>NW_027187360.1:17612357-17702175 GCF_028583685.1 Petaurus breviceps papuanus | reverse complement strand
GAGAGAGAGAGAGAGAGAGAGAGAGAGAGAGAGAGAGAGAGAGAGAGGGCACAGGATGAGTTGAATATGAAGGGGTGATATCTAAAAAATAAAATTAAGGGTTGAGAGAGGAATACATTGGGAGAAGGAGAAAGGGAGATATAGAATGGGGTAAATTATCTTACATAAAAGAGGCAAGAAAAAGCTTTTACAATGGAGGAGAAGAGGTGGGAGATGAAAGGGAATGAATGAACCTTACTCTGGGGGATTGGACTTAGGGAGTGAATAACAAATCCAGCCAATTGGGTGTCTTATCCTATAAAAAAAATAGGGGGCAGGGTATAAAAGGGAGGGAGAGATGATAGGAAGGTGGGCATATTGAGGGAGGGTGGAGTCAGAAGCAAACACTTTTGAAAAGTGACTTTCTTAAAGGAGAAAAATAGAATAAATGGGGAGTGCGAAAGGATGGAGGGAAATGTAGTTAGTCTTTCCTAACATGAATATTATGGAAGGGTATTGCATAACTACACATGTATAACTTATATTGAAGGGCTTACCTTCTCAATATAGGCATTGGAGTATAGAAATCTATCTTATCCTACAATAAAATTAAGGGGACGGGGTGGCTAGGTGGTGGCTAAGTGGTGCAGTGAATAAAGCACCAGCTCTGGAGTCAGGAGGACCTGAGTTCAAATCCAGCTTCAGATACTTAACACTTATGAGCTGGGTGACGTTGGGCAAGTCTTTTAACCCCAATTGCCCTGTTTTCCTTCCAAAAAAAAGTAAGGAGGAAGGGGACAAGGAGTGTGGTGATAGAAGACAGGGAAGACTGGGAGAAGGGGTAATCAGAAAGCATGCAATCTTGGGATGGGGGAAGGGAAGAAATGGGGAGTAATTTTGAAACTCAAAGTCTTATAGAAATGAATGTTGAAAACTAAAAATAAATTGACTATTTTTTTTAATGAAAGAAGAAAACCTAAACACATCCACAAATGCACACATGTGGTTTGTTTCCTGCAATTTTTTAAATTAAGCTGCTTAGTTGCTTATTTATTTGTTTGTAAAACAAACTCCCCCCCCCAGGAAGCTTGGGCCAAGGAGATAATAGGGGATGTCAAGAAAAAGGGGGATGGGAAGATAAATGAGGCTGCACAAATAGGGTGGTGGAAAACCCTAGCACTTTGGTTTTGGGGGAGCTGGTTGTCCTGGGCTTCAATTGGAAGTCACCTTTCGCCCCCTGCTGGTATGTAGCAGTATCTGCAGGCATTCCAAGGTGCTGACATTGGTGACAGTGCCCCCTGGTGCAGATGTGGGTTTGGGTGAAGCTGGGTGGATAGTGGTAGACCCATAGGAGCTGGGGGAACACTGAGAGGGAGTTGCAGGACTGGAGAAGGAGGAAGAGGTGATAGACAGGATGGTGGGATTGGTGTTGGTGCTGACCAACTCACACTCGTATGCCCTGCTGCTGTTGGTGCCTTCTGAAGGAGGGGATGCAGTAAGCAGTGGGGGCTGCTTACAGGCTGACTGAACTCAGTACATGAGGGGGAGAGGGCCATTCCATCTCCAAGGGTAAATGCAGACAATACCCATGTGTGTACACTACTCCTTAAGAGGTACATCCTCATAAAACACCTCCACTTTATATTTCCTGGGCACATTCATCTTCTGTTTTGGGGGGTTTTATTTTTAGATTTTATTTTTAGTTTTAGTTTACATCATTCATTTCCACAAGATTTTGAGTTACAAATTTTCTCCCTGTCTTTCCCCTACCCATCACCCCAAAATAGTGATGCCACTGTATACCCCCTCCCCTAATTTGCTCTCTCCTATATCCTCCACCATTTCCCCTCTGACTTTCCAGTAGGGCAAGATGGATCTCTATACCCCAGTGCCTGTATATTTCATTTCTCTGTTGCATTAAAAAATAATATTTTTTTAAACATTTGATTTTAAAACTTTGAATTCCAGATTCTTTCCCTTCCTCCCTTGTCACCCACCCTTACCGGGATGATAAACAATTCAAGATAGGTTTTACATGTGTAGCTACACAGAACATTTCCATAGTGGATATACTGTGAAAGACTGACTATACTTTGCTCCTTCCTATCCCACCCCCAACTTGGTCTATTCTCTACTTTGACCCTGTCTCTTTTCAAAAGTGTGTGCTTCCAACTTCCCTCCCCCCCAACCTGCCCTACCCTCCATCATGCCCCCTCTCATCCCCTTCCCCCTTACTTTTCAGTAAGATACCCAATCCAAGCAGGTTAAAGCAAGAGCAATTACCCCTCAGGATGGTCACTTGGTCCCCCTACAATGTGCAGGCCAAGAATTCTGAAGTAGCCATGTGGCAGGAGCCACCACATCTCAGTTGCTTCTCCCTCCAGGGGGCAAAGGCTGGACCATACTCCGTCCCCACAGTTCTAGCAGTTCTTCACTGACTGTTTACTTTGTCTTTGGCATTTATGGGTTGATATTTCTGGAAATTGTCACAGCTGCTGGTGATCCCAAAGACCCTCCAGCAGGGGCTAGATGGGATGCCCTGGGGCTAAAACTGGTGCTCATGCAGGCCTGGGCTTAGCTCCCACCTCTCTGTGATGGACCCTTCCTGCCAGCCTACCAGGCTGCCTTCAGTGGGAGATTTGTTTCTCTCTGTCACTTTGTGGGTTCTGTAGTCCTAGAGTTTGTTCAGAGTAATTTTTATAGGTATTTGAGGTGTTTATGCAGGGAGGACATGAAATTTTCCTGCTTCTCCCTATATCCATCTTCTTGTGGAGAAACTTGGCAAGATGCATGACCATCCTTGCTGCTGGGCATCACAAGAACCATACCCATTTCCTCCATGTCTTCATCATCCTTCTCCAAGGTACTCATCTTCTCTTACCTGTATCTGACATCCTCATAAAATTCAACAGAGAAGCTAACGAATCCCTCACCACTCAGGGCCTACTTCTCCTGTTCTAGGAAGGACCTCACACAGTCTTCTTTGGAACCACTGGGGTCTTTGGTGAGAGAGTAGGCTGCATAGAAATCTCACTGAGGTTTCAAATCATCTTTAAAAATTCCAGTGACTAGTTTATATATCACTTCTTGAAATTTTTTTTCTGACCTGATGCTCAGCAGTGACATATTTTATGGATGTCACACATGACAGTACTTGTTGGTCTCCAGGTATCAGACAATGCATGTTTTGCAGAAGGAATGCAGACATTCTACTTTGGTGATGGCATTGATGAAATATCCCCGACAGAGGGCACACATGAGATGGCGGTTATTTCTATGATCTTAATCTGAGGTGTATGATGTACAATGCTGTGGTAAAGGCGAGGGAATAGTATCCTGGATCTGGGTCTGATGAGTCATGGGAAAGGGGGGGCAGGGTTATAGGGAAGAGATGAGGGAGTGGGTGCTGAACCTTCCCCTCCAGTTGCTGAAGGGGAGATCACTAACCTATCTTAAAACAAAAGGAAAAACTAACAATTGTTGGCTGAATTGGAAATTGAACTGGTTATTCACCCCACATACAAAGTCTAACAGAGAGACAGAGACAAAAACAGAGAGAAAGAGAGAGAGAGACAGAGACAGAGAGAGAGAGAGACAGAGAGAGAGAGAGAGACAGAGACAGAGAGAGACAAAGAGACAGAGAGACAGAGACAGAGACAGAGAGAGACAGAGAGACAGAGACAGAGAGACAGAGAGAGACAGAGACAGAGAGAGAGAGAGAGAGGCAGAGAGACAGAAAGACAGAGAGAGGCAGAGAGACAGAGACAGAGACAGAGAGGCAGAGAGAGAGACAGAGACAGACAGAGACAGACAGAGAGACAGAGACAGACAGAGAGAGAGACAGAGAGAGACAGAGAGAGAAAGGAAAAAAAAAAGTTTGAAATCAGCAAGTCTGTTCCTGTGGTGAACCTCTGGAATCTTGGAAGTCTTTGCAAGATTTTTTTAGTTTAGTTTTTTTTTTTTTTTTGCTTTGTTTTTTTTTTTTTGCTTAGAGTAAGAGGAGCAAATGTTAGTATGGGAGAGGCAGAATGGGGGAGTTTCTGAAGGTTGGAGAGCATGTGCAATAGTGTGTGTAAAGGCTAGGCTCAAAAGTACCAGCAGGTGTGTGGGAACTTGGTCTGTGTGAATTTTTGGCAGATGATGTCACCTGCTCTGTGTCTTAGTCCTACTCTCACCTCACCCTATCAGTATGAGAAAGAGATGAAGAGAAAGTCCATCTGGTTTCTACTTTTGAATGACAAATTTCTCAGCTTACTGTTTTCTCTGCAAGAAGAGTATGTGTCTGGAAGGCACAAGTGGGCCTCCAGTACTAGATAAGAGCAATAACAGAATGAATATGAATTAAATTTCCCTAACAAAGACAGAACACAAAGTCAGAGGAAATACAGAAAATCATAGAATTGAGCCCAGGTAGGGAGCTTAGAAATTATCTAGGCCAACCTCCTCATTTTACAGATGAAAAAAACTGAGGCTCAGTAGGAACTAAATGCCTTGCCTAAGATCACAGAGTTAGGAAGTAGCTCATCCCAGAATCAAACCCAGGCCTTCAGATTCCAAATTCACCACTCTTTTCACTACTCTATAGATGATTACAAAAATTTTCAGGTGGAAAATTATTTCCAAGGTACATGAACCAATTAATATGCTTTTGATAAACATGTCACATTTTTTTTAAGCAATCAGGGTTAAGTAACTTGCTCAAGGTTACACGGCCAGTTACTACTGGGTGTAGTGCTAAGTATCTGAGCCCAGATTTGATCCAGTTCATCCCGACACTGGAGCCAGTGCTCTTACTTGCTGAGCCACCTGGCCGCCCCAACATGTGACATTTTTAAAGGTATGGTCAACATGTTTTTTTTTTTTTTAACAAGTCAGGTTAAGGAATCTGTTATCTTACTGGGGGATAAGAAATTCTTATTTTAAAGACACCACACTCTTTTCTTTCCAATCAAATGACTGGGTTCAGACAATGTTGGGGCTACAAATTCAATTTTCCTTTAGGGCTTCATCTAGGTCTAATGGAAATGACCCTCATTTAGACTCTGACTCCCTGGATTATGAAAAGCCTGTCCTTTGTCACAAGTTTACATGTATTTTAACTGTACATGAAAAAAGACTACAAATCAGATCTGAGTATTCATTTTAGTATCAAAGTTGGTATGAATGAGTGTGAAAGACAATTATTGTTGCTGAACAATTTGACTAATACTTTCTTAGACTACTTTTAGAGAAGCATAGCACTGAGTTCATGGGAGGTGATAGTCCCATGGCACTCTACATTAGTCAGATCCATCTGGAAAAGTATGTTACCTTTTTTTGCACACACAATTTGTAAAGGGCATTGACAAACTGGATTGCCTCTGGAGAAGGGGAGTATAGGGGAGATCAATGAGAACACTACTGCTGCTGCTACTACTACTACTACTATTAATAATAATAATAATAATGAAAACTTGCATTTATATAGGACTTTAAGGCTTATTCAAATACTTAGCATAGAGCTCATTTATTCTCACAACAAACCTGTGAAGTCGGTGTATTTATGACCTCTATTTTACAATTGAGAAAATTGACATATGGACAAGTTAAGTCAGAGTCACTGACATAATACGTAGTGTCTAAGAAAGGATTTGAACGTGTCTTCCCAAATCCATGTCCCTGTACTCTACCCATTGTGCAACCTAGTTACCTATATTATACTAGGATTAAAGAAAATATTCATGTTTAGCATGGAGAAGAAAACAAAAGACATGTGAGGATCAGGGTATGGAGCACTGTTTAATATCTTCCATGAATTTGAAAAAAATTATCATGCAGAAGGCCTAAACATGTTCTACTTGTTTCCAGAGAGAAGAATGGTTATTTGTGGGGGAAAGATGCCAAGAGGTGAATTTTTGTTCAAAATCAGAGGAAAAAATGTCTTAAAAATAGGAGCTGTCAAAAGTTGAATGGACTATTTGGGGTGTGGGGTAAGGGATTCTTCCTAAGTCAAAGTTTTCAAGCAGAACTTTGATGCCCTTTTATCCAGGATATTGTAGAAGTGATTATTGCATAAGTAAAGTTGTATGAATTATGTTCCCACCAACCTAGTCTACAATTCCATGATTTGAATATATTCAATTAAATGAAATCTTACAAAAGACTTGACTATGGCAAGATTAAATGAGTGTGCATCTCAGTGTGAGTCATGTCTATATGCATAAATCAGACTGACCAATTAATACCAATATTAATTACAATGCATATTATATGAAACATGCATGATTTACAAACATATTATGATAATATTATCAGTATCAGAGATAACTGGAAACCCTTGTTTAGGCCTCTACAACCAGGAAGAAGCTCAATCCAATTGTCAAGCCCCAAATGACTGGGATGTGGGAAGGAAAACCTATATACACAGTATATGTGTGTTATTGATCCTATTTTGATACTTTAGTGGATCTGTGATATCATCAATGTGGGCATTTTATTTAATGATTCAGTTCATAATCCATCCCTGTAGTCCTCTATGAATCTTATTTGTGAACTCTCATAAGTTCTGCACAGGGAGGTCATTCAATATTCTGGCATCTTCTTCAAAGTCTCCTGCCTTTGCATAGGTACCAACATAGCACACAAACTATTTGCTGTGTATGGCATAATGAACATTGGACTCACTGTCAGAAAGACCTGGGTTCAAATCTGACCTCTGTTAATTAATAGCTGTATGATCACCGACAATCAGGTAGACTTTCTGAATCTCACTTATCTTAACAGGTAGAACAGGGATAATGATACCTATAAAATATCATTTATTATTATTATATTGGTGTTTTGGGTGGTGTTATGCCTTTTTTCATTTTCTGCCTCATTTCTGAACTGGCTTTAATCACCGAATGGATGTTGCCTCAAAATGAGACTTGTTAAAAACCTTAGCTTAAAACAGCTAAGGTCTCCCATGGCATCCAGGGCCATCTCCAGTCATCCTGACCTATATCTTGCCACTGGACCCAGATGACTTTGCAGGAAACAGTGAGGCTGGCGACTTTGCATAGCCCTTCGTCACTTAAATACAATTTGCTTCCATGTTATGGCATCTTCTTTAATAACTTCATTTATACCACCACTTTTCCTATGTAATTCCTCACTTACAATGTATTCCAGTCTGCTTATGTCCAAAATTGTCCTCTCCATTGATTTTGGGCAATCTTCTTCATTAATTCTTTGGAGACTCAAGGATATCATGATTTTCTTTCAATACCAACATCCTTCTAGTGATGTTCTTGACCATAAAGGGATAGACTATTAGAAAGAGCTACCAAATGTAGATTTTGAATCACCACCTGTCATGGCTAGACTAGACATTCCTTTCCTTCATGGTAGGAAGTTAGGTGAGATGAATGCCCAGAAACCTTTAGCTGCTTGGAACTAAAAATCTTATAAAAGTGAATATTGATAACTATCTTTACATGTAATTGGAAAAATAATATAATATACTATTAAGTGGGTAAAAATTATAACCAAAAAAAAAAAGCATTGGGGGGAGTGAAGGAAAAAATCCTCAAGCTGCAAGGGCTCTTAAGATTTCACTCTATGTTTTCTTGTCACATTTCTCTGATTCAAAGTGCTAGTCTTGTGATCAGTTTCCCAAATGTTGTTTAGATGCAATCTACTGTTACTCCAACAATGTACAGAGTGAATGACACAGGTTGAAATATAAAAGATAAATGTGATAGGTGAAAAAGCAGGATTTGCCCATGAGAAGTACCTTTCCATGCTACCATTCAGTTTTTAAGTACAGTAATGGCAAAAGTTGATATACTAAAGCCACAGACCTTTTAAATGAGAAGTTAAAGAAGGAAGTATTTAAACAGGAAGAAAACGTTTCTTCCCCTTCACTCTTATTCTTGCTTTTGCAGTGAAGCATGTCTAAGCTACCTCAACCGAAGCAAGTGAGATTAGAAAATTATGCTATGTTGTATGGTGATGAATCAATTACTAAATATGTTAAAATCAATTGCACAATTTTACAGAACTGAACATTGTGCTTAATGTCAATGTCTAACTGAGCTGTTTTAAAAATAGATTAAATCCCTATAAATGATAGCAGGGAACAATTACACAGATTACAGAGTATATCATAACTATTTGCAGCAGAGACTTTTCTCTGAAATGGTTGTTCCAGAGCACACACATGAATGTAATGGGGATGCATTTTAATGAAATCCATCTATCTTTGCTGCCCCTGGCTCTAACTACTTTGATGATGTGGGAAGATAACCCCTACCATTGGAAGCCAACATCCACAGGGAAGTCCAAAGTATGCTTCTTACCATTTTCATTTTTTTTCTTTTTTGCCCTGGACAATATGTGGGATCCACAACTTCACCCATATAGGAAGGCACCCCAAACTTGATATTATCCAATGTTCTGAAAAGTAAATTTGCAGTTCCAGGTGCTGTAGGGAATTTTTAATGTCCTAAGATATATGGCTAAAGATACACACTGGGATAAGTTTTGAAATGTTAACTTGGGTTTCCCTCCAAGACAGTTTATTAATAAATGCTGTGGTCTATGGGATCAGTATAATAAATCAGATTATATTTGACTCAGTTTAAATTGTGCTTCTATGTCTGATCTTATCATGGGTATAGTTTTTACATCTGCTGAGAAACTTCCTGAAAATATATGGAAAATGAAATTCCTGTGGCATTATAATTTGTTTTATCCCTTAAAAAAATCTATAAAAGAAATAAAAAAAACATGGCCCCACTTTTCTTTTGTTCATCTCTTTTCCCAGAATGGAGTATACCATTCAGATAAAACTATGGAAGGGTGATACGTAAGTTAAAAATCTGTCTCAATAAATGAATGGAATGTATTTTAGAGTTGATTGCAGATTTTTTAAATAGCAATTTTCTCCTGGTGATAATATAGGGCTAAAAATTGTTGAAGACCAGGATTTTAGAAGGATCAATAATTACCAGGGACTGAAACAACAGAAAGATGTCTGGTGGGTATGAACATCCTGAAACATTAAAGTGATGAAATGAGCCTTCAAGGTTGAATAAAATAGACACCACTAAAGATGAGGAAAGGAAAGGAACAAATATTTATATCGTATCTCTTATGTGCCAGGCACTGTGCTAAGCACTTTACAAATATAGTTTCATTTAATTATCACAACAGCCTTGTGAGGTATTATCCCTTTACTATTGGGGAAACTGAAGCAAATGTAGCTTAAGTGACTTGCCCAGGGTCACATAACCAACAAGTTTCTGTGGTCAAATTTGAACTCAGGTCTTCCTAAATCTAGACCCAGAATTTTAGCCACCATGCCACCTGAGTATTTCGAGTAGCAAAAGTAAAGAGATACAAAATCCTAGTATTGATCTAGTATCCACAAATTATTAATCAGTGCATTGTAAAGGCGAAGAAGGATTTTGACCTGTATTAGTGAAGAAAGTACCCCACCAATGAGAACCTGGATGTACTAACAAATTAAAGCATTTTTAGGATATTTTGCCTCCAGAGAGGGGCAGTATTACACAGTGGATAGAGATTAAACCTTGGATTCAAGAAGACCTAGGTTTATGCTCTGACTCTAAACATTTGCTGTTTGACCATGACCTTAAACTTTCTGTGCTATGGCCAACTCTCTTACAGCTACAAGTTGTAGACCAGCAGCCAATATGCTTTGGTGGAATGAATTTCCACAAAAGTTCCCCACACCCCTAAAATCATAGGTCCAAATCTATACCTACATATCAATTTACATATGGGGACACATTTGCTATGTATTTGTATTCTACATTAAGACATATATAGTACTTTAGAGCTACTAATCCCATAATTATGGATTTAATACCTCTATAGAACAATCTGCTTAACTAGGTTTCGTAGTAAATCATTCAACTCAATCCATCTGTCTCACCAAAGTGTAACCTTATTCCAAAGTGATCCATGGGAGGTAGTGGGGAGAGATCAATGCAAAACCATCCCCACTACTGAAGAAAGCAGCCAAAAATAATGTTAACTAATGATCTGAAGAGTAGCAAGCCTCTTTTCCATTGAAATCTTGAATATTAACAAGATTACTGATAAATAAATAAGCAAATAAATAATACCGTCCACTTCCAGCTTCATGTATATACACACTTATACACACATACATATATACATATATAGCCTGCATATATGCGTGTCATAGAGCTCTTCATCTGTAAGTACAAAATAAAGTTTTAAAATACATTTATAAAAAAACAAAACAAAAAACAATAAGTTTCATCACTGTCCACTTCAATCAGTGATAGTGGAAAGGAAGAAGGTAGCTTACTAGTTTTCCTTTCTTTTGCTTTGTGGTGTCATATAAATTATACAAACCAACATTCACCTGTTCCCAGGAACAGACTGTCTCTGTTGGTTTGTCTGGTTTTTATATGGATTGAATTAAAGCCTGCCTGAAGAGCTCAGGAAACATCCTTGATAGCAGAAACTCTGATGCTCCCGACTCCTTAAGTCATGCTTGCCAGGGTCTCTGGCAAGGGTCTCATGGGAGAGAACTAGCTGCTGTGGGGGAAAGGAAGAATAGGTTTTTCCTACTCTACCCTACCCCACCCCCACACATATCCATGGTTCCTGTCATTCTCTAGAGGTCTGCTCTCATGATTCAACCTTACATGTCCTGTAATGGCAATCTGTTTTGCTCACTTGGCTCAGGATAAGAAGCTAGGTGACGCATCATGTTATCTCATTCATCATTAAATCAGGGTGACACTCATGCAGAAATGTGCAGATTGAGGACATGCTGATTAATGGATTGATAACAACCTGGAAGGTTTCTAGAGGCATAACATAGGCCTCTGACCTCAGTCCAATTTTTACCAGTGATGTGGATGAAGATGGAGCATATTTAGAGCATTTACAGATGAAATCTTATTTGTAAAGAGCTTAGCATAGTGGCTGGTACTAATAGTAGTCACAAAAAAATGCTTGTTCCCTACCTGGGGTGATAGTTAATGATACTATCTTGTATGATAGGCACTACCCATTTTTTCCATGTGTTGGATTTTTTTTGAAAATTTTATTATAACAAAATGAGATTTAGGAGAGATAAAAGTAAAGTAGAATACTGGAGTTCAGAAATTCACTTCCTCAGTAGGAGTTATGGTGAAGGGGCTGACTCACCATTAAGTGATATAGGAAAGAGCTGGTGGTGTTATTGCACAGCACATTTAACATGTCAATAGTGTAATGTGCCAAGGAAAACAATGTATGTAATCTTGCACACTTTCTATGAATGCAACTATATAAGTTAAGGGGATGGTGGTTGATAATATACTCGTAACTAGTCAGACCTAGGGCAACTAGGTGGTACAGTGGATAGTGTTGAGCCTTGAGTGAGGAAGACTTGAGTTCAAATCTGACCTCAGACACTTTACTGTGTGAACCTGGGCAAGTCACTTAACCCTGTGTGACTCAGTTTGTCATCTATGAAATGAGCTAGAGAAGGAAATGGTAAACCACTCCAATATTTTAAACAACAAATCCCCAAATGAATCAGACATAAGTATAAAACAACAGAGGAACAACAAAAACTAGTCAGACCTCTTTTAAAGTGCAAAAATCTATCTTGGTTATCATATTTTCAGAGGGACATAGGCAAGATGAAACATCTGCAGAGGAGAATGAGAGGGAAGACAAGAGAATTCATAATGATTTCATTTAAAGAAAAATTAAACAAAGTAGGTATATTTGTCTAGAGGAACAACTAATCAAAAAACATTGAAAATATTTGTATCAGGTATTATACCAGGGATAGGAGAAAGAAATAAAAAAAAAAAGTTTTTGCCCTCAAGTGGCTTCTCTTAGACCAGGGGGAAACAGACACATACAAATAGATATAAGATAAATACAAAGGAAATATAAGTCAGTGGAGAGGAAGATGTTCTAGTATCTACAGGATCAGGAAAAGTTTGGTGTAGAAGGTGACCTTTGAGCTGAGCTTTGAAGGAAGCCAGAGATTCTCATAGGTGGGAGCCAAATTATGAAAGGTTTTACATGTCAAATCAAATTCTATTGCATTTTAGGGCTCATAAGAGCCACTAGACTTTTCTGAGCAGAAGAGTATTTTAGGAATATCACTTTGGTAGTAGTGTTAGGCATGCATTGGAAAGGGGATTGGGCAGATACAGGGAGCCCATTTAGGAGTCTTGCAATAATTCAAGAGCTAGAGAATGAGAACCTGAATTAGAGAAGTATGAGTGTGGAGAAAGGGATATATGTGAGGGAGGTAGAATTAAGAAGACTTGACAACTGATTAGATATGGGTAGGAGGAGGTATCTCTGAGGTGGACATGGATTTTTGGAAGGACAGTAGCATGCCTTTGACAGAAATAAGGGAATTAGGAAAAGGAGTCAGTAGTGGGCTAATGGTAAATGGTTTTCTTTTGGATCTATTGAATTGGTGGGGCCTATGGGACAAGCAGTTGGAGTATTAGACGTCAGGGGAAAGACTGTGGCTGGATAAAGAGATTTAGAAATCATTTGCCCTGAGATAATCATTGAAGCCATGGTAACTGATCAGATTACTGAACGGGTATTAAAAGAGGAGAGAACCCAAGATAGGGCCTAGAGGTATAATTACAGTAAGGAGTCAAGACATGCCTGGTGAGGAGGCAAAGGGAAACTAGGAAGGAGCAGCTAGATATGTAGGAAGAAAACCAAGGGAAAACAAGGTTAAAAAAATAGGAAAGTACACACACACACACACACACACACAAACATATATATATAAAGATGGTCAGCAGTGTCAGGTTCTGTGGAAGGGAGAAGAATGAGAACTAAGAAAAGGCCATTGGATTTAGCAACTAAAAGTTCATGGATAACTTTGGATTGAGCAATTCCTGGTGAGTGATGAGGTTAGAAGGCAGATTTTGAGGGACCAAAAAGTGAAAATAGGAGCAGAGACAGCGCTGTACCTTGAATAACGTGAGTAAGACCCAAGTAATAATTTTAGAATGGACCTTTTATTAAAAAGCCATGTTGGCTGATCAGGCCTCATGGCAGGCTGAGCTGGCACCATGCTGTGTCCCAGGTACAGCAATAGAACTTGAGCAGCAACAGCAACAGCCCCGATCTTGGGTAAAACCTCAGCTCATAAAGGGAGACCACCAGCCAGCAGTTAGGTATTACATAAGCAGTGATTGGTCAGTACACACCTTGAAATTCCTGAGCCTGACCTAGAAGCCCACCCACCTCTATGCTGGTGAGCTGACTGGGAAAGGGCGGAGACCCAGTGGGGCAGGGCAGAGCTGACCCTGCAGTCTGCTCACTTCTTTGAGGTAGGGGGGTAGGGAAAAACCAGGCACAACAGTTTTTGTTTGTTTTGGTTATTTGGTTTTGTTTGTTTTTTGTTCCCCTAGGAGTTTGGCTATAAAAAAAAAAAAAGTAGATATATAAAACTAATTTGAGAGGATAGTTGGATTAAGTAAAAGTTTTAGAGAAGAGGAAATTTAGTAGTGTATCCAAATATCTGAAGGGTTTCATGTGCAAAAGTATTAAATTTTCCAAGTGTTTGTGCCTCCAGAAAGCAGAGGCAGGGCAGATTTGTGCAAGTTGCAGAGAGGAAACTTTAATAAAAGCAAGGGGAAGAACTTTCTAATAATTATAATTCTACAACAGTGGAATAGAATATGTTTTTCAGGTAGTGAACCATTACTGGAACTATTCAAGTGAAAACTGAATAGCCGCCCATCAAAGGTGTTAAAGTAGGATCCCTGTACTAGATAAGAGGTTGGGCCAATGACCTCTAAGCTCTCTTGCAATTCTAGAATTCGAAAATGGTCGATTTTCTTTTCAGAATGAATCTTCTTCCCATCCTACTCCCAGCATAAACACGATGTCAACACTCCCTGCCTAACAGCTCTAGACCTTTCCCCCTGAAAAGACAGGGAAGCATGCAGCCTCAAGTTTTCAGGCTCCCTAATCCCATTTCTAACCCATTAAAATTTATCACTCTGACTCCCATGTCCTCAAAATCCTGCTCTTTGCTTCTCAATTTATTGTTAACTTATCTGAAGACAGTGTGGAAAAACAGTTCATAGAATCATAGAGAAAGAGGAGGGGACCCTAAAGACAATCTAGTTTATTCCATCTCCATTTTGCAGAAGACAAAACAGAGGATTACAGCAGAGAAGTGGCTTTTCCAAGGCTATCCCATAGATATCAGTGGATTGTATTAGATTATTACATCACTTCTTGTAACATATTGACATTTTTTCAGGGTTCTTTTGGATATATAATGCTTCACTCTGTAGGAGTGCTGCTTTTAACTACCATAGAAGAATGTTTGGAGTGATTATCTGTCACTATCACATGAATATCACTACATCAGCATCTATTTACTCCAACTTTTCATAGTTGTTACCCTGGTTCTTGATTTTGTAACATTCTCCTCATGTAAGCTCTGAGTGTTATAGAACTAATATTCTGGATGTACCAAGGGTTTTGTTCAGAAGCCCAGCATAGGCTAAACCAGCAATGATTTGTGTATGCCTCACTGCTTCAGAAAATGGGAGTAAGGAAATAAGGTAGGAGAGAAACGGGAAAGCTTCCCCTCACTGCTATGCACAGGCAAAAAATGGCCACTGGCACTTTTTGCAAATAAAGGATGAAAAGTTTTATGCTTTAGGTTGCTTATGCATGCAGTGAGTAAAGCTTTTCATGGAAATTCATGACCCACACTAGGTTCTCAGGATTGTGTTAGGAACTATCCAAGTGTAGAGTTCTATCCAAGTCCAAGCCCACTAAGTCACTAAGCAACTATGGGATCTGAAGGACAAAATAATCACCTAGCGTTACATAAAAATTCAGTTTGGGAACAAACCACAGAGGCAGCCAGCTGCCTCTCCTATACTATCTCTCAAAAGATTATGTTCTTTTTCCCCCCTAGTTTAGCAGTTAGGTTGCAAATTGACACTGAAGTTTCAACTATTCAATTCAAGATAAACATTTGCAAGTCAAGATTACCATCTTCCACCCAACAGTAATCCCCTTGTCCTGACTGTGGGGGAGAAGAAGAATAGTAAAGAAAATCTTAAATTAGCACTAGGTCAAATGGTCCAGAGCTGAAAACATGTGTGTAATGCACAAACATGGGAATTATTGGGGGGGGGGGCTAAGTAGGCAGCAAAAAGTAACCAAGGTTAGAATATGGGGGAGTTAATGCAATTCCTTAAGCTAGTAAGAACCTACCTCTGACAAGAAAGGTCCCATTAGAAAAATGCCATGGGAAAATTATGGCGATATTGTGTTTAACTCTTTGCAGGGCTGTGACAATCTTGTCTCAATTTAGAATTATGCCTGGGTGATCTTATGTCTGAGATTCCATCCGTCAACAAAGGTAATTTTGTAGCTCTGAAACTTTCTGATTTAGCAGTATTCTCTGGATAGAATCTGGATGTAGGATTTAATTCCTAGGATTTAACTCCTAGGTAAGGACACTTCTACAAATCAAGAACACATGTTCTTTGAAAATTAGAGTCTTAAGCAGTTGCCTAAATCACTGGGGAGTTAAGTGACTTGTCCATCATCATATAGCCAGTATGTATCAGAGATGAGATTTGAGCAGAGGTCTCCCTGGTTTTGAGGACTGCTCTCTATCCACAACACAATGCTGTCTCTCAGTAGCATTCCATAAAAATTGTAGGGAAAAGTAGAAAGCTGTGCTAAATTTGATCTTTGATATGCTCTGCAGACTTGGTTTGTTTAAAATAAAAGAGAGATAGAAATTACAGCTCCCCAAATCCAATGAGCCTGGGATTATTGCAAACTGTTGGTTGATAGCATTTAACAGGCTTGAGAGAAAACAAATTCTTAAGGGGTTCAAATAAGGACCTGAAACAAACCAAATAGAGTACTTAGTTAAAAAATGAATTTGCTGGAGGGGAAGATGGGAGGGTCATCAATGGGCACAACTTGAATCTTACTTTCTTCAGTATTAGCTCAAAGAGGGAATAATATACATTCAGTTGAATATAGAAATCTATCTTACCTGACAGGTAAGTTGGAGGGGAGGAGATCAAGTATAGGGGAGAGGAACTGAAAGAAAGAAGGGCAGATCAGGAGAGGTAGTACACAGAAGCAAAACTCTGGTGAGGAGGGAAAGGGTTAAAGGGGAGAAGACAAACAGGAGGAAAAATAGGATGGAAGGAAATATTACAAGTAATAATCATAACGTGTGAATGGGATAAATTTTCCCCTAAAACAGAAATGGATTTCAGAATGGATAAAACCCCAGAATCCTCCAATGTGTTGTTTACAAGAAACACACTTGAAACAGAGACACACACACAGAGTAAAGGTAAGGGGTTGAAGCAGAGTCTGTTATGCTTCAGTTGAAGGAAAAAAAAAAGCAGGGGTAGCAATCCTGATCTCTGACAAAGTGAAAGCAAAAGGAAACTATATCTTGCTAAATGTACAATAGACAATGAAGCAATATTAATACTAAGCATATATGCACCAAGCAGAATAGCATCCAAATTTTTAAAGAAGTTAAGTGAATTACAGGAAGAAATAGACAGCAAAACTATGCTAGAGGGGGAACTCAAATGTCCCCTCTCAGATCTTGATAAATCCAACCAAAAGTAAATGATAAATAAACTAAGAAATTAAATAGAATATTAGAAAATTTCTAGATATGACAGACTTTTGGAGAAAACTGAATGGGAAATAGAGCTAGAAAAAAAAATAACAAAATCCATCTCCAAGAACAAAAGGTGAAGATCAAGGGAATTAATGGAAAAAAAATACAAAGAAAGGTGGCCTAGCAATACCAGATCTCAAATTATACGATAAAGCAGTAATCATCAAAACTATATAGTACTAAGAAATAGAGTGGTAGATCAGAAGAATAGATTAGGTACACAAGACACAATAGTAAATGACCATAGGAAACTAGTGTTTGATGAACCCAAAGACCGTAGCTTTTAGAATAAGAACTCAGTATTTGAGAAAAAACTGCTGGGAAAACTGGAAAAAATAGACACAAATTAGGTATAGACCAGCATCTTACACCATATACCGTATAAAGATAAGGTCAAAATGGGTACATGATTTACACATAACAGGTGACACCGTAAGCAAATTAAAGGAGCAAGGAATAGTCTACCTGTCAGATTTTTGGGGAGAGGAAGATTTCATGACCAAACAAGAGATGGAGCACATTACAAAACATAAAATAGATCATTTTCATTATATTAAATTGGAGAGCTTTTGTACAAACAAAACCAATGCAAACAAGATTAGAAGGAAAGCAGAAAACAGGGAAATAATCTTTACAGCAAGTGTCTATTATTTCTAAAATATATGAACTGAGTCAAATTTATAAGAAGAGAATTCATTTCCCAATTGATAAATGGTCAAAGACTATGAAAAGGCAGTTTTCAGATGAAGAAATCAAAACTATAGATAGGCATATGAAGAAGTGCTCTAAAACAGTATTGATTAGAGAAATGCAAATTAAAACAACTCTGAGGTACCACATTAAACCTATCAGATTGACTAATATGACAAAAGAGAAAAATCATAAATACTGGAGAGGATATGGGAATTGAGACACTGATGCACTGTTGCTGGAGTTGTGAACTGATCCAGCCATTCCAGAGAGCAATTTGGAATTATGCCCAAAGCCCAACCAATCTGTGATCCAACCCTTTGATCCAACAAGAACACTACAAAGTTTGTATCCCAAAGGGATCATTAAAAAGGGTCAAGGACTTATGTGCACAAAAATATTTATAGCAGCCCTTTTCATTGTGTCAAACTATTGGAAATTGAGGGGATGCACAACATTTGGGGACTGACTGAACAGACTGTGATATATGAGTGTAACTTAATACTATTGTGCAATAAAAAATGACAGAGATTTCAGAAAAATCTGGAAAGACTTGTATGAACTGATGCAAAGTGAAATGAGCAGAACCATGAAAACATTGTACACATTATCAGCAACACTGTGTGATGATCAACTATGAATGACTCAGCTCTTCTCAGCACTGCAATTATTCAAGACAAGTCCAAAGGACTCATGAAAAAGAATGCTATACATATTTAGAGTTGATGGACTCTCAATACAAATTGAAGCATTTTTTTCTTCACTTACTTTTTTTTCCATTTTTTTTCCTTTTAATCCGATTCTTCTTTCACAAATGTGATTTATATGGAAATAGTTTTACATGATAGTGCATATATAAACTATTATCAAACTTTCCACCATTTTCAGAATAGGGGAGTGGAGGAAGGGAGGGAGAAAATTTGGAACTCAAAATCTTGTTAAAATAAATGCTATTTTTTCTTGACATATAACTAGGAAAAATAAAGTACTTTGTTCTTTCAAAAATAAATTTGCTGTACTTAGGAAGCTAAACAAAATCTTTAAGACTTTAAATGGTTCAAAATAAGGAATACTGTTCTATATTAAGTAATATCAGGAAGGGCACTGTGTATGAAGTGGGACAAAACATCAGAAAATAATTTTCTTTTCATTGTTAATTTTTGCTAATCTGATGAGAATGAGGTGGAACTACAGAGTTGCTTTAATTTGCACTTCCTTAATTATTAGTTATCTGGAGTATGTTTAAGAAAATTTAAGTTACTGATGGTTTGTATTTCTTCCTTTGAAAACTGTCCACTCATATCCTTTGAACATTTATCATTTGGTGAATCAGAACCACATCTTAAAGAGAAAGAAATCACGTGGATAGGCAAAGTAAAGCAAGACTTTACATTCCAGACAGAAATGATGAACTGAATGGTTGAGGAATGAAGGGAATGGTACCTCATATGTGGGTAAGAGTTAGTAAACCATTTTAAGTGGAGCACAGAGTATATAAAATAAACTTATATGAAAATTACTTGAACATAGGATGGAGGGAGATTACAGAGGCACTTAAATGCTAATCTTGTGATTTTTCATTTTATCCTACAGTTAACAGTTAGCCACTGGAAGCTTTTCAGCTAAGCAATGGAAGGGTTAGACCAATGAATTAGGAATATTATTTTGACCTTTGTAAGTAGGACAGATAGGAAAGTGTAGGGACTGTTGGCATTTAATGAATAATTGGTAGTAAAGACTTTGTTGTTGTTCAGTCATTTTCAGTCATGTCTGACTCTTCATGAACCCCTTTGGGGTTTCCTTAGCAAGGATAGCCGAGTGGCTTGCTATTTAACTCTCCAGCTCACTTTACAGATGAGGAAACTCAGGCAAAAGGGCTTAGATGACTTGCCCAGGGTTACACATCCAGTAAGTGTCTGAGGCCAGATTTGAACACAGGAAGATAAGCACTAGGTCTGGCACTTCATCACTGTACTACTGGCAGAAAAGATATTTTGTGCCAATTTTAACAGCCTCTCTTATGACAGCTTTCTTGATTTTGTTTTTGTGTGTTTGTTTGTTTGCTTTGCTTAGCTTTCAGAAAGAAAAAGAAAGAAGCTCCAAGTCAATCTTTCTACAGATGTCTTTTATGGAGTAAAGATCATTCTAAACTAGAAATCAGCTCACTGTTTCCTCCCTATTGTGAAAGTCCAAACAAATGCCACCACCTCAATGAAGCCTTCCATGACCTTTTCGAATAGTAAGAATTGAAATGTCAAAAGTCACTTTGTTTTGTACTTCTCTGATTTGATGTTATTTTGTATCATAATCATCTATGTAGTTTGCCCTAATGAAGGCAAAAAAAAACCTGAACCTTATTTAAATTTTATATTTTCTTTAGCACTTAGCACAATTTTCTGTGTACAGTAGGTATCTTTTAATTGTAGAATTAAATTTAATTTGTGGGGTAGGAAGGTTAAGAAGAAAGCCATACCAATCTAATACCCAATAAACATTTAAGTGCCAAGCACTATGTTCGGTTCTGGGGATACGATGAAATAAAGAAAGACAGTCCCTTCTCATAAGGAGTTTATAATCTAAAGGAGGAAGACAACACACAAAAGTTGGCAGGAAAGGATGAGGATGACAGGGACATCTTGTTCTGTGGAGTTGAAATCAGGCAGAGTAGAGGATGCAAAGTGAAATGAGCCAAAAAGTTCAGTTACTGCCCTATATAAAGGAAAGAACTAGGAGAATATTGATATTCCACCGTCCAGCCCTCTAATCAGAGGCTGAGGGAGGTCAGTTTAAGGCTTGAGTTAACATTATGTGATGTGATTGGAGGTGATGAGTTTAACCTAGGAGGGTGATCTTTTTCCAAGGAGCTGAGACCAAGCAGAGCAGCCAGTGCATAATGGAACACCAACTGATTGACCAAAGCAGTGTAATAAGCCCAGGTATGGTATTTAACACCACCCCCATCCTCCCACCCCTATTAATCACTACTCTGACGTGCACACAATTTGAGGTATTGATTACAAAATATTACTGTTAAAATGCTAATGGATTATGTAGGAAAGAATGAAAGACCCTGGAATGTTTCTTCTTTCAATTCATTACATTACTAACAAAGATTCATTTTCAGATTGAATGCTATATTGTCCACCTTTGAGGGGATAAAATAAGAGAGCTGTAACTTTGCCAGTTCTTTCCCTTTCCCCTCCTTTTTCCCCTGCTCCTTTCTTGCCCATTTAGGCTCCCTCCCATCTGCACTGAATTGAAATTATTTAAGAACTCTGGATGGCTGGGAGGAGAGCATAGAGAGCTAGGTAGAGACAACAGGTCAGGGTGATGGTCCATAGGAGTAAGGTTTCTCCTAAGGGGCAGTATGATGACACTCGGTCAAGGAAGACAGAGATTGACCAATGAGAAGGAAAGTAAAAGGAAGTTGAGTTAAACAGAAGCTTCATCCATATTCCCAAAAAACACAGGTCTGACCAGGTCAGTCCCTTAATCAAAAATTTTCAATGACTTCTTAATACCTTTAGTAGAAAAGAAAGATTCATCAGCCTGTAACTTGAAATACCTAAAAAGTCTGATGCCTATCTATGTTTCCAGTATTATTTCATATCCTTCTTCTTCTTCTTCATACATTCTCTATTCCAGTCAAACTAGTCTACTGGGGAAAGAATGCTGGTAAGATGGTAGAGTACAGGGAGCAACTCAGCTGAACTCACCCAATATTCCCCTCCAAACACAACTTTAAATTAATAGCTCAAGCTGAATTCTGCAGGAACAGAACCACAAAAGGTAAGGGTGAAATATTTTTCTAGTCCAAGACAATTTATGAAATTGGCAGGAGAGGTCTGTGACAGTGGGATGAGGGATTAGTTCAGAGCATACCATGGCAACACCAGCTGCAAACCTTGGAGGCAGCTACAACAGCAACAGAAGCAGTTTCACAAGCTCTCAGCCCAGAGACAGTAAAAGGGTCAGAAAGAGATTATAAGGGACTGTTTACTGGCACTGGGTATAGGAACTTGTTGCATTATCTATGAAAAGTTCCAGGTCATAGTTCCAAGGTGAAGAGGAACACTATTGGTTGTGAACTCAGAGCAGGGGTCCTGGTTACAGTTCCAGTGTAGAGAAGAGTGTTTGTGGTGACCCACAGGGGATTAGGGTTTCTATTCTTATTTAAAAGACTGAAAAAGAAAACTAGCATTTGTAGTTACCACAGTTAAGTACACAAGTCAGAAGCACACAAGACTTAGCAGCTTCCACATTAAAGGATCAAAGCATTTGGAATCTGATATTCTAGAAGGCAAAGAAGCTAGAATTATAATCAAGAATAACTCAACAAAGCAGTACAATCCTTTGGGTGTGGGTAGGTGTGGATATTTCATGAAATAAAGGACTTTCAAGTGTTCCTGATTAAAAGACCAGAGTTAAATACAAAATCTGACATTCAAGCAGAAGACACAAGTATAAAAAGGTAAGTAATTATAAGGAAATCAATAAGCTTAGCCTATTTGAATTTTTATATGGGGAGATTATTTATAACTCCTAAAAATTATTATTAATGTGGCAGTTAGAAAGAGTATTCATAGACAGAGGACACAGGTGAGAGTTGACTGTAATGGAATCATCTGAAAAAGTAAGGGGCAAGAAAGAAGAATCTACTGGGAGCAGGGGAAAAGTTGATGAAGAACAGGAAAGTTACCTCATATAAAAGAATTTCACAAGGAAGAGCTTTGATGTGAAGGGGGATAGGGAACGGTGATGGTGGGCAATATTTGAATCTCAGTCTTCTCAGAATTGTTTCAAGCAGGGAATACAATATACACTCAGTTGGGTATGGAAACCAATCTTAAACCAGAAGGAGAAAGTAAGGGAAAAGAATAAGAGAAGGGGAATGAGCTGATTAAGGGCAGATTAAGGGAGGCAGTAGCCAGAAACAAAACAGACTTTTGAGGAGGAACAGGAGGGGGGAGGTGGGGCAGAGTGACAGAAAGAAAGAGACAGAGAGAGGACAGAAAGTGTAGGGGGGGAAGGTAAAAATAGGGTGGAAGGAAATTCACAGATAGTAATCATCCCTGTGAAAATGAATGGGATGAACTCACCCATAAAATGGAAATGAATAGCAGAATTGATTAGAAATCGGAATCCAACAATATGTTGTTCAAAAGAAATATTCTTGAAATATAGACACACAAGGTAAAAATAAGGAGTTGGAGCAGAATCTATTCTGCCTCAACAAAGGTGAAAAAAAAGGTAGTGTTACCAAGGTGATCTCAGATAAAGTAAATATAGAACTATTTAAAAGAGATAAGCAGAGAAACTACATTTTTCTAAAAAGTACCATAGCCAATGAAGTAATATCAACATTTAATATACAGGAACCAAATGGCAAAGGATCCAAATTCTTAAATGAAAAGTTCAGTGAAGTACAGTAGAAAATAGACAGCAAAACTATACTGGTGGGAGACCTCAACTTTCCTTTGGCAGAACTAGATAAATATAATGATAAAATAAATAAGAAAGAGGTTAAGGAGATGGATGGAATTGTGGAAATGTTAAATATGATAGATATTTTGAGAAATTTTAGTGGAAATAGAAGGGCTTATATTTTTTTCTTAGCTGTACATGGTACCTTCAGAAAAGTTGACCAAGTTTTAAGGCATACAACCCTCACAGCTAAATGCAGAAAAGCAGAAATATTAAATTCATCCTTCTCAGATAATGAAATAAAGTTCCAATCAATAAAAGGCTGTGGAAACATATTAATAATTAATTGGAAATTAAATAATTTAATCCTAAAGAAAACGTGGAGCAAACAACAAATCATAGAATCAATAATATCATTAAAGAGAATGACAACAATGAGCCAACATAACAAAATGTATAGAATGCAGCCACACTAGTATTTAGGGGTATATTTGTATTTCTAAAATGTTGAAGAAAGATCTACACAATTGGTGAAATATTAATTGCCCTTGGGTAGACCAAGCCAATATAATAAAAAAGTTACAATTCTACCTAAATTAATTTACATATTCAGTACTATACCAAACTACCAAAAATTATTTTATAGAGCTAGAAAAAAATAGTAAAATTCATCTAGAAGTATATAAACTCAAGAATATCAAAGGAATCAATGAAAAAAATGTGAACGAAGGTGGTCTAGCTATACCAGATCTCAAACTGTATTACAAAACAAAACAAAATAACAATTTGCAACTGGCTAAGAAATGAGTGGTAGATCAGTGGTCTAGATTTGGTAAACAATACACAGTAGTAAATTAATACAGTAGTAATCTAGTGTTTAAGAAAGGCAAAGATCCAAATTTTTGGGACAAGAACTCACTATTTGATAAAAATTGCTGGGAAATGGGGAAGCAGCTTTTCAAAAAACTACATTTAGATCAAAATCTCACACTGTATATCAAGATAAGGTCAAAATTAGTAAATTATTTAGATATAAATTGTGATATAAACAAAGTAGGGAATTATGGGGGAAATGACCTGTCAGATATATAGATAAGGGAAGATGATTACAAAAAATAAGATGGATAATTCTGATTACATTAAATTAAAAGGTTTTGTAAAAATAAAACTAATACAGTCAAAATTAAAAGAAAAGCAGGAAATTGGTGGTGTGGTGGACTGGGTGAAAGGATGGGGGCTTACCATAAGTTTCTCTGAAAAAACCTCATTGCTCAAATATAGAAAAACTGAGTCAAATTTATGTGAATTATATAAGAAAGGCTAATATCACAGAAAATAAAAGTGATAAATGTTGAAAGGGATATGGAAAAATTGGGACACTGATAGATTGCTGTTGGAATTGTCACCTAGGTCAACCATTCTGGAGATTTGGAACTATGTCCAAATGACTATCAAACTGTGTATACCCTTTGATCCAGCAATACCACTACTAGGTCTATATTCCAGATAGATAAAAGAAAAAGGACCTATATGTACAAAAAAACATATAGCAACTTTTTGTGATGCTAAAGGGGATGCCCATCATTTGGGGAATTGCAGAAAAAGTTCATTATATATGTATGTTGTGGTATATGATTGTGAGAGAATACTACTGTAGTATAAGAAGTAATGAGCACATTGATTTCAGAACAATCTGGAAAAACTCATATGAACTGATTTAAAATTAAGTGAATAGAACTAGGAAAACCTTATATACAATAACAGCAATATTCTGTGATATCAACTGGGAATGACTTGACTATTCTCTGAAATAAAATGATCAAAGATAATTCTGAAGGACTTATGATGAGAAATGCTCTACACCTCTAGAGAAAGAAGTAGACTCAGTGCAAATTGAAGAATTTTTTTTAACTTTATTTTTCTTGCTTTTTTTCAGCATGGCTAAAAATAGAAAAGTTTTGCATGATTTCACATGTATAATTGATATCACATGTTTTTCTTTCTCAATGACTGGGAGAGGGGTAAAGGGGGGGGGAGAGGATTCAGAACTCAATATTTAAATAAAAAGATGTTAAAAATAAATTAATCTAAAAAAACCCTGGTGTTCTAGGAGTTCCCATACATGACATTTTTCATCTTTTTGAAGCCAATCACAGGCAGCTATCCAGAGAACTGCTGTTGTAAATAACTTTAAGGATCTAATTGCATAGTAAAGTAAACTCTATTTATTCCACAATAAACTAAAGAAAAACATTCAAGAAACTAAAGCACAACATTCACAATATTATAGCATGATAATTTATTACTAAGGTGGCCACATAGTATTAAACAAAACATATCATTCATTAAGTCACAACCTCATCAGTCAGTACAGAGTACCCAAGTAAAGTCTTCTTTCATCTTAACTTGAGGCTGACTTCCAAACTGCACCTCTCTTTTTTCCACCGGCTGACCTCTCCCAGCTCTTGCCTGGATTCACACATTGGTAACTCTCTGCTTCAGTTCTATATCTCAGGCCATGGGGACCACTACTCTCCAAGTCATTCACAGTTTCTGTTTCTAGGAAGACAAATCTTAACAGAGTTACAACAATATTTAGACACATTAAGCTTAACACAGCTATAACAATATTTAGACACATTATTGGAACTAACAGCTCAATTCACTTTCTGTCTGATAAAGTAACAGAAATCAACAGGCAAGGTTTCTGTCTGAGAAATCAAATGCAAATCAGCAGTAAGGTCCCAAGACTTCTATAATTGTAGTAAAGTCCTCTTTCAGGACTTCTATCTCAGAACGACAGATAAGGTGCTTTTGTCTGACAAAACAACAGAGTGCTACAGAGTACTGACTTCACAAACATTCCCTCAGTTCCCAGAAAGTAACACAAATGAACAGAGCACCAAAATCTCAAGCATTCTCCCTCTCAGTTCTGCTTGGTCCCAGCTCTGCTCCAGCTTTTCTCTGCTCTGCTCCTTCCTGTTCCACTGTGCCTGTTCCATTCTTTAGGCAAATTGCTTCCACCCTGGGCTCCATGTGATGACTTTAGGCCTTTTAAGGGCAGGGAAGGTCTTCAAATTGCCTTAGGTTTAATAAGGGCAGGGAAGCTCTCTAAACTCCCTTAGGCCTATTAAGGGCAACATAATGTAGACTTTTTCCAACAAAGACTTTTGATACAAAGGCTAGGCTCAAAGATACTTGAATAGCAGAGAAAAGCAATAAAATACTATTTTGCTTGCCATTACAATCTCATACCTCCATGATTTTACACAAGTGGTTTCACTCCCAGCTCTCAAATCTGAAATGCATTCCCCTTATATCTAACTCCCAAAATCTCTTATCTTGTGAGCACAAATCATGTGCTACCTCCCATACGCAGCTTTTCTTGATTTCCAGTTGTTAGAGATTTTTACATCCTGAAACTTCTTTTCTTTACTTCTTCCTCACTACCTGTGCAATGTTGGGCAACTCATTTAAGCTCTATATGATTCAATAAAATGAGCTGGTTGAACTAGACATCTTCTGACTTCCCTTTCAGCTCCACATCTATGATCCAAGGTCACTGTCACCTCCCCCTTCCCCAATAGAATGTAAGTTTCCTGAGGGCAGGGATTATTTTAATTTTATATTCATATCCTCATCTCATAGTCCAGTGTCTCATACATACTAGGGGCTTAATAAATGTTTATGAAATTGAATGAAATTTCTGCTTTGAAATGTCTGCTTCACTTTGTAACTTCTCTTCCATGTGAAGCTAAATTTGAACAAATTTCCCCCAGAGTATAAAAGTAGTAGTTACTTAGGTACCTTTTAGTTTGCATATTGTCCCTAACCTCAACTTCCTTCTCCCCAAAGGGACTCTCCTTGAAAGTCATGAATCTTACCTCCTTTTCATCTCATTTCTTCTTCCTTCACACACATCTGCAAATAAATAAGTTATGCTCCCTTCAGCATCTGAAACATAGATCAGCCCCATGGTGGCTCATTTAGCTCCAGGGCTTGGACTGCTATGATTTCCTACAGATTTGTTGAGGAGGAATTTCCAATCTCTGTGCAGACATTCATCCTCCTGCAGGAATTGGGATAAGCATCACAGAGTGAGTAGGGTATATCTTCTCAGCTGAATAGCACCACTAATCTAAAAATAAAATTCAAGTAGCCAAAAAGCAAAAAGAGTTCTTATAGGTGCTGAACACTGTTACTTGGTTTATTTAATGATAACTCATCCTAGCTGCTAGCTCTTTATCAGCATTACCCAGATACTTGATCTAGGTGATAATGAGAAAAATCCAGACTAAAAATATTAATATAAAAGACCGTTCAAGGTGTTTGCATATACTGATGTGATCTGAGATGAATTCAATGGCCTCTTTTTATTCCTAGGTGTTAATTGCATATAAATTGTTTCTGAAGTTGACCACCTAAATATTTTAAGGCTCTGTAACTAAGTCACTTCTATGTCTGTATGAAAACAGCTGTTCCCAATAAGCCTAGACTCATGTCTATCTATATTGGCACAAAAAAATGGTGTTAACTTTATAAAGAAATAGGTTGGTGTGCACATGTCCAAAATGGGGGACACATGGTTAAAAATATCTTGTCTAAAAAAGATGTGAGGGTTTTAGTGGATTGCAAGCTCACTCAATATGAACCAGGAATATGGTAGTAGTCAAACAAAGCTAATGAGATATTGGTCTGCATCAAGAAAGAGATAGATGATACTTTTGCTCAGGTCATTCCTTATCTAGAACATTAAACTCAGATCTGGGTACCATAGTTTATAAAGGATACTGATAAGCTCAAAAGTAGCCAAAGGAAGATAATCATGAGTGAAAGGCCCCTACTTCAAGCCACGTGAGGATCTATCAAAGAAAGTGAACACAATAAGCTTGAGGAGAAGGCATGAAAGAATCTAATGATAATTATTATAAAGCATTTAGAGGTCTTTTCCTAAGAAGAAAGATTAGGTTTGTTTATTATTTAAAGTTGAAAAGAATTGAGTTCAAATCCTGCTTCAGACACTCTATGTGATGCTGAGTGAAGGTGGCAGTTTCAAAGAAAAAAATAAGATTTGTTGTCATGAAAAAAATTCTAATATCTAAAATTATCCAAAAGTGAAATGGGTAACTCTTGCCTTGGAAGGCAATGGGTTTTCCCTCAAGGACAGTTGCTCATTCTTTGATAAATGGGATGATGTATATAAAGTTCTGTGCAAACCCAAATTTGCTATGGAAATGTTAGCAGCAATTATGATGATAATAACCGTAACATTAATAATTTTACAACATTGATACAGTTGTTGTTGCTTTTGCTGGGGCTTTTGTTCTTACTTTTATTATGGGGATTCATTTTTCAGGATGATTTGAACTAGAAGCTGCTAAGATTATTTCCAAGGCTACAGTTTTTTGGTTCTGTGATTATTCATGACTTCCCATCACCACCTACATTTCATCATCAAAATGTTAAATACATATCTTAAGCCAACCAGAAATTTCCAACTGGAGAAGGTTTGTTGTTGTTTTAAATTTTAACTGAAGAGTCAAGAAGATAGATAAATGATTTTTATTCGCTTGCTTGTGATAAATCAAATTTTGTGATCTGATTGGAGGGAGCTTCTGAAATCTCAACATTACATCTGTTGCTTTTCATTCTCTCCCTTTGTGGACGGCTGAGGACTGGGTATGATCACCTTTGTTTACAATGCCAAATGGTCCTTATTTAAAGACCACATCTCCATGCTTGCCCTCCCTACTGTCATGTATAATATAACACAAGCTATTCAAATCTCAGTTGGTTGTTGTCAGGTTTGCCATGTCATGTGGAACTAGGTGTAGGCTGGACTTGAGAACTCTGTGCAGTGATCCTAGATCCCGTGAGAGTGGCCCAGCATGCTTCCTAACTATGCTTTGTGTCTCTGCTAGCTAGAAGACTTGGATTATGTTGCAGCCTAGGGGCTTTGTGAAATGTAAAATTAGAAATAATTCAGATCTGCAAGATTTGTGGGGGAAAAAAATGTAATGCAAGAGTCTACAGAATTCAAAACAGATGGGTGTTGAGTTTGCCATTCAAACATCTTTTAGGATTATTAATAGGGAAAAATTTATGTATATATGTATACATATATATGCTTATGTTTTTCCTCATGTCCATAATAACATGTCTATATTAACAACTGTGTTGCAACACATCACCTAGAAAGGAGGCAGGCAATGAGGGCCAAATAAAGTCATTTTTTAATCTTCTGTGTTTCTTATAATATTGCCCCTAATACAAAGTGCTTTAATTTTTCATGAAGGTAAACATAAAAAATTTAAATTAAATCTATTAGGAATTACCTCCTGATAAACAAATGCTAAGTCCTGCCAGCCCCCATGCCAGGGGCACATCTGTCACTCACCCCAATTTTCCCCAATCAAGGGAATGAAACAAGACTCATCTTCAATTACAAATGGTGGAGCTTTGGGGTAGGTGAATTTATGGAATAATGTTTGTTTTGAGAGACAGATTGTCAAGGCTAGAGCTGTGTTCAGGCTCTCATATTGGCTTGCATTGGCTTGAATTTTTTATGTGTGCCCTCATGAAAAATTAAACCAGAACGTTCTTATCCTTTAGCAACATGCTTTATCATCAGGATTGATAAAGAAACTCACAACCAAGCAGTCAAGAGGAGAGTCTAGTATACCTACAACAGTTCAGATGCTGAAAGCAAAGAGGGGTCCTGGCTTGTGCTGTCAGGCTTCAGCCTCAATTCAAGCCTGGGAGTTTGCATTATCATGACTAGCATCTCTCTATTATTAACATTATTTTAACTAGCATTGGTAGATGAACAATTGAAACTCATTAAGTGGTTCTAGTGCCACAAGCTAATTAACCCTTGGCCTCAGAAAGGGCAACTGATCAGCAGTGTTGGGAGAGTCTGGGCTCTTTTCAAATATGAATTCTGCAGTCAGTGCATTCCAGGCAAGGCAGTTTTAGGAAAGGGATGAAAGTCACCACATCAAAACTAAGCCAGCTTTAATAGAGCATTTTAATAAATAGACCCTAGGGCACAACAAGCATGATGGACTGAACAGAAATGTCTTTATGACAATGAATATAAATGATTTTGTGGCAAGCAACAAATCTACCATGTTTATTTCTAGACTGATTTGTTGAATAGGCCTTTCTCATTGAAAATAGTTAATGCAACGTTATCTCATGAAACCTATATTCACTGGGAAAAAAAATAATCCAGGTGGGGGGAATGTTAATGAAGAAACACCAGTATATTTCCTTTTCATCTTCATTGTCACCCTATTAATTCAGGACCATGTCACCTCTAAAGTAGGTTATCATGAGGATTGCCTAACAGACCTGCCTGGCTCTAGGCCAGGAGTGGAAAATCTGCCACCTCAAGGCCACATGTAGCCCTCTAGGTCTGCCTAAAGGGTTACATGTGGCCTCAAGGTGATAGGTTCCCCATCCCCGCTTGTCTCTTACTCCTTTAATACATCTTATCCACATTAACAAATTAGCCTCTACTAATCATTAGCTCCCACCCATGCACATTGCCCTTCCCTGGGTTCTTGTCTTCTTGCTTTTTATTCTTCCCTCCCTTCCTCCCCCTCCAATTTCCTTTCTAATTATTATCACCTATTGAAATACTACCCAAACTTCAAACTCCCCTCAGGTGCCAGAATCTTCATCATGTTTTCTAACACCCTTCCAACCAGAAATGATTTCTTCTGGGTATTAATAGCACTTTAGTACTTGTTTCCATGAATCACATATGTGTCTGTGTGTGTATGTGCCTGTGCTTGTGTGTGGGTACGGGCATGTCTTATTTATCCCACTGGATTAGAACTGCCTCAAGGTCTAGAACCAATCTTTGTGTTCTTCATATAGTACCTTCCTCATAATAGATACTCAATAACTATTTGGCCTAAACAGTATTCCCAAATATTTCTCCTTCATTCATTCTTTCATTCATTCAATGGTCTAATTGGAACAGAAGGTTTGTGTAGGAGAATTGTGGGATCTAAGATTGGAAATGTAGGTTGGTAACAAAATAGAGGCTGAAGAATTTGGACTTTCTGAGACTGTCCCAATCCACAATTATTTTAGGATATAGAAATTTTTAGAGAAGGGTCAGACTAGCCAATGAAGCAAAATGTAAAGTGTTTTAATTATGCATACATTTTAACTCACTGAAGGGAAGACTTGAAACTTGAGGAGACCCCAGGAGTGAGAGCACAAAGTAAGGAGAGATGAGTAACAGAAGATAGAAAAGCAGCAGTTACTAGCCCTCAGGCATGATGCTCCTTAGGCTGTGATGAGAGCAAAAGAGTTCAAAGGGAGTAAAAACGGTTTAAAGAGATAAAATTCCTCAGGGTCTTTGGGCTGTCATTTTCAGGTCTCAGGTCACTTTTAATTTCTTTGGGAGGTAGATTTTGTGTGGTCTCCAGGGCGGCACAACAACCTTAAGCACAGCAAAACTAGGAGTCAACACTGCTAAAATTGAGGCAGTAGACTCATGCTGTTTCTATACCCAGACGTTCTGTACACTTTGACAGTTTACCCCAACCCTTGGGGTAACAACAAAACAGACAATATTCATGGATTTTATAGGGAGAAGTGAAGTCTCCTTCTTGATTGTTTTGGTCTCTCTCTTGTCCAGGAGGGTCGATTCCACAACTGAGTAGTGACAACCTCCCCCAAGCCACCAACCCCTCCTACCATAGGTCAAAGATGCTTTTAACCTGAATGATTCCAATAATTTCTGGGGAAAAAATACATGATGGGGTGAAAGGGAGTAGGAAGGAGTAGTCTACAGCAAAAGGGATATGAAAGAGCCAGACCCCCCCAAAGAAAAAAATTATTTTGTACAACAAAAAAGTGTATTAATAAGAGACAAAATGTTGCGCTTACTGCTTGGGGTATGCAAACTGTGATCTTATCCATACTTGTGCCAGAACAGGGGTAACATTCCGTACAGGAAGTGTTTGAACATGAAGGTTTTATGGCAGTATATCAGATTTGATGATGGAGCTTTCCATCTTGATACGTTAAAGAGGTTTGTCACAAAAATAGTTAGAGTTGAGATTAAGTTCATTCTTTTCTGAAAATGACTGAAGATCTCCAGGGTATTAAAAATATATTAGAAAATTGAAAGAAGAATCTCCAGGAATTTTTGTGAGGAGAAAAGGGGGAGGTAAAGAATATAATAACCATAAATGAATAAAATAGAGTGAAGTCTAATTAATTCATAGAATCATGGAAGCTGAGGTTTATAAGAGAGTTTAGAGGTCCAACATGAACATGAAAAGGAATCCTCTTGGTCACATCCCTGAAAATTGGCCTTCCAGTCTTTCCCTGAAGACCTCCAGTGGGGGTGAGGTAGATCATCACATTTTTGGACAGTTCTAATTATTAGATTTCCTTTTATGTTAAGTCAAATTCTGCCCTTAAAACTTTGTGCTACTGCCTAGTTTCTGTCCTCTGGGGGGTAAGTAGGACAAGTTTAATTTCACTTCAATACACCCATTCTTCAGACACGTAAAAGAATCTTGCCCAATGCTCCCTAAAACTTTTCTTTGTGTTAAACATTCCTAGTTCCTTCAAATATTCTTCATACATCATAGTCTTGAATCCCCTCATCATCCCTGTAGCCCTCCTCAGAATGCACTCAGATTTTTCCTATTTGCCTTTATGCTGGTGAAAAATTCCTTCTACCATTTACCAATATGATTTTTCTGCAGTTTATAGTTTTAGAGATTTATCTAGAACAATGAGAATTTTAGTGACTTATACCTGGTCACATAGTTAGTATGTATAAGAGACAAAACTTGAAACCAGCTGTTACTTATTTTGAGGTTAGCCATCTAGCCCCTTCACCATGATGCCAAGGCTTTTCCTAAAACAGGAGGTTTAAAATGAAGCTTTCACCAATTTGGAAAAAGTGGACATCTCAGTTTTGATGGGGTGCTTGGGTGCCTGTGCTTGAACCACAGTTTATAAAATCACATCAGTTTGCAAAATCACATTTCTCCCTAGCCTCAAATATCCCCAGCTTTTCAAAGCATTATCTCTTTGCCCTTCCCCCTGCCAGCATTCTGCCTAGCAACCATTCATGAACTGTTTATCTCCCCTTAGTATAGTAACCAGCTGCACTTATGAATCCTTCACTAGAACTATCTATAAGTAACTCCCTAGCCCATTATACACATCCTGGATCCCTCGGTACCTTGGGACATATGTATACTCCCAACATCCATCTTATCAAACATGACATTGATGGGTGGCAGCTTGGTAAGCCCTGACTGCTAGCTGACTTAGTGACATTTCAAGCCTAAAACCACACCTCCAGGAAGCCCCTCCCGCCCCCACTTGGGCTATTTCCCAGTGAATTATGGGCAATATGCCTTAGCAGTAGATATTAAAAGTCCATGTTCCTTTAAGCACTGACCACTCCTTAACTCCTCCCTAATCCCACCCTTACTCACCTAGTTAGCATAATTGGCACAGGTTTTACTAAATATTATCCTATAAAAACTTTAACTCTACCCCCTTAAGGTTGCAGGTTCCCTAAGACCTCCTGCTGCTATAAAGCATAACAATAAACTTATACCATCCTGACTTAAAGAATGTTTGGGTCCTGTAAATTCATTCTAGACTGTCCACCCAGGGACTATGGTTATTGGGCTTCCTGGACTCCTGAACCCCACCCCCCTCGTCAAGTGCCATCTCATCTAAGTTATTATAGTTTATAAAAAATAGTTTCTGTATAAAGAAAATCAGCATTTTGGGATGAAGGCAGCCAGAAAAGTAACCTGTTTGAGAGGGGGGAAAATTACTTAAAAAACTATAATTATTATTATGTAAGGTCTGTATTATAAATGGTTATTAAAAATCAGTGGTATTCTGATAAATATTTAACAACTGACTCTCTGGGGGGAAATGCATGCATGAAACACTTTTAAGAATAGTCTGCATTATTAACATTTTCTTCTTCACTTTCTTAAATCAAGATAATAAAGAAACTAATACATGAAATCCTGATTTGTAATATTTGCTGATTTCTAAGATGTAAACATTCACACAAAATTCAATAATTGGTTTTCATGATCTGCTTACAGCAGGCGTTAGCACTTCCTGGTTGTCATATAGATTTTTGTGCCTTACAAATTAATCCATTCTTTACAGCAGTCCAAAAGGACAGCATCCTTCATTTGAATCTTTTTGATCACCTTTTATTTTTTAAAATGTTATGTACTCAAAACATATATAATTGCACACTCTAATGCTCTGATGAATCTCTGATCCCATTAATGTGGATATTCCATCCAATGATACAGTTTACAGCTGACTCATTCCTGCCTATCCTCTCTGACTGCAATCAATGTCCTCAGCTCACCGTGGACTATCCATTCAATATGCGGGTCTTCATATATTCTTAAAACCAGCAGATAAAGCATAAAGGTTACCTCTCACTCATGCTAAATGAAGAGCTGTCTGTGTGTGTGTATTTATACATTTGTTTAATAACATCCATTGCAGCATTTCTTCCATGACCCATAATGGTAATCCCAACCTATGTCCTTTTAAAAACCTTCTTTATTCTGACTTCACATTCATTTTGCTAATTGTTTTGAAATTCTCCTGCATTAAACTTTTCTTAACTAAGGACACCAGGATTGTTTCTACCCAGTTGATGACAAAGTGGTTCAGAGAATAGTTCCTGCTGTCCCCACAGATCACACTGATCAGACTGACTAGAAGTTACAAAACAGGGCTGAAAGTTTGTCTTCTCGAAAGTTATTATTGGAGCAGTTCTGTCACACACATAGACATGGCCTCAAATGGCCATTTGCACAGTTCCCTTACCTGTGCTAGATTCTAATTCTTTTCATTTTTAATTGATCTTACAAAAATCTCTTCAGTAATAGTAGCTCACATTTAGGTGCCTTAGGGCTTGCTCTCTTGGGAAAACCTTATGAGGTAGGTGGTGCAATTTTACTTACCCTAATTTTATGAATAAGGAAATTGAAGCTCATACAGTTCAGGTTAATTTTACAAGTTAATGGAGAAACTTGATTCACTGTCCATCCTTCATTTCCTCATTCTAATATTTGGAGGGGGGGGGTGGAATTGGACAATGGGCATTTCTTTTCTTTTTCCTTTCAGAGAATTCTATCAATACACATACACAATTTATCTGCAACATATTTTAGAGAGTTGCCCCCACAAATGACTTGGCTAAGGTAACTCATCATGTATGTTTTAGAGACAGTATTTCTTGATTCCAAGGCCATTATTCTATTCACTATAAGAGGTTACCTCTCAGGAAGGGTATGTTATTCAACCATTAATAAAGATGAATAATTTTATCTAGAAGATATGCATTCTTTAAAGATGTAGAAAATGAAGCTTTAGAAGTGATCTTGTTATTTGCATATATAATTAAAATCCATAATCTACAGATAGAGACACATATACAATATAGCACACTGGGCAGAGACCTGACCTTGGAATCCAGAAGACCTTATCTCAAGTTTGACCTCTACCATATAGAATCTATGTGACTTTGACCTTAGCCAAGTCACTGAACCCTTAAAAGCGTTAAGCAATTCTTTCAGGACATAAACTTCAGAAACATTCTAACCTTCATTGGTAGAAGTTTTTCACCAAAAGTACCCTAGTATACAATTGAAATTTAAGATCTTATCTTCCTTCCCTGTAAAAGGAGAAAAAAAAAAAACTACACTGAGAACACAGTATACAACACTATGAGCTGAAGTAGGTATCTTACACTGCATGTAAAATATAAACCACCTAAACATTCTATGATTTTCTACAAGAGACAAAAATCTCTGAGTCTTCTTTTCAAAACAAAAGACTTTTCAATGAATGTTATTTTAGCCTCGTTGTTTGCCACATCAACAGTACATTCATAATTTAAAAACCCTATATTTTCAATTATTGTGAGTTGCCCAAACAAGAGAATTTTTGTGGCTGCTCAATGTAACCAGGTAATCATTAAAATCTTGCTAGTGTTGACATTTTCCTCAGTTCTGAAGTGAAGTTAAATTTTCTTAGTAGTAAATGAGATCTCATGGGGGAAAAATGGTTCGAAAAAAGATTTAAGCAGGTTTTCCACTAGGCAAAAAAAGAAAGGAAGGGGAAAAAGGAGAGAAATAGCCTTCAATTTTACTACTTGTTTTGGAATCAAAGTCATGGCCAATATCCCACTGAGATGAAAATTATTCCAAGCTGGAAGATAGGTACCACGAATTTATGTGTCTGTGAAAATGTGCTGACATTATGATCTCACTAATGCATGCTAATATCCAGTGAAAATTGACTGCATAACCAAAACCATCGGGCAGTGTTGTCTAAATTTTAAGATCTGTATTCTGATGTGATTTCATTATTACCAAATTAATTCAGACCCTTGTAGGATGTTTTGAAATGCCTTCCAGAAATAACAAAACTGACAGCCTGGTAAATCATATTTCAGTGACACCTTAGTGAAAAGTCAGAAGAAATCAACTTGATCTTCCCAGATGAATAGTTCACTGTTCAGACTGCTTCTTACCTTTAGATACTATGTCTATAAAAATATCACCTAACTATCTCAGATCCAGAGAGTTGTCAAGTTTCACAGGTCTTCCTTGAGAATAACTGATTTCTGATTACATGTCTAGGTATGTAAAATATCTTTCCTTGCAAATCAAGTGACAGTACTTGTTCTACCAAAATTTCTCTTCCTGGCCTTCAATTTTTTTGTTGGCCTGGAAATTTAAGAAAATTAATTTCATTTTCAGTTTTAAAAAGTTAGACATTCCAAATTTCATAAATGACATCTAATATATGAGCTTGTTTTGGAGTCAGGAAGACCTGAATTCAGGTTATTTCTTGGACACATACCAGTTTGGTCACTGTGGACAGGTCATTTATCTTTTTGGCATCCTCAGATAACTCTCTAAGACTATTTTAAAGAAGCTGATTTAGTAGAAACTCCCTATGCCAATATCCTTAATTTTGGGAATCCAAAGGGGTTTTGTGGATCCAAAATCAGATGGTAAAAGATCTAGTTAGTTCATAAATCTTCCCTTGAACCCAATAAATAGCATACATTTACATAAACACTGTGGCAACAGTCAGTGAGCTAATCAAACAATTTTTAAGTACCTACTATATGCTAGACACCGTGAAAAATGATGGGGTTACAAAGAGGCAAAAGAGTTCCTATTGTCATGGAAATCACAATCTAATGGTGTTTGGGGGCAACAAATAAACAAATATATACAAATAAGCTATATACAAGATATCTAAGAGAATATTAAGAGAGAGGAGGCACTAGAATTAAGAGGGGTTATAAAAGGCTTCCTGCAGAGCAGACCTGCACAACTTAGGGCCTGAGGGCTGCTTGTGGTCCACCAAAGGATTTCAGGTACCTGCAAAAAATGTAGGGTTGCCACTGTGATAGTAATGGAATGTGGAGATTCCCCTGTATTGGGCTTGGTTTTCAAATTGATTGTATTAAAACCCAGAGCTTGTTAATCCCACCTGTGGGATGGACTTTTTGATGTGAAAAGAAAGTCCTGAACTGGGAGGAGCTGGTGACTTAGATTTGGAGAGACACTAGAGAGAGGCGGAAGATCTTTTTGGAAGCAGCACCTCGTGGAGAGAGAGAGACTAAGAGAATTGCTGGTGGCCGCTTTGAATTGCCCTGGACTTTTGAGACCTGCCCCCTGAGCTGCCAAGGACTGAGGAGACATGGCTGTTTTGCTGGTACTTTGTCTGTCTGTTTTGATGTTATTTTGCCAGATTTGTCCACTGGTGAAAGACTGTCCTTTTGTTGAAGAAGTCCTGGAACCTGGCTGTTCGCTAAGAAGGCCTGTGACTGTCCTGCAGACAGAGAGTGAATACTGTCCACTGGTGAGGGACAGTACTGTTGTTGCAGGGGTCTGGAGACTGTCCTGCAGACAGAGTGAATACTGTCCACTGGTGAGGGACAGTGCTGTTGTTGCAGGGGTCTGGGAGCCTTTCTGTTGGTTCAGAAGCCCTGAAGAAGGATTTTCTTGTTGTATGTTTACAGAAATCCTGGGAGAGGGCTTTGCTAATGTGTTCAGGGGTTCTAGGACTGTTCTACAGACAGAGGATAAATTCATGAAGGGACTGGCAATGTATCTTATGGCCTTGCTAAGCCTTGTCTCCCCAGGAACTAAGATTGCTAAGAACTTGCCTCGTGTCAAGATGAAGAAAAGACCTCCATTTGGGTATTAAGTGCTGTGTTTAAACTTGATGTAACTCTGGGGTAGATTCAATTGTGATCCAGGGGTGGGGAACTTTTGACCTTATGTTTGGAAACTAATCTCCATTTGAGAAGAGGGGCTTTGTGGTGGACTTAATTAAGGTATAGCCTAGGGGTGGAGAAGTATTTAGAACAGAGACTTTGTAATTGATTGAATGATTGGAAGGTCCTGGGGTGGGGTAGTACTTGGAGATTATTTAATCACACTTAGTAAATGCTGTATTTTGAATGATGTCATGTTTTGATCTTCTCTGTTCTGGGTTTGTCACTGAATAAAATAGAGAGCACCTATGCTGGTATTTTGAACCTGGGAAGTTGCCTTCTTTTGACATTACATTACAGCCACTGTGCTCTCTCTCCTGTTTGTCATGTGATACACAGCAACCAAGCATCACTCGTCTATCTCTAGTCTAACATATCTGTGACCCAAAGAAGTTTACCTCATATTAATTTTGGCTCCTACCCTATACAGTCACCCAGGTCTGCTGTAGAGCAATGATATCAAACTCAAAGAGAAATGAGGGAGGGCCACTAATCAGTACATAAAGATCCCTGCAGGCTACATATTTATTTAGTTTTAAAACATAATTTATGTTTTACTGTATTTTGTTTTGTTAACTATTTCCCAATTTCATTTTAATCTTATTAGAATGCACTCAGGAGTATTGCTTGTCATATGTTTGACATCTTTGAAGATGAAGTTTTAGTTGGGTCTTAAAGAAAGCTAGAGAAGTCAATAGATGGAGATGATGTGAGACAGCATTCCCGGTATGATGTGGTAACATCCCACATCCCAAGGTAGGACAACAGCTATGTCAAGTAAAAAATACATGTGTGTGCACACACACAATATATGTGCATGCATGTGTATGTGTGAGTGCGTGTGAGCATGTTTATTCATCCAAAGGTTTCAAAATATATAAACCAGTCCTCCCACCCATACTCCATGATGATGGCCTATTTTTTGTCCTCACATTTCATCCAGAGAGGTAAAATTCATCCTGAGTTCATCCATGTAACTTTTCTATAGGAATGCTTTCTATGCTACTTGGCTTTGCCTCCTTTCTTCCTGATACTGAGGAGCACTTTATTCATAGAGTACTATCTTTTGAAACAAGACAAATTAGCGTGGTGTGCCAAAAAGATGCCCCAGAGTGGTGGCCAGTTTTTATTTAGTTGTAAATGCAGTGCTGATTTCTGACTCAGAAAGTTTAGGAGCTCATCATTTTTGAAGTCAAAGGACAAAGCATATGAATCATAATACATTTTCTCAGCTCAAGAACTTGTACCTTCACAGTGACCTGTATCTTCTCAATCCATAATATGGAATATAAGACTTGATGGGGTCCAAACCCCGCCCCCCCTGATATTGAATATGGTTAGTTCCTGATTTTCAATCTCTGGATATGAAGTTTCATATTCTTCTCGAAGGAGAAAATATTGACAATAAAAGCTAAGATCCATTTGCAAAGAAAAATATGATAACAGTATTTGCATTTAAAAGCATCCCTAATGTAATAGATGCAGGTGCTTTTTGGTGGGCTAATGCAAAAGAAGCCTTCTGGTTAGACACAAAACCAAGTAAAAGGAGTGCCGCTTTTCCAGGAGATATTTTTCTTCCCATTATGTAGCTGTGGTCCTCATCTGTAACTTCATGAGTTTCTATCAACACCTTTCAAAGACTGTTCCTAATTGTTGTATCTGTCTCACTAATTCCTTAGCTGAATATTGAGAGGGATTGGGACCAGATTCAAGATGGATTCCTAGACTGTGAGTTTGAAAGGAAGAGGCAGAGAAACATTGTGAAGATGGTTTGGGAATACTGTAAACAATCTTCCTCCCTGAAATGAAACAGATATTTTCAAATTACCCCATGGAGGAAACTCTATGTCCTTTTCATCTTTTTAACACTAGCTTAGCCTAAGGGCAGACTTTACAACCTTCCTTATCATCCATCTCCTTTTCTAAACTTTTTTTTTTCCTTCAAGCATACAGGCTTTCTTAACCATCCCATAGAGTGAACTCTATCATCCTAATTCTCTTAAACAATACTGGATTTTCAGCATGGATATTGTCTTTCTTTCTCATTCTTCTTCTCATCCTCAAAAACTAATGTGAAGGATAATAATTGCTCATGTTTTTACAGAGCTTTAAGGTTTATAAAATTCTTTATATATGCTATCTCACAACATCCCTCTGAAAAAGTGCTATTTTCATCCTCATATTACAGATGAGGGAACTAAGGGTCATAGAGTTAAATATCTTGGCTAAAGATAAATAACTCATAAGTTTGAAAGGCGATATTTGAACCCAGTGCCTCCTGACTCTAGATCCAATACTCTTGCCATTATCTCATATCTGGCTCTGTGAGAAATGAAGAAATGATGCCATACAGCCTAACGAATGTTGGATTTGAAATCAGGAAAGATCTGTACACAAATTGTACCTCATAGTTACTAGCTGTATACCATGGGGAAGTCACTTAACCACCGAGCCTCAGTTTCCTCTTCTGTAAAGTGGAAATATATTAATACCCATATTATTGACCTCACAGATTTGTGAGGAGCAAAAGAGATGAATATGAAGAGATTTGAAAACAATAAAATTGAAAAAATGTCTACTAATCTAATATTAAAAGAAGTAAAAGCCATTATTGACTAATGTTAAGGACAAGCTACACTCAGTTCTTCTGCTCTGAAGTTTGTTTTTTCTACTTTGCTTTGCATCTTTGAAAGGTAAGTTACCTTTATAGGAGGACAATTTGACCTCATACTCATGATAGGGATATTTTTAGAAATTAACACTGAGATGACAATATCCCAAGATCATAGATATGGAAGTGATTTCAGAGGTCATTGAGATCAACATCCTTATTATACAGATCATCTCAAATATGAATACATTATAATAATCTGTCATTGGAACTACTTTATATAACTAGCCCAAGTTAGTTTTATCATTTGGGAATTGGTCTCATTGCTTTTTCATTCTGAGAAAGTAGTAGGAAGGGTTTAAGAGGTTTTGTAATGCTAATGGGATTTGAAGATCTTCCAGGCCCCTTGAAGCAGGAAGGAGCCAGAGCTGAGTAGGAGCCAGGCTGGAGCCAGCGCGATGACTGGAAACATTGGTGGTGGTGGCATGAACTTTTTTTTTGAGTCAGCCAGAACTGCTAAGGACTCCTCCTGAAGACTGCCATGGATGGGAACTGTGGGGGGCTGGAGCTGTGGGGAGCAAGCTGCATGGAGGCTGAACAGTTACTGTGAGTGAGGAGAAGAGGACCTTTGCCTGAGGTAGCCTGTTTTGTTTTGAAGGCTTGAGAAGGTGGATGTTTACTGCATTAACTATGTGTGCCAACTCCATGCCTACTGTGATGGCTTTGACTTTCTGATTTTGGGTCTCAATTTTCTGGTATTTGAATAAATGTTCTAGCTATGTTCCCCATGTAGAGAGCCTGTTATATTTTGTGATTAATAATTTTATATCAGCATATTTATAGTTACCGTTGGCATTGTGAATACTGCAGTGTTGTTCAGGGAGGAGAAGCACTTCTGGTATGAGCACTTATTGAGCATTTTTCAGGAATGCTCATTCACCTTTGGTGTCTCCCTGTCACCCAACTCTGACCTGTGACTCTAAGAAACTATAGCACGTCCAGTGGCCACACCCTGATAAACTACATTTAGGGTAACCAATAGGCCTTAAACCCATCAACAAATTAGGGGGATGGCTACCAAAAGCATGTGAAGGGCTCCCCAGGAGAAGGGGCTGATGAGAACAATATTAGAGGGAATTAGAATTGGTGAGATATCAAAGCAACCAAGATCACACCCTGCATCCTGGACCATTGCCAGTAATCTTTACTTTTGTGTTGCTGCTAGACTTCAATGACTCTGGAAGATAAAGTAAGAGATAACTTTGATAACTTCGCCCAACTCTGTCTCATTCAAATCCAATTCACAAGCAAGTCAAGACATAATGTCCTTGGTCCTCTTTGGAAAAAAAAAAAGGAAAACAGCAACCATTAGTACAATGTCTGATGATCCTCATCTCAGATAGCATCCTTAGGTAATCTCAATGCTATTAATAATAGGTTAACACTATATCACCTTGGAATTAGAATTAGAATTAGAGTATGTGATTGTTATGGTTAATTCACTTTGCAATCATTTATTCATCCAATATTTACTTAACATCTATCTGGTATAAGGCTCTATGCTAGACACTTTGAGGGAAATCAAGGTAATTCAGACATGCTTTTTCTCTTCATAGATCTTATATTCTTAGTACAGCCCTAGAGGAAACTTTGCAGACTAGAACTCAGAGCAAACCTTGGGGAAAAAGTAATTTGTATGTCTTCAATGTCACCTCTCACTTTTCACTGAGTCCCTTTCTTCGCTGTTTATGTTCACATTCTTTCTGGTTCTTGCCTTACTTTTGAGTTTGTATCCTTTGGTCTTTGACCAAAGGGAGCCAGGCTTTGGCTTATGGGCTTTGCATCAAGCTATGACAAATTCAGCAGTGCAGCTAATCTGAAGCCAGCCCAGACAATTTGGCTCTCCTAGGAAACGTTTGTGTATTTACTTCACATCTTCTCAAACTTGCTGTTTTCTCCAAGTTATTTATGTATTCAATGCTTCCAACTTAAAAAATGTGCTAAGAAAGAACAATTCATTGTGGGTAAACATAGAAGAAGTTAACTCAAAAGGTCAAATGTGTCTTATGAAGCTTTAAGGAGCCAATTAATGTCTTCTAATGAATTCTTAGATGGCACTTAACTAGTCTGAATTAAAAAAAAAATTATGAAAAGTAGTCCCTTCCCTCAAGAAGCTTGCTTTGGATAAGAACAGTTTGGAAAAGTAGAATAAGGGAGAAAAATCACTCCAGGGAGGAACATGGTAGGGGTGAGACCACTGTGACCAAAAGCTTAGTGTTTAGAACTAAAAAGACTGTTATGTTCAGAGGGTAAGGGGAAGGATTGTCTGACTTGACTGGATGATGTCTTCATCTCTTCATCTTTCGAATAGATATAATAATACTAAGGAGTTAGGATATGACTTTCTCATGTATCATCATGTTTATTTAAAAGTTGAGGAAACTGAGCCTGGATGTGGTTAAATGAATTGCTTATCTTCAGATAATCAATAAGTACCAAACTAAAACCTGAATACAAGATTCTTGGACTCCCAGCCCAACTGTTCTTTCTGTGTTGCCTGTCCTAATACATACATTTTCTATTGATATCTACACTTTTGTAAAACTCTGGAGGTCTCATAAAATGGAATGCACATAAAGGCATTCTTCATCAAATGGAAGGGAGGGTTTGGGTTTCCAGATAAAATATTTTTGCTGTTCCTTTTATAATATGAGTTTTTAGAATGACATCCTATGATTTGTTGTTTAGACAGACTACCTTATTCCCCCTTATGCCTGAGAGTTCTTTGGGATGATGAAGATCTTTGACTCGGAAAGCAGAATAAGTCACTTCCAAAAATTCTTAAAGGGACATTTTCTGTGAAGGACAAACTAGAAGGAAGAGCAGAAATTGCCAAAGTTGGAGAGTAGCAACTTCGGGTGTGGCAGTGATGGAGACACTGTATCATCAACCCTAATCTGGATTTAACAAGCTATTCTTTCCAAAAGACTTGAAAGCACAAGGGGAACAACTAAAAAAAGAAATTGGAAATAAAAAGGGGTGAGCTATAGCAGAGGATCAAGGTGAGCTCTCCAAGCCTTTGGAAGAAAATATGGAGACTTACCCTATGGTTTATATTCACTTGTTCAAGGATTGAGGTAAGTTTCCCCCAAAAGATCTACTTTTCTTTTCATTTTCCTTTTCCTATAATTGTCCATTAATATACTTTCATCACTTTTTTTTAAACAGATGCTTCATTTTTCCTGATTTGGGCACACACATAAACAGAACAGTTTTTCTAGGAACAGATAAACTTTAAATTATTACAGAGAGCCAAACCTCCATCTATATGTTAAGAATTTCCTAACTAGAGTTTCTAAGTTATTTGGTGGGACTCATAACTAGCCATCTTAGATAAACTCACTGCAACAGCAATGAAAAGGACCAAATGTGCCTGAAGGACATCATGTTGTCCTTGGCCTAAAGGTAAACTAGCTGTGGTAACTGGGGTTTGGCTAATTAAATCACCAGCCTCTGATATCAGAAAGGGAAAGGACAAAGGTGGAAGTAATAGTGACCTGAGTGAGATCGATAAAGCCTAGAGGAGATTTAATTCTACCTCTTTAAGGAGGGGAGAGAGCAGAAAGCATCAAGTATAGAAGTATACTGATAAATGTTTAAACATTAACTTTCCAAAATTTTTTAAAAATATGAATGATACACTCTTGAGTTTATTCTTTATTATTAACATCCTATATTTTACTTTCTTAAGGCTACACAGTCCAGAAAACAATAATCAAGCTCTGATTTTAAAAATTTGCTAATTTCCTGAGGTGTAAATACTCCCATTGAAAGTTAAACAATCTATTCTAAAGTGCCAGTACAAGCTAACTATGATACAGTCCTAACCAAATACCTTCTACAGCGCAGCCTACCAATAGATATCACATATGAGTTTGTCTCTTTAGTGAATCTTAGGAGCAAGAACCATGTCACATATTGATTAAAAAAAATCATCCCCTAGCAAACCAAGAACAAAGATTGGCACCTGGAAGGTATTTATTGCAAATTAACTTAAGTTATTAAATTTAATTTGGGAAAATGGAAAGTCAGCCCACATTTTCCTAAGATTTCTGAGTCTGTCTTTCTACTGATGCAGAGGCCAACCCATCTCCACCTTAATAGATGTTCTTCATGAATTTCTGACACTGGAAGGTGGTGGGAGAGAAATCACTACCCAGAGGCCCATTTCAGGCCATGCATCTATAGGGATTTAATAATACAGACTCATTGCATCACTGGCCCTGTTTCCAAAATCTTTCTAGCTCTAAAGGACCTTCTAGATAGAACTTGTGCTTTTGAAAATCCAAGGTCAACTTCATACCACAAGGAGATATTTGAGGAAGATGTCAGTGGAAGCACCCTACATATAATTCTTTATCACCCACTCAGGCTGACTTCAAAATGGAGGTGTTGTAAAAAGAGCCTCTGGCAGAGGATGGGCATTGAAATCTCTTACAATAATATGACAATAAAAAATGATGCTTAAGAGAAAAGTGATAGATGTGTGTTTTCAAAGATGCATCCATATATACGTATTAGAACATATTTTCACAGGATAAACATCCTATTGGGGACAATACACAAAAGAATATTGCCAGAGATTTTTTAGCAGTGTAGAGTTTTCAACATTCTGCAAAATTACACAACACAGATACTCTGCACATTCATGGACACAAAGAAATATACATACATTGGCTGGGCACTGGACTTTTGAGAAATAAAAATAATTTTGTAAAACAAAATTCATGGAATAAAGGAACCTGCTTACAAATAGGCACCACTCTCATCTGGCTGGAGGGATAGTAAATAGGAATACTTCAATGTGCAATCTGCCATCATCAATCAGAAAAATCTATACCTTTTGTCAGTCCTCCTTCTTCTCCCCCAACTCCAACTCTGAATCCTTAATTTCCCTTTTGCCTTACAAGAGAAAATTGCAATGTTTTTCGAATTGCGGCATCATTTATCCTCCATATTTCTTCCTTACTCCCACCCCAGTAGACACCCACTTCAGCTTAAGTCACCCACTGGGTGAAGGCTTTCTCACCTTTTTCCTTTCCAGATTTCTTGTATCCAAAGGATCCAAAAACTATTATAAGAAGTGGTAAGTATGAAATGAAATATAAAAACATAGCTATACATGTTAGCAATAGTTAACATCCTGGAATATAATAGTAATTAAGGATTTTGACACCAGATTCACATAGAATAGCTGGGTTCAAGTTTCTGCACTTCAACCTAGAAGTTATATCACCTGGGGAAAGTCATAGGATCATTGAATAATAGAATTTGGAACTGTAAGAAGAAAGGAACATTCATTAAGTACCTACTATCTGCCAGACACTATGCTAAGCATATTGTTGTAATTATCTCATCATCATAAGGACTCTGTGAAGTAAGTAATATTTCGATGTTCATTCTATACTTGGGAGACTGCAGTCACATTTGAACTCAGGTCTTCTCGTCTTGACTCCAGGTCCAATGATGTATCCACTGTATCATCTAGATGCCTATTATTGATCACTTAATTCAATCATCAGATTTCACAGTTAAAGAAACCGAGACCTAGACAATTACAACTATGTGGGGTACCTGGAGATTGATTACTAAACAGAGCATCATGACACTCACTAGCTGTGTAACCTTGGACAAGTCACACACTTTCCCTAGGCCTCCATTTCCTCATTGTTCACCTGTTCTGTAGGTAGCCAGGATTTAAAATCAGTTCTGGAGAGCCCCAAATCCAGGTTTCTCTCCACTCTGCTATGCTTTTCACTTATGTACATTCCATTGCCCCTTTTAGAATTTCAATTCCTTGAGTATAGAGATTGTTTTTGTTTGTTTTGATTTTGTTATTCCAAAGCACTTAGCACTCTGCCTGGAACATAACAAGTGCTTGTTGATGTGTACTGTTCTATTGATATTTATAAATAGAAACATAAAACTATTATTTGGATGTCTGCATAGAGAAACCAGCTTGATTGATTAGCTTACTGACACATTAGTGAGACATCCTCATTAATTTCTTGCATTTTCTCAAGTATTCCTTCTAACTTCTCAAGTATTCATTCCTTTAAATTTCATGCACATTTATTAAACTCCTACTATGCCCAAGGCATTGTAGTAGGCCCCAAGGAGTGATAGATATGAAAAAAATATACTTCTGACAGTCATATGAAATTTAAGTGGGCTAGGTAAAGGAAAACAAAAGTTCAATAGAAGTTCATTCTTTGCCTTAGCAAATTTTTGTTTATATATTTTACCAGTCCGAATCTGCATGATTTAAACCAAATAGACAAAAGGGAAGAAAAGGGTGAGGGGAGGATGAGGTGGGGGAGGAAACATAATTTCAATGTGAGGCAATCTGGAGGCACAGCCAAGGTGTAGAATTAGAAGAAAGCAATGAAGTCCAACTTGTTCCCCAGACTCCTCCGACCAACTAGAAAAAGCCCCAGAACAAATCCTGATGGGAAAAACCAAGTGGAGAAATGCATTGGGTCATTTCTTCAGCCTAGGTTTTTATTGGAGGTCATTAAGTATGAGAACGCTGGGGATTGGGTCCATCCAGGGAAAGTCTGTATCCTTAGACAAGAAGAGGTCCCAGACCTCTTTCCTAGACATGGGATGTCACAGACCCAAATAGGGACACTGGGAGAGGAACAGGAAAAAAAAAAAAACACCAAAAACAAAACCTGGCAGATGTGTTGCCTAGTCCCATGTCTAGGGCAGAGATCTAGGGCTGAATGGGAATTGTGCCTGAGGGTAACAATCTAGACTGAGTGGTACAACAGATCCTGGGCTATGTACTCAAATTGGAGCAAGGGCAGAAGAGTCAGATCAGACACAGTGGAACAGATCCCAGGAGCAGAGCTGGGTCCCAGGCCATTTCTAGCCCAGTCCGTAGCCTTTGAAGGAATAATCAGGGTAGAATCCCAGACCAAAGCAGAGACTACTTCTATCACCCTAAACCAGCAGGGTTTTCCAGCTAGATAACAGTGGCAGAGTCCAGCAGTCACCAACTGTTCCTTAAATAAACCCAAGTCAGGAACTTCTAGAGCTCAGACAAGGGGGACAACAATCAAACTCTGCCCACTTTGGGAGCACAGAAAGCTTGCATGTACCTAGCCTCAACTCATCTTGAGAACCAGACAAACCTAGAAAAACAAAATAATCAGTACCACCTCCTCTACCCCCACTCCACCACCCAAAGCAACTGCAGAACCAGATCTGCACACTCCAGAAGTATGTAGAATTTAGTGCTAATATCAAGTCTGAAGTGCAGAAGGCTACTGGCAGAGTAAGCAAATAAAAGTGAGATGATAAGGTACAGTCAAAAGGAAGCTAGATAAGGAGAGGCCCTAGAAATCTGACTCAGTCTCAACTTCCTCTTTATAAAACTAGTGTGTTGCTCTAGATCCTGGGCCCATAAACTATGACGCACAGGACAAATTTTAAAATGTAAAAATCATTTTTAATTTTGAGATGTACAGATACAAGTGTGAACAGTATTTGCCCAATTGCATTAATTTGCCAGCCCCTGTTCTAAATAGCCTATAGTTTTAGGATTTTCTTATCTAGGACAAAAATTAAACTTGTCCGTCATGCTTGCAAAGCCCTTCACAATCTGCGCCCAATCTGTCTTTCTAGAACTGGTCGACATTATTCTCCCTTCCTTCCTCAGTCTGTGATCCAGACAGACTGACCCTCTCTTTCTTTCTCCAAACAACACTCCACATTCAATCTTTGTGCTTTTGCATTGGCCATTCCTCAAGCCTACAAGACACTCTTTCCTTATCTTTGCCTTTTAGAGGCCCTCTCTTCCTACACAAAGCGTCACCATCTTTTCATGATTCTCCTCCACCCAACAAAGTTTGAATGTCCTCTCTCCTTATTTCTTATTTCATTATTTTTTTTAATGTTTCTGCTACATGTATTAGGCATGTGCTTCTTGTCTTCCACATTAGAATGTAAGCTTGTTGCAAGTAGAGATTGCTTCATACTTTGTATTGCTTGCACAGTGCCTTACACATAGGCATAAATAATATTTGACAATTGTTTGATTGCTCTGTTCTTCCAGCTCTGCTTCTACTTTATCAAACGGGTATTTGGTACATGGTAGTGAGCACCATTTGGCAAAAGTGGATGTTTTAACATATCATATTCAAAAATCTCTAAAGTAGGTAGCTGGGTATGTCAAAGGGAAAATTCTCCATGGAATTAAATATATTTATGTAAATGAACTAAAAAGTAGTTTGAGTTCAAATAGCTTTAAACATTAAAAAAATAGCCAAGATTTATTATTGTAAGTGTCAACACTGCTAGGTCACCTTCTCTGTAACATTGAGATCCTCATCTTTAGGAGTGGCAACACTAATAAGGAAGCAAGCTCTGTGATATTGATTTTTCTACTTGGGGACATAGGAGGGCAAACAAATACTTGAACACACTTCCTCAGAAATTTCTGTTTCAGGTGAAATGATCACTGAAAACACAGTGCTAGAAGCAGTTGTTTACAGGAAGATGAGGGGAATATCAAAGTCAGCTTTTCTCTTCTGCCTAGGGGCCTGTTGCTCTATTACGAATGTCATTCATCTTTTATCAAGGGGAATGCTACAGAAAGTGAGATCCTAAACAGACAGATTAATTTGCTGCATTAAAACTCCCAAAAAGCTTCATCTTAGCAGACAATGGAATAGATTCCTGATTGTTTCAGGTTACGTATTTTCAGAATGACAACTGACACACAATTGATATCAGTATTTCTCCACATTTGAAATATTGTGTTCCATCTTGGGTACCACAGTTTAGAGAGGACATTGACAAAGTGGAATAGGTCCAGGGGAAGTGACCAGGATTGTTCATAAATCAATCAAAAATCATTTACTAAATTCCTAAGAGCTTCCAGGTGCCATGCCAGGCACAATCCTTGCTCTCTGGGAGCCTAATGGTGACAGAGTAGACACTATTATTAAAGGTACACGTGATGTTTAGCCTAAAGAAGAAAAAAAAGTGAGAGGACCCATAATCTCTCTTTGAATATTTGAAAGGCTGCTTGGTAAAAGAGAAATTATACTTCTTTTGTTTAGCCCCAGGGGAAAGAATGAGGTTCAGTGGGTAGCAGTTACATAGTGTCAGGTTTTAGCTTAAAATAAAGAAATACCTCCTGAGAAATTAGAGTTTTTCCAAAGTAGAATAATCTGTTCTTGGAACAAGGAATTTCTCTGTCCAGATTTTCAAATGGATTTAGGATGATTATTTGTTGGAGTTGTAGATACAAATGATGATCAGGTAGTTGTTGGACTTCATGAATTCTGAAGTGTCTTCCAAATCTGAGAATTTATAATTATATCTTCATACTGGGAGAGATAGCAGCATGGTATAATGGATAGAATGTTGCACTAGAAGATATCTGGGTTCAAATCCTACCTTAAACAGTTATATTTTATGTGCCCATAGACATTCTCAATTTCTCATCTATACAATTGATGATACCTGTAACACTGATCTCACAAAGTGTTATGCCTTACAGATGAGATAATATATGCATTTTGTGCATCATATATTTATATAAATGCCAGTTAATATTTCTGTTAAAAATGTTTATCAAGTAATTTAATGACATAATAAATGATCAGGGTGAGAGAGAGCACCAATTTATGCTCAATGAGTTCAATACACCCAGCTAAGAAAAGCTATCCTTCAGGGTTAAAAGAACTGGTAGCTATTTAATAACTTTTGAGGAAATGGGGAAAGAATGGGAGATGTGTTACAGCACAGGGAATCACCAAATATTTATTCAATTTCCTAAAAAGTCAAAAGAGGCAATACATGTTATTATAAACTTATCAGGTAGATGGCAATTCCGGGCAAAATTTTATATGGATTATTAAGGGGACAGTGTATGATTCTTAGAAATGGAAAAAGTGGTCATTATGAACTAGGATAGATTTTTTAACATGCAGTTTCTATAAATCAGGCACTTTATAAACATTTGTTAAAGGTTATTGCACTGAATTAGGAACTAGTTATGCCAGAATATATAGACTTGGAGTCAGGAAGACCTGAGTTTAAAACCAACCTTAGACACTTACTGACTGGGTGACCAGAGGCAACTCACTTAATATCTACCTGTCTCAATTTCCTCAGCTACCTCAACAACCCCTTGCCAAGTAGGGTTGTTGTAAGGATTAAATAAAATAATATCTATAAAAGTTCTTAGCACAGTGTCTGATAAATAGTAAGTATTATATTCATGCTTATTCCCTTCCCTTCCTGATCAAGAGAATACTATGGGAGGAATAGGCAGGATGGCTGGGTAAATGCAGGGACTAAGCTCTCCCCCAAGCTTCTCCAAATACCTTTAAAAATGAATCTAAACAAATTCTAGAGTGGTAAAATCCACAAAATGATGGAGTAGAACAATTGTTTTTACCACAAGACAACTTAGAAGTTTGACAGGAGCTTATGTCTACAGGGGAGCAGGGATACTAGTCACAGTTCCAAGATCGAAAAGAGAACATGTGGTCTCTCACAAACCAGTACAGGGGAGTAGTAAATATACCTTTCCCTAGATCATACTACCTTGGAAGAACTGAAAACTTACAGGTCCCCAAAATTACCTCTGAAAAAACTACACAAAAAAATCTCAAGTTTGGGACAATGGCCCCTCCACTTGAAAAACAAAACCCCACTTTATCACAGAATTAAAAGTCAAGGAATAGAATGTATAATTATATTTAAAAGGACAGAAAAAAATTTTTTTCTAACCATAGAAAGTTACTATGGTGACCAGGAAGATCAAAACACTCACTCAAAATAAGACAACAAAGTCAAAATTCCTGTATCCAAAGTTTCAAAGAAAAATAAGAATTAGTCTCAGGGGAAGGGCTCAAAAAGGATTTTGAACTCAAGTAAGAGAGGTAGAGGAAAAATTGGGAAGAGAAATGAGAGCGATGCAAGAAAATCATGAAAAAACCAGCTTGGTAAAGGAGGCACAAAAAATAATTAATAGAATAACACCTTAAAAAACAGAACAGGCAAAAGGGTAAAGGGGGAACAAAAATCCAATAAAGAGATGAACGTCTTGAAAAGAAGAATTGGCCAAATGGAAAAGGAGATAAAAAAAGCTCACTGAAGAAATAATTTTGTATAAGTTAGAATTAGGTAAATGGAAGTTGATGACTTCATGAGACATCAAGAAATAATCAAATAAAATCTAAATAATGAAAAATAAAAGAAAATGTAAAGTATCTCATGAAAAACATGACTTACCTGGAAAAAAGGTCCAGGAGAGATAATTTAAGAATCATTGGACTACTTGAAAATCATGCTAAAAAAAAGGACCCTAGGCATCATCTTTCAAGAAATTATTTAGAAAAACTACCCTGATAGTTTAGAAACAATGGGTAAAATAGAAATTAAAAGAATCCATTAAAACAATCTCAAAATGAAAAATCCTAAGAATGCTATAGCCAAATTCTAGACCTTCAAGATCAAGGAGTAAATACTGCAAACAGCCAAAAAGAAACAATCCAAATAGTGTGGTGTCACAGTCCAGATAACACAAGATTTAGAAGTTTCTACATTAAAGGAGCAAAGGACTTGGAATAAAATATTCCAGAGGGCAAAGGAGCTAAGATTACAACTAAGAATCACCTGTCTCATAAAACTGAGTATAATCCTTGGTAGGTTGGTGGGAATGGATATTCAATGAAATAGAAGACTTTTGAGTGTTCTTGATGAAAAGACCAGAGCGGAATAGAAAATTTGACTTTCAAATACAAGAATCAAGAGAAGCATGAAAAGGCAAAAAAGAAAGAGAAATCATAAGGGGTTTGACAATGTTAAACTATTTATATTCCTACATGGGAAAATAGTTATAACTCCTAAAATCTTTCTCATTTTTAGGACTATTAGAAGAAGCATACATAGAGAGAAAGCAGGGGTGTAAGCTTAATGTATTAGTATGGTTGTCTATAAAAACAAAATTTAGGGATAAGAAAGAAGAATGCACTGTGATAAGGACAAAGAGAGGGGTAGAATAAGACAAATTGCTTGATATAAAAGAGGCCTGAAAGAGATTTTACAATGGAGGGAGGAATGGGAGAAGTGGAGAGGAAGCACAGGAACCTTACTGTCATTGGAATTGGCTCAAAGTGGGAATAATATACACACTCACATAGGTGTGTAAATCTATCTTACCATACAAGAAAATACGAAGAGGAGGGGATAAGAGAAGGACAAGGGACCTGACAGAAGGGAGGACAGTTTGGGGAAGGTGTAAGTCAGAAGCAAGGAATGGAAAGAGTAAAAGGGAGTAGGATAAATGGGTAAAACTGGATGGAGGGAAATACCTAATTGGTAATAATTACTGTGAATAAAAAAATTCAGTGAGTTTCTTTGATAATGACTTAATTTCTCAAACTTATAGAAAACTGAGTCTAATTTATAGAAATAAGAGCCATTCCTCAATTGATAAATGGTTAAGGGAAAAGAACAGCCAATTTTCAGACAAAGTAATAAAAGCTACCTATAGTCATGTGAAAAAAATAATCTAAATTACTATTCTTGAGTGAAATGCAAATTAAAACAATTCTGAGCTACTACCCCACACCTTTCAGATTGACTAATATGACAGAAAAGTTACAAATGACAAATGTTGAGGGAATGTGGGAAATTTGAAACACTAATGTACTATTGGTAAAGTTATATACTCATTCAACCATTCTGGAGAGCAGCTTGGAACTATGCCCAAAGGGCTATATTGTAGGAATGTAAATTTAAGATCTTCCCTGACCTTAGGCCCTTTGATAGACTTAAGTGCACCTTCAGGCTTGTTTTTCAGGAGATACTTTTTGATTGGGCAGTGGGTCAAGTGTTGTTACATTCTCTGATACAAGAGAAGGCTATATAAATCCTGATGTAAGGCTTTGTTTTGGGGCTCACTTTGGGAAGTGTTGTGTGATTTGACCAGACAAGACTCTGGGCAGCTGTAGAGAGCCTCCTGGCTTTGAAAACCCAGATGTTGATGCTTCTCTCTCTGGTAACTGACTAGGTATGGATGTAATGTTCAGGCAGCTGGAAGCCTGTCTGCTGAAATGTTTCTCTGTCTTCTTGTAACTTCTGCTTGTAACCTGTCTGTACACACTGAAGTTCAGGTTGCTGACATTTTCCCCTGGACTAGGTAAATGATATGTTTGATTGAATAAAGCAAGATTTGTTAACCCATTTTGAGTTGCTTTCCTTTAGAAAAGCAGATCTAAGAACCTGTATTAGCAGCTACCCTGGGGACACTGGGGTGCTTGCTGCTACAGTCTAAAACCCTTTTACTAAGCAATACCACAGCTAGGTCTGTATCACAAAGAGATTTTAAAAAGAAAAAAAAGAAAAAGAAAATGACTGATTTGTACAAATATATTGATAGCAACTCTTTTAGTGGTGGCAAAGGATTAGAAATTTAGAGGAGACATCTATCAATTAGGGAATGGCTAAACAAGTTATTTTATATGATTGTGATGTAATGCTATTCTGTTATAAGAAATGATGAGCAGGATATTCTCAGGAAAAAAAAAAGAAACTTGTAAAGACTTACATGAAATGACACAAAGTAAAAGGAATTGAAACAAGAGAAGATTGTACATAGTAATAGCAATATTGTATGATGATCTACTTTGAATAACTTAGCTGTTCTCAGTAATACAATGAACCAAAGCAATTCTATAGGACTTTTGATGAAAGGTTCATGTTCACGTTCATCTTCAGAGAGAAAAATCTTGTAGAGTCTGAATGCAGATCAAAGATACTTTTTTTTCTTTACTTCATTTTTCTTGGATTTTTTTGTCTGTGTTTTCTTTCAGAGGATGACCTACATAAAAATCTCTTTTGCATGACTACACATGTATAGCTTATGACAAATTGTTTGACTTCCCAATGGGGGGGTGAGGTAGGGAGAGAATTTGAAACTCAAAATTTGATTTAAAAAACATGAAAATGGGGTGGCCAGGTAGCACAGCAAGTAAGAGCACCGGCTCCAGTGTCGGGATGACCTGGGGATCAAATCTTGGCTCAGACACTTAGCACCCACCAAGAAACACCTGGCTGTGTAACCTTGACCAAGTTACTTAACCCTGATAGCTTTAAAAAAAAATAAAAAAAACATTAAAATTGTTTTTACATGTAATTGGGAAAAAGAAATATTAAATGGGGGGGGGGAGCAGAGGAAGCGGGGAAAAAAGAGAATACTATAGAATATCTGAGTTTCAACCAGAGATTTCATAGGATCATAACATTGTAGATTTAGAATTGAAAGGGAGATAAAAAAAAAAAAAAACAAGTCCAACCTCTTCATTTTATAAGTAAGGAACAGAGGCCCAGATAGCTTAAGTAAACTGCCCAAATTTACATAGTTAAATGTTTGAGAAAAGATTTGTACTTAAGTCTTTGTGACTTCATATTCAGCATTCAATCTACTACAAATTGTAGGGTATTGTTTTTATGGACAAGGTATAAAGGGTATGACAGTATATTTAATTGGCTTCAGAACCAATTGATTGATTAAGTTGCCTATCTTTTCCTTTCTCCCTATATCCACTCTTTCATTTTATGAAACTCCATGCTCACAGGAACCTTCTCAAAGCTTTACCCAATATTTCTAATCAGTTGCTAAATGTGGGATCAGGATTCTGGGTCTTCTAATTTTGTTGTACTCCTAGAGAATTTCATATTACCATAAAAATTATGCATGCTATCCTGAAGCATTATGAGAAATTTTTTTACAGGGAACCTTTGCACTTGCCCATCCTGCTGTAACTATATCTTATTTCTATGTGACTTTTCATCTCAGTTTTTTAATCTTCCCAACCCAATTCAAAAGACTATACAATGTTCAGGTTTTATAAAGTATTCAGCTTTTCTTTGGGTCATTAAAGGGCTTGGCCATAGGAATTGTTAATGTATCTGTAATTTGGCTGTTCCCTTACAGCTCTAAGGAATAAAGAAAGCAATAGCTAAACAAGAAAATATATAGAGTCCTGGATCAATCAAAATAATTGCTATCATTTCTACCACTAAAATAACACTTGTATCCTGCTCCTTCTCTCCACTTCCATGCTAACCAATCCCAATTAAGGCCTTCATAACTGCTTGCTTAGATTATTTTAATTATTTTAATTTTAATAATAATTTTACAACCATGTGTTCATATTTTAAATTACTGAAAGTATCCAATATTGGATACTTTTTGTCTTTGAATCAAAAGCTTCTATTTTCCTCTTCAAATCTGGGGGATTTTCTTCACCCTAATATTTATGGAGCTGCTTTTAAGTTAAGCCAGAAAGCCAAAATTTTCAAAGAACTTGAATCTTTTACCTGATTAGGAGATTTTTGAGACTTGAATCATGATACTTGATTAGTAAATGCTAGTTTTGAGTCATATTATTTTCCCTTATCTCCTTAATTGTGGATTGCTAGATTTTATTTTATTTTTATTTACTATTTTAATTGCTTCTGCTCTTTTTGCCTCTAGTTTATGCTGTTTGTAATGAATCCTTCACATCTCCACCTGAGTCTTCTTCCTAATTGACTTTTAAAATCATGTCACTCCTCTAAGACCTTCAGTGGCTAGCCATTGTTTAGAGAATAAAATCTAAGCTCAGGTATTAAGGTCGTCTGTGTTCTGGCTCCGAGCTGCAGCAAGAGTCCAACCTCATCTAATATGTTTCCTTTTCGTGTATTGCATATTCCAACCAGCCTAGACTACTCTTTGTGCCTATTCTCATCCTTCCCTCTCTCATGCCTATGATATGGTTTTAGCTGTTCCTCATTTTTGGAAAAGATTTCCTTCATATCCCCTTTTACCTAAATGCTTTCTTTTCTTCAGAGCCCAACTCAGATGGCATTAGTTCCACCAAGTATTTCATGAAGTTATCTCAGGTAAAACTGACCTATTTCTTTTTTTTTTTTCATAGTGCTTTGCTCTTCTCCTTTACACAGATTTTTTTTCTCCTTATAACACTGATAATGGTGTACTTTACTCATCCCTCACTTTAGATTTCATATTCCCTGCAGCAAGCACAGGACCTTTTATATGACGAGTAATTAATGTTTATTGAAATGGATTTGACTCAACTGGAACTACTTGAAAGGTGAAAGTTAATAGAAAGGGGTACTCTAATAACAACTATAGAAATCTATCTTTTGCTGTGTTTTATTCAAGATTTTTAATAGTGAACTGGATGAAAATATGATTGACATGTTTATACAAATTTCAGGTAGTGAAAAGCTGAAGAGGTTAGCTAATACATCTGATGACAGTTTAGGATACCAAAAAATAAACCAAGATGGAAAGTCAGGTAGGAGTTAAAAAGATCAAATTTAATAGTAAGAAATGTAAAGCCCTGAATTTGGGCTAAAAAAATCAATTTTATAAGTACAACATAAAAGGGGGCCCAAACTAGGAAAGAGTTCATATGAAAATACATGGGAGTTGTAGAAGAGAGAAATAAGAGTCTATAATATAATATGGAAAACAGACATATTAATGTGATCTTAGTTCATATTAATAGATAACATTGTATCCAGGAAAAGGGAAATGATGATTCAATTCAATACCACCTGCTATGTGAAGCCTTACCTACTCTCCCTTAACGGTAGTGCTTTGTCTCTGTCGATTATCTCCAATTTATAGTATATATATATATATATATATATATAGTGTTTGTACATACTTGTTTTCATCATTGTTTTCCCCATTAGAACATAAGCTTCTTGGGAGTAAGGATTCTTTTGCCTTTTTTTGGATCCTTAGAACTTAGTAAAGTGCCTAGCACACAGTAGGTGTATAATAAATGTTTATCATGGTCAATTTGAGATTGAGTAACAAAAACTGGAAGTAAACACAACCACTGATTGTGATATTCCTCCATTGGCATTCAGTAGTATGTGGATAGAAATATATATTTATATATTTCTTTTTGAAGGGGGGAAGGCAGGGCAATTGGGGTTAAGTGGGGTTAAGACCAAGGTCACATAGCTAGTAAGTTTTAAGTGTCTGAGGCCGGATTTGAACTCAGGTCCTTTTGACTCCAGGGCTGGTGCTCTATTCACTGTGCCACCTAGCTGCCCCTAGAAATAATTAAAAAAAAATTTTTTTAGAAACAATCAATGTGGATGGTGGGGAAGTCCTACTCATCAGATTTTTATTAAAATTGATGCTGAACACATTTAAAATGAGACATTGGCACCAGGACAACATCTCAAAAAAAAAAGAAGGAAGAAAGGAAGGAATTAAGGTGGGGAGAAAGGAAGGAAGAAAAGAAGGAACAAAGGAATGAAGAAAGCATTTATTAAGTGCCTATTATATTTCAATCACTATGCTAAGTGCTTTGCAAATATTTCATTTGTTCTGCAACACAACCCCTGGCTGCTTATTTTTTTTTAAATTATTTTTGTTTATTTTGTTAAATATTTCCCAATTGTATGTAAAAGAATTTTTATTTTGTTTTAAATTTGAGGTTAGAATTATCTCCCTCACTCCCACCCCACCCCACTCCTAGAGAAAGCAAACACTTTGATTTCAATTGTACATGTAAGGTCATGCCAAACATATTTCTATATTAGCCATGTCATGAAAGAAAATGCAAACAAAATAAAACAATAAAAGTAAAGTTTGAGAAAAGTATTCTTTAATCTGCATTCAGAGTTCATTGGTTCTTTCTCTGGAAGTTGATAGCATTTTTCATCATGAGTCCCTTGGAACTGACTTGGATCATTGTCTATCAGAGTAGTTAAGTCTTTCGCAGCTGATCATCTCTATAATATAGCTGTTATTATGTATAATGTACTCCTGGTTCTGCTCATGTCACTTTTCATGGGTTCATTTAACTCTTCCTGGTTCATCTGAAAACCATCTTGCTGTCATTTCTTTTTCTTTTTTTTTTAGAGTGGCAAAGGCAGGGTGATTGAGTTTAAGTGACTTGCCCTAGGTCATACAGCCAGTAAGTATTAAATATCTGAGGCTGGATTTGAACTCACGTCCTCTTGACTCCAAGGGTGGAGCTCTATTCACTGTGCCACCTAGCTGCCCCTGTCATTTCTTATAGTACAATAGTATTCCATTATGATCATGCCATAGAGAGGTGGAGCCAAGATGATGGAGTGGGAGCAGAAACATACCTGAACTTTCCCAAATATCCCTCCAAACACCCTTAATATAACACATCACATTGATTCCACAGTAGCAGAAACACCAAAAAGATGGATGAAACAATTCTCAGGTACAAGACAATTTAGGAGATTAACAAGAAAGGTTTTGTCCTACAGGGGAAGTGGTTTGTTCTGAAGTGCCTGCAGGTACAGAATCAGCAATAGGCCTTAAAGGTTGCTGCAGCAACGGCTTTGGGAGCTCTCAGCCAAGAGATATTAAAAGGGTTGGTTAACCGATTAGAAAGAGATTACAGATGACCTTTTGGTGACTCTGGGTTCAGAATCCTGTTGCATTACCTATATCCAGTTCTGGGTCATAATCTCAGTGTGAAAAGGAGCAGTAGTGCTTGTGGCCACAGATGTTCAGGGGCCCTGCTAACAGTTCCAGGATGAAGAAGATTGTTTTTGGTCACTCATAAGAGATCAGGTGCCCTTATCTCTTAACTAAGGAAGAAAGTAGAAGTAGTACTTGTGGCTGCAGAAGAGTTGGAGATCTGGTCACAGGTACAGGCGAAAAGGGGAGCTAGTACTTGTGCCTACATGGGAACGAGGGCACCTCCTTGACAAAGACTAAAGCACAGTACAAGAGAGCAATGATGACAATTCTTATTATATAATACCACCTTGGATGTATTGAACATCTATGGATATCCAGAACTAGCACTCTAAATAGAAGCAAGAAAAACCAGAAGCATGGGACAGTGCTCCCTCCCCCCTGTGAACACACTCCAACTTTAAAATAAAGTAAAAAATCAAGAAGTAGACTAGAGAAGATTTAGGAAAACTTACATGAAGTCATGCAAAGTAAAATGAGCAGAACCAGGAGAGAGGTGTACAGTGTAACACCAATATTGTGTGATCAACTGTGAATGACAGCTATTCTCAACAACAAAAAAGGATGCAAAAAAAAAATCCAAAGGACTTATAATGAAAAATGCTTTCCATATCAAGAGAAAGAATTAATGATGTTTGAATACTCACTGAACCATACTCTTTTCAAATAATAATTTTTTTTGTTTTCGACATTTGCTTCCATAAGATTTTTGAATTCCAAATTTTATCTTCATCTCTCCCCTAACCCCCTCCAAGTTGGTGTGCATTCTGATTACTCCTTCTCCCAATTGGCTCTCCCTTCTATCATGTGCTATGCTCCCACCTCCCCCCACTTCTCTTATCCTGTTCTTTTCTGTTTTCCTATAAGGCAATATAGATTTTAATACCCCATTGCCTGTGTATCATATTTCTCTGTCTCATGTAAATACAATTTTTAACATTCATTTTTAAAACTTTGAGTTCCACATTCTTTCCCTTTCTCCTTCCCCATTCAACCCTCAATGAGAAGGCAAATAATTTGATATAGGTTATACATGTGTAGTCACGTAAGACAGTTCCATATCAGTCACAATTGTTGTTATGGAATGGGAATCTGAAGAACTTCCCTGCCCCTTGGCCCTTTGATAGGCTTAAGTGACTCTGAGAAGCTTCTCTGATTTGAAAATATACTCTGCCCTCTAATAGGCTGAATGTGGTAACCTGGATCCTGTGGCAGGAGGTTTGTTTTTCAGGAATGCCCACACCTTGTTACTTTGTGATTGGGCAATGGGTCATAAGAGGGTTGTGACATTCTCTGAGCCAGAAGAAGGCTATATATACCCTGATGTGATGTTTTGCTTTGGGGCTTACTTTGGGAAGAGTTGTGTGATTTGGCCAGATGAGACTCTGGGAAGCTCTTGAGCCCCCCAGCTTTGAAAACCCAGATGTTGGTGCTTCCCTCTCTGGTAACTAATTAGGTATGGATGTAATGGTCAGATAGCTAGAAGCCTTTGTCTGCTGATCTGTTTCTCTGTCTGCTTGTAACTTCTGTTGTATTCTGTTTGTATTCTCTGAAGTTCAGGGTGCTGACTTTTCTCCCTGAACTAGGTAAATTATATGTGTTTGATTGATTAAAATAAGATTAACCCATTTTGAGTTGCTTTCCTTTAGAAAAGCAGATCTAAGAACCTGTGCTAGAAGCCATCCTGGGTATTCTAGGGTGCTTGCTGCCACAGTTGTGAAAGACTAACTATATTTCCCTCCATCCTATCCCACCCCCTTATTCTATTCTCTCCTTTGACCTTATCCCTTCTCAAAAGTGTTTGTTTCTGATTACCCCCTCCTCCCATTTGTCCTCCTGTCTATCATCACCCCACTCTTATCCCCTTCCCTCCTACTTTCCTGTAGGGTAAGATAGATTTTTATAACCAATTGAGTGTGTATGTTATTCCTTCCTTAGGCCAAATCCAATACTCATTCCCTCTTTCACCACCCCCCTCTTCCCCTCCATTGAAAAAGCTTTTTCTTACCTCTTTCAGGAGAGAAAAATTTACCCCAGTACATTCATTCATTCATTCATTCATTTGCTTTTTGGAGAGTAATTGGGGTTGTGACTTGCCCAAGTCACACAGCTAGTTTTTGTGTTAAGTGGCTGAGACCAGATTTGAACTCAGGTCCTCCTGACTCTGGGGCTGTTTCTCTATTCATTGTGCCACCTAGCTGTCCCTAAATTTATTTTTTTAGATAAGAGCATCCTGCCTCAGTGACAGCTAAGAGATCCCTGCAATTCCCCTCAGCTACTTGATCTGTCAGAGTACCAGGACCTCCAGAGGTAGCCACTGCCCAGGCTTAATCTGCCCTGGGGCTCAGGCAGGACCATGCTCCTCTCTTACCCAGATCTAACAGACCTTTCCTATTGACCAGAAAATTGTCTTTGGTGTTTGAGGGTTGAGAAGTCTGGAAATTGCCATAGCTGCCATTGATTCATTGCCCTGAGACCTGGTCTAGGTTTGCTTGGGCTCTATATGTGCCATCATGGTGCATGCTGAACTATGCTCTTCTCTCAGACTCAAAAGATCTTTCCTGTTGACCTTCCAGGTTGTTATGGTCTAGAAACATGTTCTCTCTGTCATTTTGTGGGTTCTCTTGCTCTAGAATTTGTTTAGAGTCAATTTTACAGGTGTTTGGAGGGGTTTGTGGGATAGTTTAAGCAAGTCCCTACTTTTACTCTACCATCTTGACACTGCTCTGACCCCTCCACATACTTTTTTTAAAATTTTATTTTTAGCTGCTTTCAATATTTTTCCCCTTTACCTTAGAGTTCCTGAATATGTTAATATTATTCTAGGAGTTTTCATATTGGAATCTCTTTCAGGATGTTGGTCGATGGATACTTTCAATGTCTATTTTACCCTCTAGATCTATAATCAGTGCTGGTTTCCTCAATAATTTCTTGAAAGATGATTTCTAAGCTCTTTTTTTTAATGTCTTTCAGGTACTCCAATAATTCTTAAATATTTTTCCTTGATCTCTTTTCCAGATCAGTTTTTTTTCCAATGAGATATTTCACATTTTTAAAAATTCTTTTAATTTAATTTTATTGTTTCTTTATGTCTCAAGGAGTGATTAGCTTCCACTTGCCCAATCTAATTTTTAAGAAATTATTTTCCTGAATGAACACTGTACATCCTTTTTCATTTAACTACTTCTACTTTTCTTCAGTGAATTTTTGTACATCTTTTCAATTGTGGCTATTTATGGTTTTTAAGGTGTTCTCATCATTGGATTTTTGTGCCTCCTTTTACCATTTGGCCTAACTTGTTTTTTAAGATGCTATTTCCTTCATTCTTTTTGGCCTCCTATTTAATTTGAATACTCATAGAGCTCTTGCAGGAATTTTTTCTGAGGCTGTTTCACATTTTTTAAGGCTTTGGATATAGCAACTTTGACTTTATTATGTTCTGAGTTTGTATTTGGACCTTCCCTGACTCTACAGTAATTTTCTTGTTGTTTGTTAATTTTCCCAGGCTACTTCATTTTTCATTATTAAAAGTTAAATTATTATTATTATTAAAACAAATTTACAATAAGAAAAGAAAAAAGAAACATAAACTTAAATAAGAAAATAAGAAGAGAAAAAAAGCAAGTCATATGCACAGAAGAATATGAGAGGATTTAAAATATATAGCAATAAATTTCCATTTCAAGAAAGCCTATATAATAAATACTATATGTTGTGTTGAGAACTGTCCATCTTTGCTTCCTTGTAAGTTTTCTTTTGCTTTCTGCTGTATAGTTTTTACTTTGTTCATTTCCCCCCCACCCCCCTGCCAAGAAGTCTACAATTAATTGCTGATATATCTATATATGTGTAGATATATATGTATAACACATAAATACACATATATATTATATACATATATACAAAAATAGACACAAAATTTTCCCTGACAAATTCTGCTCCTGATTTTTGTTTTTATATTTGTACATGTCTCTTATTTCCTATCCCTCCTGACTCCTCTGCTTTTCTTCTATCTTCTACCTTACCCTGCTATAATTTAACCAACTCCCCCTTCAAGGATTCTTCCATTATCCTCCAAGGATACCTTTTTTAAAATTAAATTTTATCTTTCTTTTAATTTACATCATTCATTTTCACAAGATTTTGAGTTACAAAATTTCTCCTCATCTTTCTCCTACCCACCACCCCAAAACAGCAATCTCATTAAATACCCCTCCCCCAATCTGTTCTCTCCTATATCCTCCCCCATTCCCCCTCCGACTTTCTAGTAGGGCAAAATGGACCTCTATGCTCCAGTGCCTGAATATGTTATTTCCCAGTTGCATGTAAAGGAAAAAAATAATGTGTGTGTGTGTGTATACACACACACACACATACATACATACATACATACATACATACATATACATACACACACACACACACACACACACATATATATATATATATATATATATATATATATATTTGATTTTAAAACTTAGAATTCCAGATTCTTTCCCTTCCTCCATCGTCACCAACCCTTACTGGGAAGATAAGCAATTCCATACAGGTTGTACATGTAAATGCAAAACATTTCCATAGAGGATATATTGTGAAAGACTGACTAGATTTCCCTCCATCCTATCCTGCCCCCAACTTGTTATATTCTCTACTTTGACTCTGTCCCTAATCAAAAGTGTGTGCTTCCAATTTCCCTCCCCCACTAATGAACCCTACCCTCCATCATCTGCCATTTCATCCCCTTCCCCCCTACTCTCCTGTAGAGTGAATACATTATTTAGTGTGTATGTCATTCCCTCCATAAGTCAAATTCTATACACCCCTTTAAACTATTCTCTCCCCCTCTCCTCTAGATATCCCTCCCTTATCCTCTCCTTCCTCCCTATCCCCTTAGTGTTTATTTCTTTCTGGTTTTAAAAGACTTTTATACTCTTCTAGATATATATGTATTGCTCCCTTTTGAATCCTTTCCCAATGCAAGTATGTTTCCAGAACAGTCCTCCTTCCCCATATAATTCCTCTTAATTGATTCTTTCTCTCCCATCTCATTTATATAAAATAATTACTTTTTTAGCTGTTCCTAAATGGAGTTGCTTTTCAAAGTCATATCATACTCAGGTCTACCCCCAATCAATCTTAAAAACAATACAATTAATAATAACAATCTTAGAAATACATTTTACATTTTAATTACATTTACACTTATTGTTTTCTTCAATTAGATTTTGTACATTCTTTTCCATTGGGCCAATTCTACATTTTCAAGAGCTGTTTTCTTCAGTGTACTTTTGGACAATTATATTTTTATTTTATTTTTATTTTTTTTAAAGCAATTGGTGTTAAGTACCTTGCTCAAAGTTACGTGGCCAGGTGTTTCTGGGTGGGTGCTAAGTGTCTGAGCCCAGATTCGATCCCCAGGTCATCCTGACATTGGGGCTGGTGTTCTTACTCACTGTGCTACCTGGCTGCTCCCAATTATATTTTTCAATGATTTGTTTTCTACAGTCAATGTTTGTCCTCCCCTTTCCAAGTTTTTGACTCACCCTTGTATGCCTTTCATTTCTTTTCCCAATTTTTCTTCTACCTTTCTTTTTTACTTTTAAAATCCTTCCTGAGCTCTTCCAAGAAGGCTTTTTGAAATGGAGACCAGTTCATATTCTCCTTTGAGGTTTCATATGTGGGTATATTGACAGCGTTGTCCTCTTCTGAATTTGTGCCTTGATCTTCTGTGTCTCTATAATAAGAATATATGGTCATTGCCCATTTCTTCTTTTTTGCTCGTGGCGTTAGCCTATTTCCTGAATTTTAAAGTTGAGCTCTCTTGCTGGAGCAAAGGGAGCACTGACCCAAACTTCTTATGCTGGGAGAACCAAGTCTGGTCCCTGGCTTTTTGTGCTGGGGCTTCAGGTGCTGGCAACTGGAGCCTATATGGGTCTATCAGCTTACATTGTGCTGTGCTGCAGTCAGCATCACTGAATTTCTCTGGGTTGGGCATAGGGAATCTGGTTCCTAGAGGATGCCTGGTCACCCAGGCTTTTTTTTAATATATTTATTTTCATTTTCAACATTAATTTCCACTAGATTTTGAGTTACAAAATTTCTCCCCATCTCTACCCTACCCCCCAAGATGGCAAGCATACTGAATACCTCTTCCCCCAATATGTTCTCACTTATATCCTCTCCCATCTCCCCTCTTACTTTCTTGTAGGGCAAGATGGATTTCTATGCCCCATTGCCTATATACCTTATTTCCTAGTTCCATGTAAAAACAAATTTTAACATTTGTTCTTAAAACTTTGAGTTCCAGATTCTCTTCCTCCTTCCCTCTTCACCCACCTCCTACTGGGAAGTCAAGCAATTCAATATAGGTTGTACATGTGTATTTATGCAAAACATTTCCATAGTATTTATATTGTGAAAGACTAAATATATTTCCCTCCATTTTATCCCACCCCACATTTATTCTATTTTCTCTTTTGACCATGTCCCTTTTCAAAAGTGTTTGCTTCTAGCTACCCTCTCCCCAATCTGCCCTCCTTTCTATCATCCCCACTCTTATCCTCTTTCCCCCCACTTTCCTGTAGGGTAAGATATCCAATTGAGTGTGTGTATTATTCCCTCCTTAAGCCAAATCCAATGAGAGTAAGGTTCACTCATTCCCGTTTACCTTCCTGCTTTTCCCCTCCATTGTAAGAGGTTTCTCTTCCATTTTTATGTGAGATAATTTAACCTGTTCTCCCTCTCCCTTTTTCCTTCTCCCAATATATTCCTCTCTCACCTCTTAATTTTATTTTTTTATATCATTCCTTCATATTCAACTCTCCTGTGCCCTCTATGTATACATGTACACATATATACCCACACAGAGATTATAGATAGATAGACATATAGATACACACACATGCACATATACACCTACATTTACATACATATATATGTATGTATACATATATATGTGCATATATTTACTTCATCTCTCCTCATACTGAGAAAAGTCTCATGAGTTACAGTTGTTTTCTTTCCACGTAAGAACATAAATAGTTCAACTTTAGTAAGTTCTTTATGATGTCTTTTTCCTGATTAACTTTTAATGCTTCTCTTGTTTCTTTTATTTGAAAGACAAATTTTCTGTTTACCTCTGTTCTTTTCATCAAGAATGCTTGAAAGCCCTCTATTTCATTGAATTTCTGTATTTTCCCCTGAATACTCAGTTTTGCTGGGTAGGTGATTCTTGGTTTTAATCCTAGCTCCTTTGACCTCTGGAACATAATATTCCAAGCCCTTCAATCCCTTAATGTAGAAGCTGCTGTATTTTGTGTTATCCTGACTGTGTTTCCACAATACTCAATTTGTTTCTTCCTGACTGCTTGTAATATTTTCACCTTGACCTGGGAACTCCAGAATTTTGCTACAATATTCCTAGGAGTTTTCTTTTTGGAATCATTTTCAAGATATGATTAGTGAATTCTTTCAATTTCTTTTTTTGCCCTCTGATTCTATGATATCAGAGAAATTTTCCTCTATAATTTCTTGAAACATGATGTCTAGACTCTTTTTTTGATCATGGTTTTCAAGTAGTCCAGTAACTTTAAAATTATCTCTCCTGGACCTATTTTCTAGGTCAGTGGTTTTTCTAATGAGATATTTCACACTGCCTTCTATTTTTTCATTTGTTTGGATATGTTTTATAACACCTTGATTTCTTATAAAGTCATTAGCTTCCATTTGCTCCAATCTAACTTTGAAGGCATTGTTCCCTTCAGTGAGTTTTTGAAATTCATTTTCCATCTGAGCAATTCATCTCTTTAAGGCATTCTTCTCCTCACTGGCTTTTTTAGCCTCTTTTGCCATTTGAGTTAGTCTATTTTTAAGGTGTTATTTTCTTCAGTATTTTTTGGGTCTCTTTTAGCAGGCTGTTGACTCACTTTACATGATTTTTTTTTTGCATCATTCTCATTTCTCTTCCTAATTTTTCCTCTACTTCTCTTACTTGAGTTTCAAAATCCTTCTTGAGCTCCTCCATGGCCTGCAACCAATTCATATTTTTCTTGGAGGCTTTTGATGCAGGAGTTCTGACTTTGCTGTCTTCTTCTAGTTCTATGTTTTGATCATCTTTGTGACCAAAAATTGATTCTATATATTGATCCTGCTTCCTCTGTTTGCTTATCTTGCCAACAATCGCTTGACTTTTGAGGTCTTTGCCACAGTAGGACTCCGCTTCCAGTGTGCAGACTGCTGTGTCCCAAATTTCTGGGATTATGTGCAGTTGTTGACAGAGCTTACTTGGGCACCTGCCTCAGAACTGTGAGGAGGACTGCTTCTCCACAGCCTCAACCACCTCTGCCACATGCTCAGCACTCCTTACCTCTGTACTACCACCCAAGACTGCAACCCAGATCCAAGCAGGTCAAAGCAAGAACAAGTACCCTCTGAATGGTCACTCAGTCTCCCTATGATCTGTAGACCTGGGGCTCAGGAGGTAGCCACAGGGCAGCAACTCCAGCTGCCACCTCCTCTACCTCCCCAGGGCAGGCATCAGACCCCACTCTTCTCTTACCCAGTTCCAACAGAGTTCTCCACCGTCCTTTTACTTTCTCTTTTGTGTTTATGGGTTAAGAAGCATAGAAACTGCCACAGCTGCCAGTGAATCAATCCCCTGAACTCAGCTTTGACCAGTCTGTGCTGCTGGTCTCGGCTGGCATAGGTCATGCGGGACTGTGTTCCATTCCCAGCTCAGTGAGATAGACCCTTTCTGTAGGTCTGCCAGGCTGCCTTCAGAGGGAGATTTGTTTCTCTCTGTCACTTTGTTAGTTCTGTAGCACTAAAATTTGTTTGGAGTCATTTTTCTACAGGTGTTGGAAGTGGTTTGGGCATGAACTCAAGCAAGTTCCTATTTTTACTCCATCTTCTTGGCTCCCCCCCACCCCCCAAGACTCTTTAAAGCACTGGAAGGTTTGGTTACTGGAAGATGCTTGCCAGCCTGAAGCTGTGCATCCTGAAGTTGTGCTTCCTGTTGCTGTGCTGAAGCAGCAGGAGATTTGATGGAAGATACCTGCCCACCTGTGCACATGATTTTCTGAGCTGGGGTCTATTGCCTGTTCCAAAGTATTCACGCAATTCTGATGTTGGCACTTGACTGTTCCATCAATTTGGAGCTCAGGATCTCCCTCTGGTTTACTAAGGTGGGGCTTGCTGCTGACTTTCTGGGATGCCTCTTCTCCTGTACTGCTCCTTCTTCACCAGAGTGGGAGAGACCTTTCTTGTTAGTTCCCCAAGCTTTCCAGGTTACAATAATGTTATACCTCATATTTCTGCTGGCTCAGCTACTCCAGAATTTTTCCTGGGGTAATATTTTCTGGTCTTTCAGAGGTCAGTAAGGGAGAGGGAGAGGGACTTACTTCTTACTCCACCATCTTGTATCCCAGAAGTATAAAATTATTTCTTTAAAATTATAATTGGGCAAATGGAGGCTAATAGCTTCATGGGACATAAAGAAAAATGAAACAGGGTCAAAAGAATAAAAAAAATACAAGAAAATGTGAAGTATCTTGGAAAAACAACTGACCTATAAAATGGATTGAAGAGAGATAATTTAAGACTTATTAGACTACTGATTTAAGAATTATTAGGCTCTGATGTGCAGTGGAAAGAACACATATTGAGGAACAGAGATGTCTAAGGGCCAAGAAGAATCTACTGCTCTATTGGCTACCAAAGTAAATTGCAGCTCTTCTTCTTGATTATATATGATTTTTATCCATGTTGTTTTATAAATCCTTCAAAGAAAATTCTTTCAATTCACCAGGGACTTTCTTTTATACTTTTTTTTTTAAGTAATTGGGGTTAAGTAACTTGCTCAAGATTACACAGCCAGGTGTTTCTGGGTGGGTGCTAAGTGTTTGAGCCCGGATTCGATCCCCAGGTCATCCCAACACTGGGGCCAGTTTTCTTACTTACTGTGCCACCTGGCCACCTCCCTTTAATTCTTTTAATATCTTGAGGTTACAGCATAGCATTCATATTGTCTATCTGTTGTTTCTTGTTCTTGATGAATGAGAAGGTTTCTTTCTTCCCTTCCTTTCTTTCCTTCCTTCCTTCCTTCCTTCCTTCCTTCCTTTCTTCCTTCCTTCCTTCCTTCTTTCCTTCCTTCCTTCCTTTCTTTCTTTCTTTCTTTCTTTCTTTCTTTCTTTCTTTCTTTCTTGTCCTTGAGCACATAGTTTATGCCAGGTGCAGATCATATTAAGTATTGTTAGTATAATGATGAGGATGAGGAGGATGGTAGTTCACATTTACAAAGATTTTTAATTTAAAAAGTCCTTTCCTAAAGATAATGTGATCAAATAAGTAGAGAAAGCATATTATCCCCATTTTAAAGATAAGAAAACAACTTAGTGACATTTGGGTGGGGGGTGGGGAGGATGGATTTGGAGTTATGAAAACCTGAGTTCAAATCCCACCTCATAAATTTAGTAGATGTGTGACCTTGAACAAGTCACTTAATTCAGCCTATAATTTCCTCAACTGTTAAATTTTATAATAATAACACCTACATCAAAGAGTAGATGTGAGTCAAATGCTGTGATATATGTATGGTCCTTTGCTCAACTTAAAGTGTTATGAAATATACATATGCATATATTGGGCTAGGGCCTCTCTAAGTATCTTTCCACCTCTGTTAAAATGCAAATAATAAGATGGAGGACTAAAGACAACTGATAGGAATAGAAGATTTTTCCTTTCTCTATTATTGTTGAACTATTTTTACAATCTTAGATACCAATTCCATTTGACTGAGACTACCTAGCATGGCTATTCAGTGATTTCTTCCATTTTAGTCAATGTTAATAATCCCAGTTCACAGAAAACTTTGAAAATGTGCTTGATAATAACATTAATGGGGTTATATAAACTCATGATTTCTTGGTGCTCTCTGCATGTTGCAGGAAACTGTTTGATCAAATTGCTGGCCTGTTGAGAAAATGTTTCTACTCTCACCAGGTCACTAATATTCTGTGGGTCGATTTCTTTCTTATTCTCTCTGTGTATCAAAGACCTGACACCACATTCACCATTTTACTGAATAAAGTCCAAACCCCTCAAGTTCAAGTCCCTTCCATCAGAGAAAATCACAACAAAGAAATGAGATTCTCCTTGAACTGGATATTAAGTTTTTTGTAGTAGGACTAGAAAGAAGAAGAAAAAAATTAACAGTAGATTAACTACCTGTGCTCACTTTGGTTACAGGAATTTTTGAATCTTGATGGTGACATGGGGGGTGCTATTCAATTAAATTTACACCAAGTATTCATTAAAACAACAGTTAGTACATTACTTTTTTAATTCATAAAGAAGCAATAACAATAGAAAGAACACTGACTCTGAGTTCAAATCTCAGCTCAAAATCTACCTATTTCCATGACTGTGGATAAGTCACATTTAACCTCTCTTGACTTCAGTTTCCTTATCTATAAAATGAAGAAGTTGTACAAGATGATTTCTGAGGTCACTTCTGAAGAGAAGATACAGAAAAGAATAAGATGTAATCTTTCCTATCAACTTGGTGAGGGATATATAATACAGAAGTTGGCATTCTAATACCTTCATGGAGCCGTGGTTTAAACAGTATACTTCTTCTCCCAACAATGCAGATCAAAGATCAATGATGCCTTAGTAGAACATTTAGTGAGCTTTTGTGACCCAAAATGTTATTACACAGTGACCAATTTTCTGGTAAAATGAAGCTTTCAGACTGTTTTTCAAGATGACTTGTAAGGCATGTTCCTATTCTAAAACTATAAATCTACATTGCTATAATTTTGTGACTTAACCAAGCTAAATTTCTGTCCCTGAGTTCATGCATTATACATTTCTAATTTGGTAGGATCTGTGAAAGTTTACACTGTTAATATAATCTTAGAAAACTTAAGCTTCCTTCCATGTCAATATGATGTGGGCAATGAGGTAGTGTAGTGGATAGAGTATTGGGTCTGGAATCAGGAAGACCTGGGTTCAAATCTAACCTCAGACACTATGTGACCCTGGGCAAGTCACTTAACCCTGTTTGTCTCAGTTTCCTCAACTAAAAATGACCCAGAGAAGGCAATGATAAGCCATTCCAGTAACTTTGCCAAGAAAACGCCAAATGGGGTCACACAAAGTTGGACATGACTAAAAAAATGACTAAATGACAGCAGGATGAGGCATCAGAGCAGGACTTTAGTAGAATACATGTAAGAGAAGCATGAGAAGAGGTATAAGCCAGCATGGAGGAGAGTAATGCTTATTTGGATTCTGTGTCAGGCTCTCCCGGGTCTCTTTCTGTATGTCTAATTGCCTCTACTTAGTACCCTTTGCTGTATCATCATTCATATTCCACCCCCTTAATTACAGGTGTATCACACACAGTGTTCTGTTCTGAGTCATCTTCTCTTGTCTTTCTCTACCTTCTTTCTTGGTGGTCCCATTAACTCCTGATACTTCAGCTATCATTTCTATGCAAATGAATCCCAAATATACATATCTCAAATCCAATCAAATCTATCTTTCTATATCTAAAAGCACATACATATAATCATTACAATAATACAAAATTGCTTTAAAAAGGAAAAAAAGAAAGAGAAGAATGCAAAAGGAACGAAGAGAAGAGAAAATCACTAAAAGGAAATAAAAATGCTGAGAAATGGCAATGATCAATCTTGGTAGCAGAAAATAAATGAATAATCTCCCTTGGGGACAATGGGTGTAGCAGGTTTCATTCAGTAACATTGTGTTTCATTCAGTAATTTATAATGTCTCTTAGCTTGGATTTAGTTGTTTTAATTTGTAATAGAGGAGGCCTCCTTTGCTGGTGGTGAGAGGGGTGGTGGTAGTAGAAGAGGTTAATGTCAAGAAATGATCAAGATGCAAGGAAAAAGTCAACAAAATGTTTTAAAAATATTTTTTAATAATATATTTCACAAAAAGAAAAATCTCTGGGACAAAATGATATGCATGTGTATACCCAGGAAAAAGATATACTATGAGATTTAGTAACAAAAAAGAATCACAACTGGCTAAGGGAATTAGAGAATGCTTCAGGGAAGAGATTACTCCTTCACTGGATCTTCCAGAATGTGAAGAATTTCAACAAGTAAAGATGAAAGAAGAGTGACTCTAGGCATAAGGACCCAAACTAAGGCACAGAGGTTACACTTAAAGATTTGTGCATTCTTGGGGTGGCTAGGTGGTGCAGTGAATAGAACACTGGCCCTGGAGTCAGGAGGACCTGAGTTCAAATCGGGCCTCAGACACTTAACAAAAAAATTAGCCCTGTGACTGTGGGCAAGTTGCTTAACCCCAATTGCCCTCCAAAAAGCAAACAAACAAAAAACCCAAAAAGATTTGTACATTCTCAAATAAGTTTTCTTGTTTTTATCTATGTGCTGTTTGCCACAAATCTGTATTTTTTCCAAGAATTAGATATCAGTAAGTATATAAAAGTTGGTGTTAAACCACATGCACAAATACAAATACGAGAGACTAAAAATGTGGAGTTATTTTTCCTCTTTCAACATGTTTCCTACCTTAATGATAACTATAGTTCTTCACTGGATGGGATACTTATTAAATTTTCTTGAATCAAATGCTAAGAGCAAAGATAGGTATTCATTAAAACAATCTAGACTACAATAGAGAAATAACTGCTCCTGAGAAATAGAATTTGCTGTAGAATTCTAATCATTCAAACAGGTTGGTGTTTTGTTTGAGAAAATGTGAACCATTAGAAGTGATTGATCAGATAGATATTTAGACAGTTTCTCCCCCTCCATTTACCCTTCCCACCCCCTGACCTAATCTCCTAATACTGAGGCTATTATTGGGAGACTTGCTATTTATATAGATGCAGAGAGCTGACTGGTCCAAAAGAAAAAAAGAGGCAACAACTTAGGTATGCTAATTTTGGATTTGTTTTCATCCCCCACAACACAGTCAATCTAGAGGACTCCAGGAAGTGTCTGAATGCTATAGTAATTACTATAATTGATGTCTTATCTTCTCCTCTGGTTCTGCTTACTTGCTACTACTGTTAATAATCCTCTTTGAGAAAGATTACAACTTTCATTAGGATGGAGCAAAACAAAGCCAACCTTGATGATGCTCCCCAGCCCAGATCCCCCAAGCAAGTATTATGTGAGCATCTTTCTGGAGAGAGGCTGTCAGTATGGGAAGAAGGGTGGACACTGTGGGAGAAGTGTGCGGAAGGATACAGAGTACAAAGGCATCAGAGAGGACTAGAGTTTGGTCAGGATTTGGTCCTAAGTTTCTCTTTTGCCTCTCCTCCCCTCCTCTCCCATTCCTCCCTCCTCTCTCTCTCTTTCTGTATGTACCATTCTGTCATTCTTTCATATATACATTCTCTCATATTCTCTCTCTCTTTCTCTCTCTCTCTCTGTCTCTCTCTCACACACACAAACGCACACACACAAATGCACACACACACACACACACACACATACACACAGACTCACAGTTGGAAAGGACCTCACCAAACATTGACTGAAGCTCTTAATTGAACAAGTATGCCCTTCTGGAATATGTGAGCAAAAGTCACCATCGAGCCTTTGCTTAAAGGCTTCCCATGACGGGGATTCTGTCACTTTCTGAGGCAATCAATGATCAATCAATCAAGCAGATTTATTGTGCCAGTCACTGAGCTTGATGCTGGGCATATAGAAACTAAATTGAAAAAGTTCTTGCTCTCAAGGAGTTTGAACTCTATTTAGAACATGTAGTCATTGTTGTTGTTCAGTCATTTCAGTCATCTCCAACTCTGTGAACCCATTTGGAGTTTTCTTGGAAAAGATAGAGGAATGGTTTGCCATTTCCTTCTCCAGCTCATTTTACAGATGAGGAAACTGAGGCAAACAGTGCTAGCAGGGTCTGAGGCCAGATTTAAACTCAGGAAAATGATTCTTCCTGACTCCAGACCCAGATCTCTATCCATTTTGCCACTTAACCGACCATTTAAGATATATAGATATGTACAAAATAGATAGAAGAATGTCACTCAGAACACATTTATTAAGTGTAAAATATGTGCTAGGCATTGGCCTAAGTTCTGGAAAAACAAGGAAAAGCAGCTGGATGGCAGAGGAGAACCTTTACTGTATTTAGAGTCAGGAAAAGATTACTTCAAATGCTGCCTCACACACTTATAAGTTCTGTGACCCTACTTATACCACTCAATCGCTTTCAGACTCAGTTTCATCATCTGTAAAACAGAAATAATAATAACAAACACTTGGCAAGGTTTCTATGAGGGTCAAATCAGAAAACTTATGGAAATTACTTGGCCAAACTTACACTGCTATATATTATCATTATTAAATAGATACAAGGTGAAAGGATGATTTAGTAGGATAAAAATGCTACTTTAAAGATTTTCTTCTTATTCATTAAATCAAATAATTCAAGATTCCTTGAAAGATATAAGATCAATAAATCAGCAAAAATTTGTTAAACATCTATTATGGAATAGACACTATGTGAGGCACTGGGAAATAGCCCTGTTCAGTGTCCCTTTATTCATAAACATCAGGTGAGGCATAAAATGAAGAGATGTGTGTGTCCCAAAGCTGTCTGTCACTGGAATGGAGCCTGAACAGAGAAGCCAAGTTAAAGCAGAATTCCCTACAGGTGGGGAGGTTCTCTGTTTACAGTTGGCATTCTGTTGGTTATACTCAATCCTGGAATAATGCAGAGCCTCCTGAAAGAGATCTGAAGTTACTCTTAACTATCCAGGGAAGAAAGAATAAGTGAATGAAGAAGTCTATCCCACAGATTAGCCAAGTTGTACATTTGAGATAGATGGTTGTGATGGGGTACAGGCTCTGGGAAACCCCTTGAACTCTGACTGAATCTTCCCACTTGATGGGGAATTTCCTGAGACAATAAGGTTTTCCTTGTAGTTAGGCCCAAATCTCTTATTCTTATTAGCCTAGCTCTCCATTTTCCAGCTACTTCCCACCCTTGACCCTATCTAAATATCTATACCAAATATATATACCTATCAAAATATCTATATCAAAAAATCTATTACCCTTAAAATAGCCTAGCCCTTCATTGTCTGTCATCTCCAGGTAGCCTTCAGCTATTTCCCACCCTTAATCTCATTACTGGAATCTGACCTCAGTTCCATCAAGATCCTCCTTAGACTCCTCCTCAAACCCTCCCCAAATTCCTCCTCTAGACCATTCCTAGATCCCTCCCATAATCTTTCTGTATATAAGATACATCTTGCCTCCAAGGTGCTGAGAATTCATTCTAGGATAGATTCATTCTGTGTCAGATTATTCTGGCCTGCTTTTGTTGTCACAAATACTTAGGCTCCTTAAGAGCCTATGCGAATCTTTAATAAACTTTGCTTCTCTTTGGCTGAAAGAAGACTTGAAGTGAATTCATTTGGCAGGACTTGGTGTATTAGTACTTTGGGGTCTCTAGCACAACTGAACCCCAAAATTTTATGGTTCCCTGAACCCCAACAGTTGGACCTAAAGATATAGAGGAGGAGAAGAGTAGGCTAGTGTAATGGCAAGCAAAGAAGTAAACACCTTGTTTCAGCTATTTAATTATTTAGCACTTTGTTTCAGTTCAAGTTTCTTGCCCATGATTATATCAGGTCTTTGTTAAGAACAGAACTTGTGAACCCCTCTTGCTGATGGAACAGGAAGGGGTGGAACAGGAAGGAGTTTAAGGACCATATATAAGGAAAAGCCCAGTCTGAGAGAGCAGAAAATGGGACGAAGCATGGCTGTGGTGCTGGTTACTTTGTCAGATTCGTCTGCTAATAGAGGACATTGCTGTTGTTACAGAAGCCCTGGGACCTTACTGCTGGTTCAGAAACCCTGAAAGAGGATTTTCTTGTTGTATGTTTACAGCATTCCTGAAGGAGGATATTACTGATGCTTTCAGAGGTCCTGGGACTATACTGATGATTTGTGTTGAGTTCTCAGACCTTGTTCGTGGGTCTGTGTTGATTTCACAGGCAGATAATGAATTGATGATGGTGCCTGCAATGTGTATAAATGTTATTGTGGCTCTTTTAAGCTTTGTCTTCCCAGAAACAGAAACTGTGAAGGACTTGAGGTGGACTGGACACTGTGATCTTCAATATGGAATGGGAACTGGGCAAGGAATGGCATGAGGAACTGGACAAGGAGCTAAGAGCTTCTGGCCTTTGAATCCAGGTGACTGATGGTTGGGCAGATTCAGGCATAAGCTGGGACCATGGAAGAGGAACCATGGAACCTGAGAGAAAGCCTTGAGTCAAGATGAAAAAACCTCTTCTTGGGTACCTGATGCTGAGAAGAATATGATTTACTGTGACCTAGGGGTGGAGAACTTTGACTTTTGTACTCTGTGTCCTTTAAGGAGGCTTGCTCCTTAAGGATGATTGAGTTAAATTCTTACTGAATGATATCTTTTGTTTAAAACTAGGTAACCACTTTGGTGAAAACTATGTGTCCACTTTAGTTATAACTTGTTATGTCATAATATTGCTCTAATTTACTGCTGAATAAATAGAGAGTTCACTATGCTATGTAATCAGAACCTTGAAGCTGTTCACAGCAGCAGTCCTCTGGAAAGCTGCTTGTGCTTACCTTTATAACTATATTATCTTCAGGAAAATACCAGGCTCCTTGAATGACCTTAAAATTCTCACAGGAAAAAAAAGGGCCAGCATTTTAATCTTTTAATACATGAATTCTCTCTCTCTCTCTCTCTCTCTCTCTCTCTCTCTCTCTCTCTCTCTCTCTCTCTCCTTCCTTCCTCTTCCCCATTTCCCTTTCCCTTCCCCTCCCATCCCCCCCCCAAGCTACAGAGTATAGCACACAGAGTAGACTGAACATCACACAGAGAGTGATGAAGGAGTGCATAGTGGGTGTAAAAAGACAGCCTATCGCACTTTGGGATTTTGGACTGATGCTATGAGGAATCTTATCTAAGGGTATAGAAAAAATGTTTATGCTGCTTGATCCAGAAATTCTATTGCTAAGCATAATACATCAATGAGGTAAAAGATATAAAAACAGTCCTAGGTATATAAATTTTTTTTTCACTTTAAGTTGTAACAAAGAGTTGGGAAGAAAATAGATACCAATCAATGGGGGAATCGGTAAACTGTGATACTTGAATGCACTGGTTTGTGAAAATGGAGTAAAAAAAAGTCTTGATTTTAAAGTTTCAGAGAAGCATTGCAGGGCCCTATACAGGTCAATGCATGGTAAAGTAAGCAGGACTATATAAACCTATAGCTCTATCTATAATTACAGCATCATTATGTATAACTTCCAAACACTATGTAACTTTAGTGACCAGACTTGAGAGACAGGAGTTGAAAAAATGCACCTCCTTCCCTTCAAAGCAGGAAGTAGGCACCTATGGATACAAAATAGTACATTTATTGTCAGAAGCATTTAACATTTTGATTGGTTTCACTGCACTGTTTTTATTTATTTTTCTTTTAAATGTGTGTTATCAAAGCTGGTCTAGGAGGCATGAAGTATTTGCTTAGAAATTAATGCAATATAATAATTTTAAGTAACATAAAAAATAAAACTTTAAAGGTATGAAGTAAATGCTTCCATTGATTTATTGAAAAATCTATCACTCACAGAATAACAGAATTTCATAGTTGGAAGTGAACTCAGCTGCCATCTACTTCCCCTCATCCCCAGAGGAATCTGGTAAAAACCTACCCTTCAAGTGGTCACTCAGTCTCTATTCAAAGACTTTCAATGCTGAAAAACTTATCATTTCCTGAAACAATTACACATTTTAAATAAAGTTACACATTTAAATAACTCTACTTGAAAGAAAATATTTCCTGACATCAAGCCAAGTCTAATTTTTGCCTCCACAACTTTTACCTGTTGCTTGTCTTTCAGCCATCTAGGGCCAAATATAAGTCCCATAAAAGCGCCCTTTTACTCTTGTCTTCTTCCATTAGAATGCAAACTTCTTGAGGACAAGGACTTGACTGTTTCTGCTTGTATTTGTTTTCCCAATGCTCAGCACACTGCCTGGCACATAGTCATCTTTAATAAATATTTTGTCAAATCTGATGTAATTCCTCTTCTCTAAGACTCTTCAAACGCTTAAAGGCAGGTCTCTTACTTTCCCCTATCCCCCAGACTTTACTTTTCCATACCCTTAGATTCTCAACCAGATTAATCACTCAAGTAACAAGCATTTTGTCAGTGTCTACTATATGCCTGTCTGTGTTAGGTGCTACAGTTAGAGATACAAAGAATAAAACAACCTGTTCTCTCAGGAAGCTTATATTCTAACAAGGGAGACAATTAAGTATGTGAAGAATAAATAGAAAGAAAGTTAATGCCAATAAATGAAATGTAATTGAATACAAAGTAGTTAGAGAGTGAGGGCACTAGCCTTTGGGGCATCAGTAAAGGCTTCCTATACGATGCTGATTAAGCTATGGCTTCATTATTAAGCTTCTAGGACTTAGCATATTATCTGGCATGTAGCAAGCACTTAATAAATTCTTGCTGAGGGGCGGCCAGGTGGCTCAGCGAGTGAGAGCACCATCTCCAGTGTTGGGATGACCTGGAGATCTAATCCTGGGCTCAGACACTCAGCACCACACCCAGAAATAACTGGCTGTGTAACCTTGAGCAAATTACTTAACTCAATTGCTTTAAAAAAAATGCTTGCTGACTGACTGACTGACTTACTGATTGTCTTGAAGGAAGAAAGGTGTGACCCAGACATTGATTATTATGACTTTACTGTTAATACATCCTGGTCAGCAGCTTCAAATTTTTCTTTTGTGGCATGATTACTTCATCCCCACAAGAACCCCATACTTCAACACTGGAACTCAGAATACTAACAGATGAACTTTAATCTTTACCTTGCCCCACACCAGGCTCTCACTATGCTTTCTGGACACTGGTTTCAAATGATGCTGTGTAGTAAGTAGCCTATCACCCCTCTATCACTCTCTTTCTAACTTCTCTTTATGTGTCTTTTTCTCCCATCAGAATATAAACTCCTTAAGAGAAGAAATTCTCTTGCTTCTTTGTATTTGTTTGTCCCCAGAGCTTAGCACAGGGCCTAACACATAGTAAACATTTAATAAATGCTTTATCTGTTTAGCTGTATAATAGTTTTTGGTTTTTTTTTTTGCTTTTTGGAAGGCAATTGGGGTTAAGTGACTTGCCCAAGGTCGCACCGCTAGTTTTTGTGTTAAGTGTCTGAGGCTGGATTTGAACTCAGCTCCTCCTGACTCCAGGGCGAGTGCTCTATTCACTGCGCCACCTAGCTGCCCCATATAATTATAACTCTTTATCCTCTGCTAGACTGTAAACTCTCTGAGGACAAAAAAAATATCATATTTACCTTTATAATACCGAAGAGTCCCAATGTGATATCCTGAACACAGCACAATGGATGTTTGTCAGATGAATAATTAAATAAAGGCAACTATAAGGGCTTTACTTATATTTCTAATTTTAATGATATTAAAGAAAAATTCAGACCTGGAAATGCATGGAATATACCAAATTGGGGCATTCCCCTTTTATTTCCTATAGAGCTCAAGTTCTTTTAGTGAAGAGAACTAGGGATTTCGATGGCTGTGACTGAATTTCTTCCATCTAGTGAAGCTGCATATTACATTTTTATTCAGAAGAATTGAGCATTTGAGATACAGCAGACAGATAGAAGTCAGCAGAACTCTGCCTCTTTAGCTCAAGAATTTATTCTAATGTTTGATTTCTCCAAAGATACAATGAACTCTCCATAGCAATCCTCAGGTGCTCAAAAAAAAAAAAAAAGAAAAGAAAGAAACAGCCAGCATTCATTTCAGTTCAGTTAAATTCCAAGATTACCATCTGGCACCAAATCAGTAGAGCAAAGTATTCATTTCATTACACTTGTATAAAAATACTATTTCTGACAATGTCAGTCATACAAATATTCCTTTGGTTTGCTTGGGAATGAATCCCATGAAAGTACCTTTGCTAAATAAAATCTACCAACATTATACTTGCACTTGTTAGGAAGTGCCTCTGGGAGGCTTGTTTAATAATGGCCTTACCCAGGCCAAGCAAATTGGACTCTACTGTCTACAAAAATAGGATAATGTGACTTTGCTATTATAAATTCAAAGCAGTTACTTTCTTCAGTTAAGTGCACATTTAGTAAGAAAAACAGGTAAGGCACTTTGTTAGGCACTGGATGCATAAAATTAAAAGTGACCCTCAATGAGATTAAAAAAATTTTTTTTTATTCAACCAATGATAGGGGGTGGAGGAGAAGAAATATTGTCTATACACAGTTAAATATATCAATGTAGGGTATGGTGGGTTCAGAGATCAAACAAAATGATCCAAGAAAATTTGAGGAAAAAGAGAGTACTATCACTTGGAGGAAATAGTGAGGACTTCATGGAGCAGGTGGAAACTGAGCTGAGCCTAGAAGGAAGGGAAGAATTCCTAGAGGCACAAATATGGCAAAAAAGTATCCAAGACATGGGTGAGAAATTGTGAAAATGCAAAAGATAGAGTCCTTGAAACAGGTGGTAACCCTCTTTTGCTGGAACAAAGACTTCATGGGGTGAAGTAATATGAAATAAGAGCAGAATGGCTAGTGACAAACAGATCGTCAAAGACCTTATTCTTTAGGTGTAACTGACAATTTGGGAAAAGGGCAGTGATATGGTGAAAAATATGTCTTGGGAATGTATTTTTGGTAAGCATGTGAAGAACAGAATTGGGGAAGGAGAAAACTAGGGCAGAGAAACCAATTAGGAGGCTATTACAATAATCCAGGTGAGAGGCAATGAGGGCATAAATTCAGGCAATGGAAGTGTGAATGCAATGAATAGGATGGGTGCCAGAAATGTTGTGGAGGTTGAATGAACAAGACTCAGGAATTTATTAGAAGAAATTATGGCTGTTCAGCCTGGAGATGAGAAATCTGGAAGTTTAGGGGAGGGGGTGGGCTTGATAACTGCCTTTAAGTATTTGAAATGTTGTCATTTGGAAGAAGTATTAGATTTGATTTCTGTGGCCCCAGAGGGCAGAAATAAAAGCAGTAGTGGGTAGTAGCTATGAAGAGAAAAATGCAAAAGATGAAGGAAAAACCTTTTCTTATAGAGTAGAATGGTATTTATTGGGGGAGGGTGGAGAGATTTGCCTTCACTGAAGGTCTTCAAACAAAGACTGAATAAATAACTATCAGGTATATTGTAGTGGGGATTATTTTTCATGCATGAATAGGACTAGATGACCCTTAAGGTACCATCCATCTCTGACATTCTGTGATTCTTTGGTTGATTATGAAGGATAAGGAAGAGAAAATAGTCATAGGAATATCCAAGTTTTCATATATCAAACAATTCTAACCTAAGCAGACAACACAGTTCATGTATTGTTATTAATAATTTATCCTTAGTTAAAAATGACTGGACAGAATCTGAACATTTTGATCCTATAAGTCTTTAAATTTATTATTAGACAATGAGAAGGTTTGAAGGGAAGTAATGTGAATTCCAGTCATAATCCTGGTTTCCTGGTTCTGTTTGTCACTGCAGGATGACACTCATCAACTGTGAATCTTTAAGATGGACTTAAAAAACATCTATCTCCCTATAGTCATCAAGCAAATAAAATCATCACTATGATTCTTTCAGGCTTCCTTGAATCAATGCTGTATATGTTGAATTTTTTAAAAAATAGTACCAAGATTGGCTAATGGCTTGTTGCTTCAAGTTTGGTTTTCTTCATAGTACTTTGCACCTATGTTCTACTCACCCACAGATTTCTGACAGAGTCCTCATATCTGACAGTCACACAAATACACTGTTTGTGGAACTGTGAATTGGTCAAACCATTCTGTAAAGAAATTTGGAGTTATGCTTTAAAAAGTGACAAAAATGTTCACAGCCTTTGACCTAGAGATCACAACACTAGACTTCTCTTCCAAGGAGGACAAAAACATAAAGAACATTCCTTATGCATACCAAAAATCTCATAGAAGAATTTTTTTTTGGTGGCAAAGAGTTGGAAACAAAATATATGTTCTATGTTTGGGTAACTTCTAAAGAAATTAATGAATATAATAAGATATTATTGCACTACAGAAAATAACAAATATGAAGAATTCTGAGAAACAGAAGACACAAAATGATGCGATGAAGTAACAAGAATGTAAATGTACATAGTAACTGTGCAAAGTCAACAGAAAAACAATAACAGGAAATTGAATACTGCATACCCATAACAACTGGATTTTGCTTTGAAGGAAAGATGAAAATATATATCTTCTTTCACTGTAGAGGTGGGGCCTTATGGGTGTGGAATGTCACATATTTTGTCAGATATGTTGATGTGCTGGTTTTGCTGAATTTTTTTTCTCTCTTTAATCTTTGTTATGAGGGAAAGTTCTTTCTGTGAGGGGGGAGTAGTATATTCAGAAATGAATATGATATAAAAACAAAAGACATCAAGAAAATATATTTTAAATGCTCTAAATCACTATTGATTAGAGAAATGCAAAATAAAACTCTGAGGTACTCTATCATACCTATCAGAAATGACAAGTGCTGGAGGCAATGTGGAGAAATAGGAATACTAATGATAGGATGGTGGAGTTGTGACCTACTGCAACCACTCTGAACAATTTGGAATTATGTCCAAAAAGCTATAAAACCATTCATATCTTTTGACCCAGCAATACCAATACTAGATCTGTATCCCAAAGAGATCAAGGAAAAAGGAAAGGGATATGTGTGTGTGTGTGTGTGTGTGTGTACAAAAATACTTGTAACATGTGTTTTTGTGTTGATAAAGAATTGGAAATTGAGGGGATGTCCATTAATTGGGGAGTGGCTGAACAAATTGTAGTATATGATTGTAATGGAATACTATTCTGCTATAAGAAATAATGATCTGGATGGTTTCAGAAAAGCCTCGAAAGACTTATATGAACTGATGCAAAGTGAAGTGAGTAGAGCTAGAAGATCATTTGACAGAGCAACAGCAATATTGTAATAACGATCTACTATGAAAGACTTGGCTACTCTGATCAGTACTGTGATCACGAAAACTTGGAAGGACTTATAATGAGCATTGCTATTCCCTTTCAGGGAAAGAAATAAGGAACTCTGAATGCAAATTGAAGTATAATTTTCTTAATTTGTCTTGCTTTTTTTGTTGATGTGGCTAATATGTAAATATATATTCATGATTTCACATGTACAATGGGTATTATATTGCTTGCCTTCTCAGTGGTTGAGAGAGGACTGGAAAAAGAAAGTGAATATGGACCTCAAAATCTTTTTTAAAATTTTAAAAATTAAATAAATAATAAAATTTAAAAAGAAAAATGTATTTTCATTATTTAAAAATGAAAAAAGTACACCTTCAATTTGGTAAACATTCTTACTCTGTTCCTTTCTTTACACTTTAGACCAATTAGTCAGATTGATGACAAAATTCTATTTTCTCCTTAGTCTTTGAGGAGACAACAGGAGGAGGGACAGAGGTAGTTTGTAACATTCCCATCTAGCTGATCATGTGACTCTCCACACCTCTTTTTTCCTCTCTGCAAAATAAAGAGCTAACAGGTCTACCCTGTAACATTCTATGAAATTATGGTGGGATTCAGGTAGAATCAGAAAAGGAAAATTATGGAAGAAATAATGGAGGGAAGGGTTGGATGGGATAAGAGAAAGGCAAGAGAAAAAATATATGTAGATATAGATATAGATAAAGATATAAATATACCATGTTTCCCCGATAATAAGACCTATCCTGAAAATAAGCCCTCCCCTTACTGTGTAAGATTCCTCTAAAATAAGCCCTCCCCCTAAAATAAGCTCTATTGAGATTGCTACTGTAGTGAAGGTGATCCTGCGCTACACGCTACATTACGGTACCCTCTGTATGCACCATCCCCCCCCAGGTGAAACGCATGCCGTGCTCCGAGCTGCATCCAATCAGAGCTGCAGCAGTGAGCGTGTCATGCTGTTCTTCCCCAGTGATTTGCTTGCTGGCGCCATTGAGAGCAGAGCCACAGAGGAGAGCTGAGGCAGGACAACATAAGCCCTCCCCCTGAAAATAAGCCCTCTGGTGTTTTTCTTTCCAAAAAAAATAATAAGACAGTGTCTTATTATCGGGGAAACACGGTAGATGTAACAAAATGAGAATTCTCTACTTGTTGTCTCTGTTACCTAAAAGGGGAAGGAAAGGGAATGCACATGTATTAGGAGTCTACTATGTACCAGGTACTGTGTTAATGGCTTTATAAATGGGGTGAGGGTGAGAAGTTTTGTGCTGATTATTAGGGGCAGTTAGCAGGCCCAGAGAAACGGGCCAATCTCTAAGCCAAAAGAGTAAAGATAAACAGGACGAGGAGACTTCACCAAACCAATAAACTATAAACCCTCTCAGGTGGCCTTAAGGGAAGCAGGTAAAGCTTTCCATAGAAGGTCAGAGCATTGGGAACACTTAGTGTCCTCCCATCCTTTATTCTGCTTCTTATTTCTTGCCCACCCTCTGTGTTACATTTGAGGATAAAGAATAATAATAAGATAAGCAGTAGCTGGGAAGCAGTTTGGTGATCAGAGCCCTACAGTTAGAAGCCACAATTCATTTCCTTAATTACACTAAAAATCATTTGCTCTGCATGTTAACACGTTTTTGAATAGTAATGTATGTAAAAGCCTGTGGGGTTTAATGAATTATGTAACATATGTTTGCTTTCACTGGGATTAGAGATTACTGGAGCCTTCCCTAAACATAGGACTTTATTTTTAGAATTTTGGGAAATTTAGCTGTCAAATGATTTCTCATCATTTATTCTTTAGAATAAGTCTCTTTGGGCCTAAGACCTATAAAATGACATTTAAGGGAAATTTCAAAAATTGACATAAAAATGTTGATCTAGGTTTTTCAAGCAGCGTCATAGATTCCCAGAACTGGATGAAATCTCAGAAATCCTCTTGTCTAACACATGCTAGAAACTAGAATCCTTAGTTCAACATTCATGTGGTCCGGTACCTTCTACTTAAAGACTTCCATTTCTGGGGAGCCCCATACTGCCTAAGGCATTCCAAATTATGTTTGATAATTCTAATTGTTTGGGCTTGTTTTGAATAACAATCTAAAATCTGCCTCTGCAATCTATACTTATTTCTCTTACTTCTGACCTCTAGATCTTAGCACAATGATTGGCACATAGCAAACATTCAATTAATGTTTATTGACTTACTGACTGATTGACTAGATACAAGCAAAGCACAAACAATTCCTCAGCATGGTAGTCTTTTTGATATCATGCCCCACCAATGTGTTCTCTTTTCCAAGCTAAGTCTACCCAGTTTCTTTAAGTGGCCTTATTGCTGGATGCTTTCAAACCATCTGTCTGTCATGATTACTCTCCTCTATATGCAAGTCACCTTGTCAATATTCTTTCTAAACTATGACTATTATCAATAATCCCATTTATCCTAAAGAATTTATTACTCCTAGTATCAAATATAAAAATATATCTCTGGCATTAAAAACCCTTCCGACCTGGTACCTTTCTACCTGTCCAATCTTCTTATACCTTCCCAGCCCCTAGATACTTTGCTATCCAGTGATACTCCCCTCTTTTCTTTTCCTTACAAATGAACCTTCATTTCTCAACTCCAGACATTCTCAGTCTCTGTCCTGAAACCTGGAATGTTCTTTCTTGTCATCTCAGATGGCTTTCCTGTCTTTACTCAAGATTCAGATAAAAATCTCACTTTCTAACAGAAACTTTTCACAATTCCCCTAAATTCTAATACTTTCCCTCTATTGGTTATCTCCAATTTGGCTTATATATCATTTCTACTACTAGACTATGATCTCCTTGAGAGCAAGGACTATACTTTTCCTTTCTTTGTATCACCAACATTTAGCACAATGACTAATACATAGTAATAGCTTGATAAATGCTGTGTAATAATGATTGTGATACAGATTCTTCAGTTATCTAGGACAGTGATCAAAAGGTCCAAGGATGAATGTAATGATGTTCTAGACAAGTATGGGATGAATTTTGAATGGGGGGGGGAGGATTATTGAGTAATGGTGAGAGAAAATTTAGAAAGTGACAAAAAGTAATTAGAAAATGGGTGATTCTTCCTCCTGACCCTGTGTGACCAAGGTATGATGGAAAAACTTCCTACCCTTGGAGAGAGTGCCAAGTGATGCCAAATATTTTCAGGGAAAAAAAAAACTAACACAAAAATATGGATGGAGTATTCTTATGTGTAGTAGAAAGAGAGAGCACTGGTTTATTTAGGCTTCTGCTTTTCTACCTATTACCTGTGTAACCTTGAACATATCACCTAACTTGTCTGGATGAATAGATGAAAAAGTACTGATTAATTGCTCAATTTGTGGCAATTATTGTACTTAGCACTGAGATGTAAAAACAAAGGCAAAGGATGTATCTTCCTTCGAGTAGATTAAATTCCAATAGGAGGAGACCACACATCATAGGGGAGCAGTGGCCAGGGTACTTTGGGCTAGATCATTATAAGAATGTTGATTGAGGTGCAGGGAAGCAGGTTGATCTAACCCATTCTGGGACAATGGCAAAGTTGATTTTCTTATTGCTCCAGGACAAGAGAGTGAGGTAGGAGAAGAATTAAGAAAGAGCAAGGTGGTTGACAATCTTATTCAACAGATGACCAGAAAGTAAGAAATAAATGAAAGGATATCTAGGGTTTTCTGAAAATAGTAGACTGAGAGATGCCCTTCAATTCTCTGAGCCTCAGTTCCTTTAGCTCTAAAATTTGGAGTTTGAACTAAATAATATCTAAGCTCTATTCTAACCCCATATCTATGATTAATCCTAATAATTAGAGTTAGAGAGGATCTTGGAGGACATTCCATCCTACATTGATCCTAGAGTCCTAATGGTTCAGGAGACATCCTCCTCTTCCTCCTCATATTAATATGCCTGTTAGGAGGGGATATGATGGCATAGGACTTGGGTGGATAGTAACTGGAGGTCAGGTGTGACAGGTATCCGTAACAATTGTCAGGTAGGAAACGGGGCATCAGGATTGAAGGACTGTAAGAAATCATAGAAATATATCCCAAGGGGACTGGGCTACACTTTCCCCTCTCCATGTCATATCTTAAGCACATCTGGACTCTTGTCTGAAAAGAACAAAGATTGAACCACACAAAGAGCCTGGGTTCATTATTCCTCTGGATCCAGGTCATTATTATCTGTAAGCTCCCACCTATCTCTTTCTCCAGTGCTTCCAGGTGTCCCTCACATCTAAATGTGCCCATTAATTACTTAGAAATTATTCCTAGAATTCTCCTTCTGTTGTTAATTATTGTATTATATTATCATTGACATGTATTGTTATGGCCCTGAATATATTCAATTTAAACTCAATCAAATAGATGATAGTAAAGGGGGATTCAGTGTCATTCTTTTTATGTCCTACTTATATTCTTATTATGTTTAGAGACCAATGCCCTAGTTAATCCTCTGATTGCAAGTGATATATACATGCTAACTATTGTTATTGTGGTCTACTCTCTATTAGTTTTGGATGTGTGTATTCTTCTTATGGGTATCTTATCCTTCTGTTAGTGCCTGATAAATCCCAGGTATCAGTCCCAAGGACCATGTACCACCATGTCTTTCATTCATCCTATCTCTTTCTCTATTCTTAAGATCATTTTCTTGTAACAGCATTGAAGGACCTTTCCCTATGCTTCCTCAAATCAGACCCTGAATCATCCCTGTCTAAATTTTGGTCACCTATGACCTGGGTCAGTTTATCCCTTTGTTATCATAGAAATAATATAAACTAAATGAGTCAAGTAAGCAAGATACCCTTGGAGGAGAGGGGGTGGAGAAAAAAACAAAACTAAATTCATTTAACAAGCTTAAAAGCTTCTAATCCATTAATGAATAAGAAGAGAAAGAAAGTTAATAGTGTAAGCAAAGTAGACATGGATGTAGATAAAATTGCCAATCAAATCTCCAGACAATGAAAATATGTATCATAAAAGAAAAACTAGGGGCAGCTAGGTATCACAGTGAGTAAAGCCCCGGCCCCCGAGTCAGGAGGACCGGAGTTTGGTTCCGACCTCAGACACTTAATAACCACAAAAAAAAAAACTAGCCGTGTAACCTTGTGCAAGTTACCCAATTGCCCTCCAAGAGGCAAAATAAAATAAAATAAAAAATATATTTTTATACATAAAATGCACAATAGTTTACTTCACATTTAATACTACCCAACTGTAGTACAATGACTGGAAGCATCTTGAGTAGAGTTAGGTACAATCTTAGCAGATTGATAAAGGTTTTCTATCTCATTGTAAATATTCTATGCAATTTTCTACTAGAGAAGGGTCTAATGCTAGCACTCTTAGTTCAGGTTCAATATGGGGAGAAAATGAGATACTCACACATCACTGAACAGTTAACAAAAGGAAATTTGCTTTGCCTTTACACAGCAAGTAAATACCCTAACATAATGTCATTTAGCTTCTCTAAACATAGCTGCTTTTCCCTATCTCCATACAGATGTGGGTTTAGTAAGCAGAACCATGTAGAGAAACCTGAGTTGTCTTTAGAAATTCACCAAGTTGGAGGAAACACCAGTTTAGTGGAAGGAAGTATTTTAAGTTCTTAGATGACCAGGAAGCTGCCTCAAGGGAAGCAAGGGTCAGTCAAGTACAGGAGCAGCTTTTTAGGCTTTTAGGGAAAGCTAATTCCTTTCACAAAAGACAAAGGAAAGTATGCACCTAACTTTTTTTGGGGGGGAGGGGCTTCAAGTGAGGGATGGTGATAGTTGAGCTTTACATATGTGGTGGGAAAATGCTGGTAGATATCAATCCTATCATAGCTGTCTTGAACAAACCTAATATAATGAATTGCTTTTGTTGTTTTGGAAGGATTAGGCAGAGATTTTTTGGGTCTCCATTTTCTTTCTGAAAAGAGTTTTGTTTTATTTTTCTTAGAAATAATGTTACCATTAAGGCTTCTCTTCCTTGACATTTACTTTACTCTGAAATTTTTGTTTACATTATCTTTCATTTACTCATTCAACAAATTTATCATATATTTTATAATAAATTAATTTTATGCAGCATCATTTTCAAAAGTGATATCTCTTTGTGGTATGAAGGCACAAGTGTAATGTGAACTCCCTCAGGTGCTAACAGAGCTGTAAAAACTTAAAGTTCAAGTCAAGTGATGATGAGTGAATTATTTGTCATCTAAGGGCCAGCCTTGCTAAGTACAGAGAGGCTGATCACCAGATGATCCACTATTACTCTTTTTGTTTTTTTTTTTGGGGGGGGGTTAACAAGCTTACTTTAATCAGTCAGACATATATCGTTTACCTTGTTCAGGGGAAAAAAGTCAGCACCCCGAACTTCAAAGCATACAGGCATAATTATCAAGACAGAAACAGATCAAGTAGACAGATTT
>NW_027187360.1:17589479-17607357 GCF_028583685.1 Petaurus breviceps papuanus | reverse complement strand
CATCAGGGCTTATATAGCCTTCTCTTGGCTCAGAGAATGTAACAACCTTATTGACTCACTGGCCAATCAAGAAGTATCTACTGAAAAACAAGCCTCCCTCCCCAGGCTTCAGGTGCACTTTAGCCTAGGGGCAGGGAAAATCTTTAAAATTTACATTCGCATTACATTTGGCCCCAAGATCTTTCATGCCCATAGCATAGACAATTTACTTTTGAATTAGCACTAAACATCTCTTAGGTCACATTTTCAAGGTACAGAACTAAAGTTAGCAAAGTGGCCACTGGGCCTTAAACAAATACAAAGTACATATTCAGTTCAAAACAAGAGTTCAAATAAAGTGGGGGGGGGGTGTCCTTCCCCTCACACAGCTCCAGCCCCTGCTTCCAAGTACAGAGAGGGGGCTGGGCAACAAAACCAACAAGGTGGGGTCCTTGGGGGTCCAAGGCACTTCAGCCCACCCACCATAGTTACAAGTCCATCCTCCCCCTGGGTCCCAAACTGTGGGATGCAGCCAGAAAACACATTCAGTGCCCCTGCTTTGCTGCTCAGTTCTTATCTTTTCCTGTGGCTGAATTCCGACCTCCTGGGCTCCTTCTCCTCCCGCAGGCGGCAGCCGCTCCTGGCTTCTGCCCAGGTCCCGATGCAGGCAGCTCACCATTCCTGCTCTCAGCTCAGTGAAGTCCGCATGCAGGCCATTCTTCTCTCCTGCTCCATGGCTCCACAGAATCACGGCTACCACAACTGGGAAACAAACAATTATCCCAGTCCCCATACTTTCCTTTTACTCTGCAGATCCTGTTCCTGACGCCATTTTGTAGCAGCAAGCACCCCAAGCGCCCTCAGGGTTTGCAGCTACCACAGGTTCTTGGATCTGCTTTGTTAAAGGAAAGCAACTCAAAATGGGTTAACAAGCTTACTTTAATCAGTCAGACCTTTGCTCCCAGAGTACTGTGATGAACCTTTCCTGTCAATCTGTAGGGCTGTCTTCAGTGGGAAATTTGTTTCTCTCTGTCACTTTGTTGGTTATGTAGCCCTAAAGTTTGTTAAGAGTCATTTTTCATAGGTATTTGAGGTGGTTATGGAGGGGGCATATGGAGTTTTCCTGCTTCTATGCTGCCATCTTGGCTCCACCCCCCCTCTGGAACTCAAAGTTTTAAAAACAAATGTTAAAAGTTGTTTTTACATGCAACTGGGAAATAAGATATACGGGCAATGGCTTATAGAAATCTATATTGCCCTACAAGAAAATAAGGGGGATGGGGATCAAAGTGGGGGAGGTGAAATAAGAGAGGGCAGATTGGGAGAAGGGATAATCAGAATGCATGCCATCTTGGTGGGAGGGGAGAGATGGGGAGAAAATTTGGAACTCAAAATCTTGTGGGAGTGAATGTTGAAAACTAAAAATAAATTGATTGATTTTTTAAAACACACACACACAATGGCCACAATGTCTAGATATTCATTTTGTGCCTTGGGAACCTTTTTGTAATATTATGTGTCACTCTATGGGAAGACAAGAATCTTCCTTAATTCTAGCAATTAGTAGAAAACTGTCTCTGGAACTTGTACTCCTCTTGCAAGGTCTGAAGGCTGTTTTCACTGGAGTGACACATGTATAACACTTGCCGGCATTGTTGTAAGTTAGATGCACAACAAGAACAGAAGAGAGTCTATAATGTGCTGCTGAATGTGAATTAATACACTGTTGAAAGGAATGTCAGGCACACTCATGGGTTCTTTATTACATTAATGTCTGGTCACTCTAATATATCTATTATTTTTTCCTTCAGCTGGAATGCAGTATGGCATTTGGAATGGAGGACACTCATCTAGAAGTGATAGACATCTGTTTTCAGCTCAGGTGCATTGAAAACTAGAGAGTTAACAAACAATTCACATAAAATGACATTATTGGGGTTATTTCAATGATACAAGTTTCAAGTCCATCTCAGTTAATGCATATTCTATCTTCTAAAATAAGGTACCTGGGTATTCACAAGAAATGAGGAATGAAGAGAATCCCATGTGGTCATATCACTGTTTTCCTATCTTGTCTTTGATCATGTGAAAATAGACCATTACCTCAATTTAAGCAAAATTTGAAGATCCAAGTGCTTAATACAGGGAATCTTAATCTGGGGTACATAGACCCCTAAGAAGATCCATGGATAGATAGCAAGAGTTACATGAACTTGGATGGGTTTCTCCCTCCCCCCCTTTTTTCCCATTAACCTATAATTGAAATTTATTGATTTATTCAATTAGGAATGTGAGCATATTCTGAGGCTGGGTTCACAGGTTTCACTAGACTATAATAGGAATCTGAGTTATAAAATAAAGGTTAAGGACCCTTCCCTTAAAGAAAAGGATGAAGGGCTAGAGAAAAATGATGAGGTCAGAAAGGAGCAAGGGTGTGACAGAAAGAAGGATGTAAGAAGTAAGACTAGAGACAAGGAAAGTCACATACTGTCTCAGTCTTTCCATCTACTTGTGATTTCCATGATAGTTTGTTCTGTGCTGTTAAATGCATTAGTAGCCCAGCAGCTGCATTTTTCCCAAAACAGAGCCACAAAAACTTGCTTCCTTCCAGATGGAAGAAAATGGAGAAAAGAGGACTGACAGGAGGCCAGTGCAGCAGGTTGGGGGAGGGGAAGAGAAAGAAAAAAAGTATGCTGTATATGCATGTATTTTTTTCCCCCAGTAACTAGAAACCAAACCTTTAATCTATCTTCACCACCCACTCTTCAAAATCTGCTTGTTTTATAGCTGGGAAGCATCACAGAGTTGTGGCAATCAAAAGGCCCTGGCCAATGAACTGGAGAGTTTCTAATTCACCAATCAAATTTATATGGCTCTAGAGGCGTAAGCAGAAAGTGCATTGTGTCTTCATTTCCTTCCTGGCACTCCATCAACCTTTTCTTCTGCTGATGTGAGAAGTCAATAAAATCCCATTAACACAAAGATCTTGTATTAAGTTTGACAGTTTACAAATTGCTTGGGTTTTCATTTTCAGTATTATCAGTCTGCTCAGGTCTGGAGCTACACAATCCTGGGCTGGTAAAATTTTGAATAATGTTGATAGAATTATTTCATATTGTTTGTTGAGAGAGGGAGAGGAAGAGGAAGGGAGGGAGGGAGGGAGAGAGAGAGAGAGACAGAGAAAGAGAGAGAGAAAGAGAGAGAGAGAGAGAGAGAGAGAGAGAGAGAGAGAGAGAGAGAGAGAGAGAGAGAGAAAGAGAGAGACAGAGAGAGAGAGAGAGAGAGAGAGAGAGAGAGAGAGAGAGAGACAGAGAGAGAGAGAGAGACAGAGACAGAGACAGACAAAGACAAAGACAGAGACAGAGAGAAAGAGAGAAATTAAACCTGTCAATTTCATAGAGCATGACTATGTATAACTGAACAAACTCAAAGTAGAAAAGATGTGTTGCTAATCCATGGTCTCACTGGGGTATGTGTATTTATAGGTGAAAGGGGCTAACTAAATCATTCAAATGACAAGTTATTGAGCATCCTATCTCTGTGGAGAAACAAACCCTAACACCCTTCTCAAAAATTATGCTGAACTTGAAAGATGAATTGCCAAAAGGACAACAGAGATTTGGAATAAGGAAAATTGCTACAATCCCAGTTCTGCCTCTAGATATTGATGTGCCTCAGGTAAGTTATTTTTTTCCTCTTTGGACCTCAATTTCCTTCTCTATTAAACCGAGGGATGATCTCTAAGGATAATAACAGTTCTAAAACTCTGATTATATTGAATTTAGGTAACCAGACCTATGTGTCCATTTATCTATATCTGATTTATTAATCAGGGTTAAAATTGTTCTAGAAAGAATAAATCAGGCAGTTAAGGTGGTAATAATAAACCAGAGTATTTTTTTGGTCTTTCTGTTGCTTCCTTCCAAATTTCTGTTGCTTCCTTACAAGAAACCCTTGTGAGAATTGTGGAGAAGAGAGAAGATATATCCATGGGTTAGTTTACATCCAACAAGAATATCAATTGTTTTGAAAAAAAAATTAATTCAATCTAGTCCATAAGCATTTAGTAAGCATTGAGTATATGCCAGACATTGTGTTAAGAGTCTGGGAACATGAAGACAAAAAAATTAGGCAGTCTTTAAGTAGTGTGCTGTCCCTCAGAATATACGTGTATGTAGATAAGCAATTAAAACATATAAAAATAGTTTTGGGTGTGGTATTAACAACTTGGGGAAACAGGAAAAGTTTGCTATAGCAGATGGTCCTTCAGCTGAGCACTGAAGAAGGAAGAACCTTTCAAGAACAGGAAAGACCTGCATAGAGTTATAGGCAAGTGAGAAAGAATTCTGTGTATGGGTCAACTGGTCTAGAAGGAAAGAGTGGATGAGGGAGTTATGTGCAATTGGACTAAAAAGAAAATTTCAATTTTGATTCTGAATGGCTTAAATGTCAAGCAGATAAGTTAGTATTTTATCCAGAGGAAGCATTAAACCACTGAAACATCTTAAGAGATGTTATATAGTCAAGTCTGTGCTTTAGAAATATCAATTTGGCATTTGAGTAGACTATATATGGGAAAAAATAGAGATGGGATGCAAGGCCAGTTAGAAGTCTATTTCAATAATCTAGGCAGCAGATAGTATGGGTCAAACTTAGGGTAGCTGTGTAATGCAAGGAAAGAAGGAAGTATTTATGAAAAATGGGGTGTAATAAAAATAGTTGTTTACTCATTGATAATGTGGGTTGGTGAGAAAGAATGAAATATTGAGGATCATTGCTAGGTTGTAAATTTTGGGAGAAGAAACATGATGATATCCTTAATAAGACTAGTGACGTTAGGAGCAAAGGAGGTTTTAGGAAAGAAAAAAATGATGCAATTTGGGTTATGTTGAGTTTGAGAAGTTAGGGAATACCCAGGAAGAAATGTAATATAGCAGGCAAATGGAGTACAAATTCAGAATAGACTATGATCTGAATATGTAGATTCAGGAATCGATGGGATGACCAAGAGAAAAAATGTGGAGAGAGGAGAAGAGGTCTTAGGTGAGAGCCATATGGACATAGGACATGGCTGATGAGGGTGCATAGGAAATTAAAGATCAATCAGATATACATGAGAACCAGGACAAAGCAATGACACAAAAATTCAAGGAGAGCTGCAAAGAGCCCCTAGCATTGACCATTAAGAGAGGACAAAAAAAAGAGTTTCTTAGGAATAAATTGAGAATAAATGATAATTCTAAATATTAAAACAGTGAGGGGAACAACTTTAAAGTTGGGGATTCCAGGGGATAACCAGAAAAATGAAATAAAATTGCAAAGGAAGCTTAAAATTCAGCTAAAATAAAGAAGCAAAAAAAAGTTATCCCAACTCAGAGACCTCTAGATTCGAAGAATGAATACAGAGTTGTCACAGAAGACTGCCCATGGGGAAGCCAAGGCAATTGATTTAATTTAAACTTTCATACTGATGTCCTCTATATTCCAGCTCTCATTTCTAGGTTGAAAGGGATCTATATTTCCCCCTTCTTTAAATTCAACTGTACTCCACATACTGTACTCTATGCTGGTCACAAGAGGATGTGGGGAGAGATATTTTAAAGTCAGCATTTCCCTAGAGGAGGAGGATATGAATTAGTGGGATATACTGTAAGGTTTTGCTGCCACAAAACTGCCTCCTTCCCTTCTGTTAAATATTATTTTAAAAATATTTTGTTCCAGTTAGACTAACCAACCATCTGCTCATTCAAACAACCACCAACCTTTAGGAATTATTATAAACCAAGCTACTGTAAGTTGGAATTGATACCTAAGGGATGTTGAAATCATGTGCTGGGGTTTAAGTACAGGTTCATCCACAAAAGCAAAGAACTTGTTGTAATAATTACTAATTTAAAAATCAATTTCTTCTCACTTTTTTATCCATCTTTGCTTTGCATCCTCTGCCTTTGAAAAGGAGGAATAAATGAATGGGTAGATGCATAGGTGAACTAATAAGCATTTATCAAGCACTTATTCTGTACTTTGATATGTAATGGTTAGTTAAATATTTAAGGAAATGCATATATAAAAGTGCAGAAAGTCCATGACCTCAAATTAAATTACATTTTCAATTGAAGAGACCTCACATATGAAGGGAAATGGTGACCAGAAAGAGATATTTTTAGTTTGGAAACTTAAAAGGGATGTTGAGTGGAGTCAACAGAAATTTTGGCTAGTTCTTTCTTTCCATCAGCAATGACAGGATTGATTTGATTATGGTTCCAAACTGGGAAAGTAGAAGGAGGAAACAGCAGAAGATCCAGCGTCAAGGCAGCTAGAGGGAATAATGCTGGAAATAAAATGAGGTATGGCTGGAGTCTTTAAATATCTGTACATATGGATATGGATAGAGATAAGATATATACATATATATGTATGTATATACACATGTTTGTATGCATATGTATGTATTTGTAGAGTGGGGTATTTGAGGCACTCATCAATCAGTATATTGGGGGCCCAGTACAGGAATTATAAAATTGAAAGTGTGAAATCCTTTTGGACAGAGATGTCAAACTCTCAGCCTGGTCATGTTGGACCCCCAATACTATAGGATTGTTATGAACTAGATTAAAATTCAATTATGAAAGTTCCCTCCCCAAAACCAAAGTATAATAAAACATAGACAGTGTACCAAAACTGATCAAATAACACAGTGGGGGCAGGGGGGGAATGAAAAAGAAAAAAACACATTTGTGCCTATAGGTTACTTTCTCAAAAAACTCCCAAGGTTCATAAAAAGAAGGATGACCAGAGGTAGTATTCAAGGGATCTCTAAAACTCAAGAACTGCATTTTACTGTTCCAATAGTGAGTCCTTAAATTCTATACTTTCCAAACTTTTCCCATTGGGTCCTTTCAATAGTGGTGGATTGTTATGTTCTTGTTCCAGGAATAAATATAAAGGTTAAAGACAGATTAAATTGAAGAAGAACATATTCCCTTCCACTCAGTGCTACTCGAACAGTTCGTTTCCAGCAAAGACAGACCTGACAGAGAGTATTTTCATTTGCTATTTCATCTTTTTCTTTAGAGTGCAAGGAGTGTGTCATCAAATCTCACCTGGAGACTGAAGTTTAATTGGGCAGACATCAGAAATTTTTCTTTCAAATATCTATCATGAGGGGCAGCTAGATGGCGCTGTGAATATAGCACCAGCTCTGGAGTCAGGAGGACTGAATTCAAATCCAGCCTGAGACACTTGATACTTACTAGCTATGTGACTTTGGACAAGTTACTTAACCCAAATTGTTCTGCATTCCCCCCTCCAAAAAAAAAAAAAGACAAAAAAAATCTATCATGGTTAAAATGGCAAATAACGGTTAAGGTGATTTGTGTACATGTGCACACATACATACACTCAAAGTCTCCAAATACAGGGTTTTCCAAAAGTCTTTGTTGTTGTTGTTGTTGCTGTTGTGGTGTCATGTATAACACTTCATAACCTCATTTGGTGTTTTCTTGGCAAAGATACTATAATCGTTTGCCATTTCCTTCTCCTGTTCATTTTACAGATGATTAAGTGGAGCAAACAAAATGAACTAATTTTCCCAGGATCACACAGGTAATGAATGTCTGCAGTTGGATTTGAATTCACCAAGATGAGTCTTCTTTATTCCTGACCCAGTGCTCTATCCACTATGCTACCTATCTGCCTCCAAAAGTCTTAGTAAAGTATTAAGCTTAAATTGATATGCATGTATTATATATACATACCAAAATTATATTCCACTCAATAAGCATTTTTTAAGTTCTTAAATATGTGCAAGGGCATTGGGGGATACAAAGATGGGAGGAGGGCTAGAGGGGAGGGAACATTCCTTGCTATCAAATAGCATAGTCAAGAAGATGGTTGATGAGTACCCAAACAACTACACTACAATTTAGATTGTGACAAATGCATAGGAAATGTAAAAGAACTGAAGGTGGTTGTTTTTGTGGTTTGTCATTCATTTTCAAAGAGATAAAAATGAGAGACTGAAGAAGGGAGATCACTGCTACAAATTAGATTTTAGGGAAAGTTTAACTTCATTCAACCAAGGTCTTTGATAGGAAAAATTATGGAAGGGCTGTGTTTCATATATGAAAGGGGTGAGTAGCTTAAACAAATGCACTAATGCAGGAAAAGTCAGAAGATTCAGATTAGCTAAAACTGTATTTTTTTTTCAATGATTGTAGTGTAAAGTAAGGCTATTGAGGTAGGTTAGAGGCAGAGTGGAAAGGAATATCTATTTTATTATCCTATAAGCAATCAGGAACCTCTGTGTATTTGTTTTTGAGCCTGGAATTTTCATGATAAGATCTATTGGGAAAATTGCTTGTGTAGCAAGTTGAAGGATGAATTGAAGGGGGAGAGATGACAGCCAAATGACTATTTGGGAAATGAAGAGTACTAAACAAGGGTGGAAGGTGGAGGTGTAGAAAGGAGGGACAAATGTGAGAGGTATTAGAAGGACTCTTTTCTATTTTTACATCCCCTTTAACTACACCAATCATCCTAATATGAAATTTAACTGCATTACAAAATATGCATCTCTGGTGTAAGACAGTTCTTAAACATAGGGACCATGGGATCTAGGAGAGACATTTTTTTTTTGCTATCACTCACAACTCCTAGCACAATTCTCCGTAAAGTTTTATGCTTAAGCATTTGAATATTTGTTCAAGAAACATTACAAAGTAGCTTAACTTGATCAAAAAACTTTTAAATAAGTTGTTGCACACAAAATAATTGAATATTACTGTGCTGTATGAAACAATGGATATGATGAATACAGAAGAATATAGGAAGATTGAAAATATACAAAATAAAGTAAATAGAATCAACAAAACAATATACTCCACTCCAACAATGCAAACAGAAAGAGGAATAACAGCAAAACAATGGAAAATGAAGACTCTAAAAATTAAATGATGGTGCTTGGTCCCAAGCAGGAGATGGTGAGAAATCAACCCATCCTCTTCAGCTTTTTGTACAGGTAATGGATTATGGATGTAGTACAGTGAATACGATGTCATTTTTTTTTTATTTGTTGGTTACTTTAATTGAAATCCCATCCACACACACGCACTTTTATTCTTTGTTATAAAGGAGAGAGAAAAGGTATATCAGGAAATGTAGGTCATATAAAAGCAAAAGATACCAAGAAAAAATATTTTAACAAAGAAAAACTTCCTGGATTAAATTGAATATCCTTTCATTTTATTTCATTGGTGGAATAAGTTTAAATTCTGAGATCTCCAGTCAACACCATCAGAAAGATTCATTATTTGACTCCTCTTTTCATGAGTTTTAAAGGGCTGAAGGAGTTACTTGTATATTTCATGAATAATTCTCTGGGTGGTTAACTTAATAATTTAATATTTACACTAATATATTCCTAATGGAACAGTTGCAATAATTGTTTTATCATTTTGAATTTTGGCTTCTACATAAAAGAATTAGCAAGCAAACAAACATGGGTTCCATATGTATAAAAATTAATCAATAAGCATTTATTCAGTGACTATTATGAGGTCACCTCTGTGCTATAAATGTTTTAGGGATACCAAGACAATAGTGAAAGAGTCCCTGCCCCTAGGGAGTTGATATTCTTCATGACCTCATTTGGGGTTTTCATGATCTCCCTTCTTCAGTTTCTCATTTTTATCTCTTTGAGAATGAAGGGGGGCTGCTAGGTGGCAGAATGGTAAAGCACCGGGCTGGAGTCAGGAGGACTTGAGTTCGGATACAGCCTGAGACATTTAACACAAAGAAACTAGCCGTGTAACCTTGGGCAAGTTACTTAACCCCAACTGCTGTCCAAAAGGCAAAAAAAAAAAAAAAGAGAGAGAGAGAGAGAGAGAATGAAGGGCAAACAACAAAAACAACCACCTTCAGTTCTTTGACCTTTCCTACACATTTGTCATAATCTAACTTGATAATGGCAATAACCAATATATCATTCACATGTCCTGTAAATGAGGTTTTCAGACATACAAAGAAAACCAAATTACAGGGGGGAAAAGGATTAAGGAGAACTAATTCTCTTCTTTTTCCATGACTCATTTTGACTGAGAGATGGTAGCTTAGGAGACTTCATTATGAGTATCAGAAGAATACTTTAATGCTCTTCTACCAAACAAGTCTACAGCAAACAAAACAAATAAAGGAAAAGAAGCAAACCAAAAACCAAGAACAAAACAAAACAAAATGAAAACACAATACAGAATTTTACTTTTGACACCTCCCTTAGAGCCCCTGACGTATAATTTTTTTAAAATTTGCAGTTAGAAAATCAGACCAAAATATTAAATTCTTGCTGAATGCTCTATTTAGTCCCAGTGCAAGGACAGTCAAGAGGTTCCCATGTCCTGAAGCTTCAGTCATGTGGAAATTAGCACTGGATCTGTTAGAAATCCCAGAATTGCCCAGTTCTCTCTTGAGACCAGATATCTTGAAGATATAATTTATTTTGGTTAAGACAGATACTTATCAAACCTTATCCTCTTTGCCTTTCAATGGACTCATTTCAGTTGCAACCAACTAGTACACACACACACACACACATACACACACACACAGACATACACACACTTTCTCTGTCTCTCTCTTTCTCTCTCTCTGGAAGGAACAGTTTTGCATGGGATTCTAATTTATGGCCACAAGCTTAGAAGAATGAATATCTTTTGCATGACTAATTCCAAGACAGTAGCTCAGTCACTGAAAGAATATGGTTTAATTCAGCCCAGGAAATTAGATTTCAAATCAGCTTTAATAATACAATACAATACAATAAACATTTACTAAATGCCTCCTACATGCAGATCTCTATGCTAGGTGTTGGGGAGATAACAAAGTTTATATGACACATCATCATTACCTTTGAAGACCTTTCAATCTGTTTAGACAAAAAATCTAACAATTTATTGGCCAATACCTGTAGATAACCCATTTCTACAAAGGAATGGGGAAAAGTGTCTTCTTGGATCTCTTGTTTGGTACCAAGTTTATACTCTGTAATTACTCTATATTCATTTTCTATTGTCTTGTTGCTTTTGTTCTTTCCATGAACATTATTGCAGCAGTGCATGTTATTTTCTTGGTTTAGCTCACTTCACAATTGTTCATGTAAGTCTTTCCATGCTTCTCTATCCCTGTTTGTTGTTTCATACAAAATAATATTTCGTTATACTCCTGTTCCTCAGTTGTTTTTTTTTATCATACAATGTACTAATTATGTCATCAGAAGTCAAATCTAGGGGCGGCCAGGTGGCTTAGCGAGTAAGAGCACTGGCTCCAGTGTCGGGATGACCTGGATCAAATCCGGGCTCAGATACTCAGCACCACACCTAGAAATAACTGGCCGTGTAACCTTGAGCAAGTTACTTAACCCCAATTGCTTTAAAAAAAAAAAAGTCAAATCTAGCTAAGTTTTGTGAGGCTTATTTGAATTTGTCTAGTTAGTGAAGAGTTTCTTTTGGCCACAGTAATTCATGAAGGCTGGTTTATAAGTATAGAAGGACTATAGTTTGTGTGGGTAGAAGGGGTTTCTCACCATGACAAAATGAAAGAGTAAAAAAAAAAACATTCGTTAAGCTTTTACTCCATGAAATATTAGAGTAAGAAATATTGAATATGCTGATACTGCATTGATAAAGGCTGTGGTGAGAAAATAAAGTCTCATGCATATTTCAGTAGGAACACATAATCAGTGGCTATAAAGACACAACAGGGTGTTTCCTCATGATGATAGAGGTTTCTGTGTTTCCCTACCCATCTGTCATAGTTCTACTTTAATTCAAGGAAGTAGTTGATCATTATTATTATTTTTTACAAATACATCCCTAGCTAAAATAAATTTAAATATTCATTATTTTAAAATTAACCATGCATAACAAATTTCTGAAAATTTATTTAATGAATCAATAAGTCAATGCTTTATGAATATTATAATATTTAAATGGCCCAGTTCAGGTACCTACATAATAGTATGTTTAAACAATAAAACAAAACCAATACCAATAATAACAAAATAAAACATGATGTGCATAAATCTTGAGATTTTCCTGACATAGTAGAGGGAAACCTGGATTTGGAGTCAGAGGATCTGGGTGCAAATACCTTTAAGACTTCCACTTACCAACATTTGAGTTTGAGCAAGTTGCTTCATCTCTTTGGGATTTATTTCCTCATCTTTAGAATGAAAGAGTTAAACTAGATAATTCTAATATCTCTTCAAACTCTAAGACAAGGAGGCTATAATCTTATGAAAACAAAGAATTCAATAATTTAATCACACTGGATAAGCATTTATTAAACATTTCCTTTTGTGTTGTTTTTGTTGTTAGAACATTATGCTGGGCAATGGGGGAGATAAGAAGTTTAGATAAGATGTAGTTCTGGCCTTCTTGAAGCTTAAAATCTCTAAAGGAAACATGACAGATACAAATCACCTAAGATGCAAGACTAGACATGGCACTAGCCATGTGAGGTTTTGTAGGGGTATTCCATAACAATTCACTGTGGGAGTTAGTCACAAGGGAATCCAGCAAGAATTATAGAGTACCAGTGATTAAGTACATCATTTCCATTAAACATGGAAGCATATTCCTAGATCTTAATGTTCTAAATATAATAGGTAATTGAGAAATGACTGGTATTCTGAGACTTGTTTGCCAGAGACACAAGTATTTCCTCTCAGTTCTACAAAATGATTTGAACTATCATGATCTTTGATCCAGGAAGCAGATTTGCATCATACTAGGGAGCTAAAAAAAAAAACAAAACAAACAAACCCCCAAAACCCAACAATCTACAAGAGAGTAGAGTGGGAGGAAAATGCCAGGACTGCATGAACTGAGCCACAACAACAAAAGTTCTATTATTCCTCCTACTTCTTATCCCTAACGCTATATGATGACAGACAACTGATAAAATTTTTACTTGTTTCTTTTTTTGAATCTAAACTGCTTCCTCTATTATAATTTTGCTTCATTTAAAAACATCAGTCATGAGAGAATTTTTTCTTTTTAATTTGTTTATTTTTAGTTTACAACATTCAGTTCCACAAGTTTTTGAGTTCCAAATTTTCTCCCCTCTCCCCCATCATGGTGGCATGCAATTGGATAGAGGTTCTACATATATCTTGACATTAAATATATTTTCACAGTAATCAAGTTGTAAACAAGAATTATAACCAATGGAATGAATCACAAGAGAGAAGAAACAAAAGAAAACAAAAAAGAGAGCAAATAGTTTGCTTCAATCTGCATTTATACTCCATAATTCTTTCTCCGGATGTAGATGACTTTTTCCATCATGAGTCTTTTGGAGTTGTCTTAGAATCTTGAGTTGCTGAGAAGAGCCCAGTCTATCAAAGTAAGTCATCACATATACAATGTGTCTATAATTGTGTACAATGTTCTTTTTCTGCTTTCCTTACTCAGCATCAGTTCATATAAATCTTTCCAAGTTATTATGAAGTCCATCTGCTCCTCCTTTCTTAAAGCACAAGAGTATTCCATTACATTCATATACCACAACTTATTTAGTCATTCCCTAATTGATGGGCATCCCCTTGATTTCCAATTCTTTGCCACCATAAAAAGAGCTGCTATAATTTTTATTTTGTACATATTAGTCCTTTTCCCATTAGTATGATTTCTTTTAAATACAGTGCTAGCAGTGGCATGGTTGGGTCAAAGGGTATGCACATTTATTTATAGCCCTTTGGGTGTAGTTACAAATTGTTCTTGAGATCTTTTATTATATTTCTATATTCTTAATGCATGATGAGAAAAGTGGAATGGCGGAAGCCAAGTATTAACTGGAAATATACACAATTGCAATTAGGGCAAAAGGGGGCTCTGAACTATTATGATTTTATTAATAACTTTTCAAATGATACAAGCTACATAAAGTAGCAGGGACATGATCACGTGGACTTAAGTGTCATTAAATAGTTCCTAAATTAAAATTAAGCAAATTATAACAGCTAAATACATTTCTAGCCTCCTACTTGAGGATGGGTCAAAGCAAGACTGTTATCAAAAGGCCAATTATATTTTATACTGAATTCATGGGAGGAGATATGTAAGGCTAGTGGATGTAGATCCAGCTCTTAGCTAAAGGGAATAGAACAGAAAAGATACAATACTAGTTAGTCTACAGTATTTCTGCAGTGACAGTGGGATCTCAGGTTTTAGAAATGGATGTATCAGCAAAGGGGAAGGGATTTGGGGGATTACAGAAGAGAAAAGGATGTGACAAATGAATAGTTTTTGTTTTTGCTTTTTCAGACAGAGAAAAACTAGGCCAGATACCAAAAGTTTTTTGGGCTCTAAACACATTCAAGATCCAAACAGATCATGTCAGGCTGAAGCAGAGTTAAATATAACAAGACATTTATCATAATAAAAATAAATGTTTTATTTTTGTGTTCAAACAATCAACTTCAAATATATGAGATGGAGGAGACATTTCTATATAGTATTTTCTTTACAAAAGATCTTGGGGTTTTAGTGGATGGCAAGTTTAATCAACAAAATTATATGGCACCCAGGAGGAACAATGGAAACAGGTTACTTTTAGAAAAGATCATGTTGAGACTGAAAGATGTGACAATATCTCTGCCTTTTGAGGTTCTGGTCAGACTACATCTGGAATATTGTGTTTAGGTCTCACAATCAGTTCAACCATTTTTGCTCCCTCTGAATTGAACCCTAACTTATGAAAAAAGATAAAACATTTAGGTAAGGAATTTTATTCAATTACCACATATAAGAATATGAACACTCTTGTCCAACAATCCCCCATCCCTATTTTTAAAAGGGGGGCAGGCTACCTTATTTTTTCCTCCAAGACTTTCAGTGTTCAGTTTAACTTGCTTTTAGTGATAATTTCACTTGTATTGTCATAGTCACTGTGCACATTGATTTCCTGGTTCTGCTTATTTCAATCTTTTCATATAAAATTTATTTTTAAAAAAATTTCTCATATCTGTCATTGTTTTCTGAACAAAAATATCCCATTATATTCCTATAGCAGAAGATTTTTTGGCCATTCCCCAGCTGAAGTACACCCACTTTTTTTCTAGTTCCTTGCTACCATACCAAGGAGATACCAGGTCATAGGAAATGAATGGATAAGCTTGAGACACAGAAGAATGACAAAGATGAAGAAAGGCCTCACATCCAAGTCATATGAATTTTAGTTGAACAACATGGAAATGTTTCACCTGGAGCCAAGAAAATTTGAAATGGGTATAATAATTAGCCTCTAGGATTGAAGTGCTTTTTTTTTTTTTTTTTAAGCAATCAGGGTTAAGTAACTTGCTCAAGATTACACGGTCAGTTATTTCTGGGTGTGGTACTGAGTGTCTGAGCCCGGGATTCGATCTCCAGGTCATCCTGGAAGTGCTTTTATATAGATAAGGAATTATATGAGTTTTGCTTAACTATGGTGGGTAGAACTAGGAGCAACTGGTAAATTTTACAGAGAGGAAGATCTTGGTTCAAATTATTAAAAAAAAAAAAACTTCCTAAAACTGGCAATTTTAAAAAGTGAAGTGAACAGTTTTAGAAGATAATTTGATTACCCCCACACTATAGTTACATCTTTAAGTAAAGACTGAATGATTATTTTTTTCAGAAGCTGGGAACAGAAATCTTGATCAGGTACAAGTTGGGCTAATTCATCTCTGAGGTCACTTACCCTATGAAGTTCTCATTTTCTCTGGAATTCTAAAGAGGAAAAATGTTGTTAGCAACTGAGGGGATGAGGGAAACATTTATGGAAAAGATTCCATCTAATTTTGATAGACTGAAGAGTGGGAGGGAAGACTTCCCAAGTTTAAAGAAGATTATGAACCATGGCAGAAAATAATTATCACGTTGAGGGACAGAAAAGTTTGCTTTGATTGAAGCATAGAATACATTGAAAGAAAATGGTAATCATGGGACCAGATTATGGAGTTCTTAAATGTCATGCACACCTGTTTGAACTTTTCTCAGTAGGTAAAGGGAGACACATTTTTTTTGTTTGTTTTTTGTTGATGAATATGAAATAAATAATCCTCTGGCAACAACATAAAGCACAGATAGGAAAGGGGAAAGAATAGAAGCAGAAAGATCCGTCAGGAGACAATAGAAATAACCTAGGTAGACTAGGCCCTCCTGTAGTAGAGCAGTGACAGTGGAAAGACTGTGAAAGGGACAGATGCCCAAGAGTTCGAAGCAATAGGCTTTAATGATTTATTAGATATGAGAAGTGAGGAAACAGGAAGAGTCCAGAATAACACTATCCACATACTGGGTGTATGTTTGGTACTATTAAAGGGAAGGATTAGGTTTATAAGGAAAGATAACAATTAAATTTAGCATTTAATTTAGCAAAAAAATTAAATTTAATTTAATTTAAAAAATTATTTTGTACAGATTTCTGACTTGTATTAATTAACCAGCAAGATAGATTTCATTAGATTAATGGACATAACCTAAAAGAAAACCAGGATTGTCTTTCCCCTTTATAGATAAATACTATTTATTAAGTTAATATATTTAGCAAATATTTTGTGAGTATATACTGTGTTCTCACCTGCCTTCAAAGACATCATGCATGACCTCCTTAGCATTTAGATGGTATGATGGATTGAGCACTGGACTTAGAATCAATCAGAATTCAGTTCAAACCCTGGGTCAGTAACTTGCTAGCTATGTAATCTAGGGCAATCTATCTTGGCCTCAGTTTCCTCATATGTTTAAGAGATAGTTGGACTCGATGACCTCTTAGGTACTTTCTACCTATAAGTCCTGGCCATATGGCCATGTCTTCTTCCTATTTCTCTAAGCAGTTCTTCTCTCTCTGCTTCTCATTGTTTTCTTAACCATTTCAGTATAGATGATCCACGAGGACAAACAGGTCTTTGAACCTCTCCTTTACAATATTTCCCTTTGCATTTTCATAGCTCTAAGGAAGTCTAGCAAAAGAGAAGGGAGAAAGCAATGCAGCCCAACTTTTTCCCATAACTAGTCCAACAAGGCCATAGGAAAAATTCTATATTAACTAGTGATCATACAATCCAAGGAAAAACCACAGTGGATTTTTTTTTCCCCATCAGAAATTCACTAACTGGGCCTATGTAGGACAGTAGGACTCTGCTATCAAACTGGGGAGCTTCATTCCAAATGCTGGGGTTTTCTCAGCTGCCAGAGGTATTAGTTGGGTGCCCTTGCTGAAGCCTCCACATCCTCTGGCAAGCTGGACACATACCACAGGACCTCCACTCTAGACTGCAATCCAGATCCAAGCAGGTTAAAGCAAGAGCGATTACCCCTCAGACTGGTCACTTGGTCCCCCTACACTCTGCAGGCCAGGAGCTGAAGCTGTCACATGGGGGTGACTGCACAGCCAGGGCTCCTCAGGGACTTCTAGCCCCGGGGGCAAAAGTCAATGCACTCCCAACTATTGTATCCCCAAATCCACAGTGCACTGACCTCTCGTACTTTGTCCTTAGCATCTATGTGTTGATAATTCTGGAAACGGCCACAGCTGCTGGTGATCTGGAGTCCCTTCGGCAGGCAGCTGGTCAGGCCCACCCTGGGGCTAAAACCTTGGAGTGGAGCTGGGCTAAGTTCCCAGAGCACTGCACTGGCCAATTCCTTGCAGCCTGTCGGGCTGTCCTCAGCGGGAGGTTAGCTTCTCTGTGTGATTTTGTGGGTTTTGTAGCTCCAAAGTTTGTTCACAGTCCCCTTTTACATGAATTCGGGAAGGTGGAAGCCAGAGCCAAGTAGAGGACCTGCTTTTACTCTGCCATCTTGACTCTGTCCCTCCTTTCTTTCTTTCTTTCTTTCTTTCTTTCTTTCTTTCTTTCTTTCTT
>NW_027187360.1:17573791-17589469 GCF_028583685.1 Petaurus breviceps papuanus | reverse complement strand
CTTTCTTTCTTTCTTTCTTTCTTTCTTTCTTTCTTTCTTTCTTTCTTTCTTGGGAGAAGGAAAGGCAGTTGGAGTAAAGTGACTTGCCCAAGGTCACACAACTAGTACATGTCAAATTTCTGAGACTGGATTTGAACTCAGGTCCTCCCCACACCAGGGCTGGTGCTCTATTCACTTCATTACCTAGCTATCTCAGTTCTTTCTTTTAAAGAAGTTTTCAAGTGAAAGATATTTGGTTTTTGTTATAGTTGTCTCTGCTGTTGACTCTCTTCTTGAAGATCTTAATTGCCTTTTAGGGTGGACCTCTAGTGACCACTGGCATACTATAATTTATGTTTTCTGGCCTGGCTGGAGAAGAACAACACTATCTGTGCTGACAGTGTGTTAATAAACTTTTCCATCTGGAAATCAAACAATGGATAGACCATGGGGGAAGACAGAGAATTTTCTGTCCCTGGATAACTTTAAGAATAGAATTAATAACAATCTGCCTAAAGGTTGGACTAGAGGATTTCTCTAGGATATTTCCAATCCTATCACTTCTGGGCTAATTTAAACCTTGGAATGATTAATATCAAAGCAGAGTGAAATGATAAATAGCTAAGGTTGACAAAGAAATGGTAGGGGAAGCTAAGATGTGGCACTTCTGGGATTAGTGACATTCCAACCATATGATACCTGATTTAGATGTCTCAACATGAGTTTCATAATGCATAGCTATGATCCTCATTATTAAATGTTGCTAGGACATGTACCACCAGTAACAGCCCAACCCCCAATGAGAATGGATAGAAGAATTATCAAATATCAAAAGCATGCAATCTGTGTCTACTGCACAAGAAATGAGATTGGGTGGAGGCAAAGGGAGGGAATTTATTTTATACTTGTCTTCTAGGAAAGAAATTGCTTTTCCAAGCAACAACAATTGAAATAAACTAATGTCTTTTCTGTTACTGTATATAAAATAAGAACATAATATGCCAATATGGCACCAACAGGACCAACAATCCCAACTCATTCCCCTTGTCAATTGTATGCCAGCTGATAAAAGCTTGTTGACCTTCAGTGAACACCCAAAAGCAGCACCAAGAGATTTCATTTCCAAGCATCCAACATTAGGCATTTTCTATAAATATCAAAAGAGCTTTTAGAGGTAAAAATAGGCAGATTTTATATAGTGAAAGCAAACAAAAGACCCAGATTCTCATATTTTCTCTACTTCATAGACTGCGAAAAGTTGCTTAACCTTTTTGTATCTCAGTTTCCCCATCTATAAAATGAGACTGGGCAATATCTATTGTTCTCTACTACTTTATTATTCTAGTGTTGTATGGTTAATCTCATAATTTATCTAAGATAATGGAATCACAGGTGTAGAGCTGAATGACCTTTAGAGATTTTTTAGTTTCTGAGTGTTTATAGGGATGGCATTAAATATAATTGAACAGCATCTTAGCATTATAATCATCCACAGTGGTCATGGTTATCTAATCCACCTTCCACCCTTTGAGGAATTCCCTATATACCATGTTTCCCCGATAATAAGACACTGTCTTATTATTTTTTTGGACAGAAAAACACCAGAGGGCTTATTTTCAGGGGAGGGCTTATTTTAATGAACATTGACAGCAATTTTAATAAACAGGTAAATGTGAACAAAAAAATGAACCTTTATTCAATAAGCAAATCACTGGGGAAGAACAGGATGACGCGCTAACTGCTGCAGCTCTGATTGGATGCAGCTTAGAGCACGGCGTGCGTTTCACCCCGGAGGGGAGACGGTGCATACATAGGGTACCATAATGTAGCGTGTAGCACAGGGGATCACCTTCACTACAGTAGCAATCTCAATAGGGCTTATTTTCAGGGGAGGGCTTATTTTAGAGGAATCTTACACAGTAAGGGGAGGGCTTATTTTCGGGATAGGTCTTATTATCGGGGAAACACGGTAATAACCATGACAAATGGTCATGCAGTCTTCATACAGATATTTTTATGATATGGAGAACACCATCTTTCAAGGCAGCTAATTCTCTTCTTTGAAACCTGTGATAGTTAGAAGTTCTTCCTCAAATAAACATAGAGAAGGAAGGGAACTTCAAGGTCAAGGTTTTCAAGGTCTAGTTAATTTGCTTATTCATTTGCTTATTTTAAAATTGAAAAATGGATCCGGAGAAAGGAAACAATTTTTTCTGGGTCACTAAGCAAGATAATAACAGAGTAGGGAGTATAATGTGGACTTCCTGGCTTAGTGCCTGTATTTCTACATCACACTTGTATTGAGCTAACATCAACCTATTTGTAGAAGCTACCTTCTGTAATAGTAATGAAATTTGAAGTTCTTTTTATATAGCTAAGCTGAGAGGTACTTAGCAATTAGTAATTAATTGAGCCTATGTTAAAGAAACAGAAGGTATGAACCCCTGTTTCTGGCACAACAGGAAGGGGTTGGCTGAAACAGGAAGGAGCTAATGCCATGTGTGTATATAAGGAGAAGTCCCTGTTGGGTCAGACAGATCTCCTTGGAGTAAGCTTTGTGGAGGCAGAAGGTGCTGCTGCCAGGAGGTTAAAGAGGAAACCCCCCCACCTCAAAAAAAAAAGCCTGGAAAGAATAATTTTTATTTGGAGAACCTGGATGAAGTGATTCTGATTCTGGGAACCAGCTGAAACTTCTGCTGAGTCTGAGGGCCAGTCTGAGCTGCTGAGGTTGTTCAGGATTTCCTAGGGCCAGCCAGAGTTGAGGGCGAGCTGAAGCCGCTGAGGACTTCCAAGGGTCAGCTGGAGCTGCCTCAGACTGAGGAAGCATGTCTATGATGTTGATACTGTTGGTGGCTTTGTTAAGCCTTGACTTTCTGGGAACAGAGGGTGGACTGGATGGTGTGAGCTTCAGACTGGAACAGGAAGGGTGTGGAGAGCTGGATAAGAACCTGGGAGCTGTCTACCTTTGAACCCAGGTGACAGTTTGGTGAATCCAGGTAGGATCTGAGACTAGGGAAGGGGATCCAGGGAATCTGAGAGGCCAACCTAAGTCAAGTTGAAAAATAAGACTTTGCTTGGATATCATGTACTGACTGAGAAGATTATAATTTACTAGTGACCTAGGGGTAGAGGACTTATGTATTTTCTTATGATTGAATAGTGAATGATGATTAAATAGAAACTGATCTGTAACTTGGTGTGCCCCATGGGTAGAGAGCTATGGCTATTATACTTTGTGTTCCTTAAGGAGGCAAACCTCCTTAAGGATGATTGAATGATTGAGCTACTAAATGATTGTTCTTTGTTCAAAACTTTGTGAACACTGTGGTGAAAACTATGAGGTCATTTTCTGTGATAAGTTGTTCTGAATGCTATATTTTGATTTTCTGTTTTAAGCTGTAACATTGTGAATGCCGTACCTTGATTTACTGTGGATGTTTTACTCTGATTTGTTATGGAATAGAGTGTTCACTATATAATCAGAATCTTAAAAGCTGTTCACAGAAGCATTCTTCTGGAAATCCGTTTATGCTTGGCTTTATACTTTCCTTGATCATTGTTCTACCTTTTGGAACTACATGAAAGGTTTAGTGTTCTGTTTTATTTTGTTTTTCCCTCTGAGATAGACTTTCAAATATTGGAAGAGAGAAATCATAGTCCTACTCATCTTCCCCAAAGGGAACTCAGTTTACCTCTAGACCATGTCTAGAAATAGTGACTGGATCAGTCACTGGGAGTGAACTAACCAGGCAATTGAAATGACTCTTCCTTTATTGAATTATTTTCTTGCTGTATCAAATTAATTGAATGGATACAACCTAAAAGGAGGGGAATACAATGAAACAATCTCCAAGCCTTTGACGATATAGGATCAAGCTAATTTTTGCCTCCTATATAACATTACGTTCTAACATAGAGAGAACATATATTTTACAATGAGTAGAATGATGGATTTTAAAGGAGAACAACCTGGGTTTGAACCTCACTATAGACACGGACCCTGTGTGATCCTGAGTAAATTACTAAATACTTTGAACCTTAGTTTCCTCATCTGCAAAATGAGAATAATAATAATAAAATTGGTCTTACAGAGTTAGTTAAGGGTCAAATGAGATCATGTATATAAAGTATTTTACAAACCTGAAAGCACTCTATTAATGAATTTGGATTATTAATTTCTAACTAATAAAAAAGATGAGGTTCCTATTTCTCAAAAATCATAGAAATGGACAAAGGAATTCTAAACTACTTGGTGTAGTACACAGAAAGTAAAATGTTTAATATATACATATAAATATATATATGTGTGTGTGTATTTAATTATAAACTTAGCCTTATGCTCAATATGGTGAAGTTTAAATGAGGAATAGAAGATGCTAGATGCTATTCCTATCTTCCAAGAATTTACTTTGAAGGGTAAGCACATGAGGGCAGGCTTCAAAATTTCAGAACACTGTGGGTTTATCACCCAAAGAAAGTCATCTCTTTTTTTTTAAGCAATTGGGTTTAAGTAACTTGCTCAAGGTTACATGGCCAGGTGTTTCTGGGTGGGTGCTAAGTGTGTGAGCCTGGATTCGATCCCAGGTCATCCCAACTCTGGGGCCGGTGCTCCTACTCACTGTGCTACCTGGCTGCCCCGAAAGTCATCTCTTTTCAATAAAAAGTAATTAAATGGGCTTAAATTTAGCCTTTCTTTTGAAACGACACTTCCTTTATTGGGTCATTTTCTTGCTGCCAAGAGTAGCAAATGAGGGCAGGTTCCATATTTTCAGAATATTCCTATTTGATCACACAAGGATGATTAACTATTTTCCAGAAGAAGATGAATTGAGTAATACTACAATGATTAAGATGCCTTTTCAAGATATTTTTTACTCTCTGGATCAGGGATCCCGTGGTCGCAGGTCATTGAGACCTTCAGATCTCAAGAGAAAGTACTCCAAGAGTTTGAAGTGGTCAACTCTCTAGTAAAGACCCTCCCAAATTTCAGCTACATTGATTCTTGGATAATAGGCACAAAATCTGTGCCTGGGGTCATGTTGTTCTAATTTTAGCTTAGAAGAATTATTGGAGCTTGTTCTCCCAGGGGTTTTTCAGAACCACGGGATACCTCTGTGAAACAATGAGATATTGGAGGAAGTCTTTAGAACAAATATTTGAGTGCAGCATCTGTGGAATTTTGGTCATTGCTTCCTAAGTACCTAGCACAGTTTCTACAATGCAGAAACTACTTAAATGAAGGGATTGCATAGGTAGCTTTTGAAGTCCACTCTAGTTCTATAACTATCCTCCCATGGATTCCCTTTCATTGAGCATTTGTTAAGTACCTTCTATATGTTAGGTACTATTCTATGTTATGGGGACACAAAAACAAAAATGAAAACACCCTTAACCTCAAGGAGCTTACATTCTGTACATACTATACATACTGAGGAATTAATGTTTCTGTAAACTGATTTTGAAAGTACCATGAAAGCAAAGACCAGCCATATGCTATCTAACTTGCATCTTCTCCAGGGCCTAGTGATCATTCACAGGCTGATATCAATTCATATGGATGTCTCCAGTGGAGGTCCTCAGTGATCTACCTTCATTCCAAGCTATATATACATAGATACATTTTATATATATGTACACACACACATATATATATAATATACATATGTATATATGTGTGTATTCATACAAATAGGTAGGTCTAGACATAGATATTGATATAAAACTTGAATGAAGCCATGGAAGTTTTGTTTGACAGATATGCGGATTACAGGAAACTGTGGGATAGTCTTTATGTTAGACAACAAAGTTAGGTTCCTAAGGAACTTGTATGTATTCATACAGTTAATAAGCAACTGAACTAGCTCTTCTGATTTTGATTCCTATTGTATTTCCTAAGTATCAGATAGATTCTGGGCTTAGAATTAAATGTTGACATTATTGCCACTGGCAACTTACAAGGCAAATACACAGGAAGCTGTCAGTTTGACTGGACTTTCAGTTCTTGTGTATGCTTTTCAGGGCACATATTTATGTCCATGGCTAGTCATCCTTATAGTCTAATTGGTAAGAAAAAAAAGATTGAAGTTGAAAGGACTTCTTTAAAAACAGTTTAAAATTTAAACACTGTCCTTAGCTATAAAAGCCCATTCTTGTTCTAGAGAAACATTAGAGGTTTAAAACACTATTCCCACATGTTTACACTATCTGTTCAAAGTCCTATTAGATCTAAACTCTGTGATGTATGACCAACTACTTCAGTTGTGGCTTTTTGTTAACTCAAATCTAAATCCAATAGGGAAAAGGACAAAGTGGTCCCTTTATCAAACACTTTCAGCATCAACTTACAATGAACCTTTTTTCTTTTCATTGAAAAGCTACATGATAAGTATATGAGCAGGAAACAATGGATAAATATGCAATACAGAACTCGATTAGAAAATAAAATCAGATATGTCCAAATCAAAGGGATGCACACATTTTCATTTTAGACTATCAATTTCTCCTGGACTGGCTTTTTTTTTTTCCAACCCCAGTAGAATTGTGTGGACAGGTTTTTTGTTTGTTTATTTGTTTTTAATTAGAAATTAGATTCCAGGACTGAAAACCAAGGAGAGTTAGGTAGGATGGTACAGTAGAAAGACCTATGAACTTAAAACAATGACCTTGGAGTCCTGGATAAATTAGAATGCTGACTCTGTCACTTATTACTTAGGTGACCTTGGGAAAGTCACTTATCTTCATTGGATCATAGATTCTTCACTTAAACAATAAGAGGACTAGACTAATTGGTTTCTAAGATCCATTCCAGCTCCAGATCTATGACACTGTGAATAATCAATCATGATAGCATTTCCACAGAATAGTCACAAAGCTCAGTCAAGGTCCAGCAATTAGCCTCAGAGACCACAAATCCCAGGGTTCCCAAGCCCTTCTAGGGATTCAAAGGGTGGAGTTCCCAATTACACCATAAACAAATAAACAGATAGCTAGATAGGTAACTGAATGAATGAATAAACAAATAAATAAATAGCATTGGAGCATGGGCTTGGGGGCAAAGGAAAATTCCTAAAATCTAATATCCAGCAGGATTATTTTAAAACGAAGTGATCCAGGAAATATAAATCACTATCTACAATTCTTTCTGCTTGGTGCAATGTCAGCCTTGACTAAGCTTTTCTTATCTTGTTAAAGTACACTGCAGTCTAGTAGGCTAAGCAGGATGAGTCAGCTCCAGAATTAAGCAGCCAGCTATTTGAAAAATAAGTGTGAGGACATGGTGGCTTCTTTTCTGCCCCCACCTACACTGGGAAGGAGTGTTCCTGATAGAAACATGGCCAATGTAAGTAAAGATAAGAAAACTCAGAGGAAGAGCCTGAACAATTCTTAAAAGCCATACTGAGTCTATTCCAGACCCCCAGCACCTTTAACTAAAAGGAATAATTCCTCTTCTAAAACCTTGTTGCTGTTGTTATTCAGTCATTTCAGTTGTATCTGATTCTTTGTGGCACTATTTGGGGTTTTATTGGCAAAGATACTCGAGTGGTTTGCCATTTCCTTCTCCAGCTCATTTTATAGATGAGGAAACTGAGGCAAAAAGGTTAATTGACTTCTTCAGGATCACACACCAAGTAAGTGTCTGAGGCCAGATTTAAACTCGTCTTCCTGACTCTAGGCCCATTTTTTTTTTTCCATTGTGCCACCTTACTGCCCCTCCAAAACCTAGTCATGTATAAAGGTGATTCAGGGATCACAAAACCATGGCAGCACATGGCAAGATTTGGCCTAAAATGCTGGAAAGGTTTCATTTATAGTCCTGATTCTAGATTGTGTCTGCTGCTTGGGAATGATATCTGGGGAACCACCATCCAGAGTTTGGCTAGATGTAGGTGACTTTCAGCAGTAGTATCTCACCAGGAAACCTACTTAGGAACTGGAATCAGGTGGGACTTGTGATATGTTTCTCTGGAGAGAGTTCCTTCATCAATCAAATCACAGATTTTTCATGTAATGAAAGAACTGAAGGGAGATAGAAGGTTTTTGTTTTCCTCTTATGTTTTTGGTTTATTTGCATTTTGAAAAATTTCTATTTTATTCTGAAGAAAATCATATTGATATAGAGATTTAGTAATGTGGAATTAGCTTTGGATGAAAATTGAATATAAAACTCTACAAAATGAAATTTCAAGTGCACCAGAAAAGGCCCATGTCTTTAAATGTGCCTTCTTATTGTGGGGTACTTAAAGATCCACCATTAGAATATCTGAATGGGGGGCTCTTTTTGTTTTTTTCCAAAAATCATACCACAGATTAGACCTGGAACTCAGAAACCCTATCATCCAATTTTATAGATGAAGAAACTGAGGTTCATAGAGGTTAAGTAACTTAGGTCACACAAGTAGTAAACATGAGAAAAACAATTGCAACCCATACCCTCTGACTCCAAAACCAGCATTTAAGGATAAAATATAAAATCATTCATAGCGTAAGTTATTAGTAGTGGCAATAACCATGACTTCTATTTCTTTAGCACTTTAAGGTCTTTATAGCACTTTATATATATACTGTTTCACTTGATTCTCCCAGCAGCCCTGTTGGATAAGTACTTAAACAGATCTGTGGTTACTGCTACTATTATGAGTATTATTATTTCTACTTCTACTACCATTACTACTATGATGATGACAACTATGACTATGACTATGACAACTACTACTACTACATTGGATTTTATATGGCACTCAAAATTTGAAAAGTGGTACATATGTATTGTGTCGTTTTTGAGGCTTGTAGCAACGTGATTAGGTAGATACTCAAGTATTATCCCTATTTTCAGAGGAGGGTAACTGGACATGAGAGGTTAAGTGATTTTTCCATTGCTTACATAGCTAGCAAGCATTAGGATTGGTATTTGAAACTATATCTTCATGATTCTAAGTCCAGTACTATATCCAGTATATCATAACCCCATCTACTGGGACAGATCCCCATTCTTAGCCACACCATTTCATCATATAGCATTTTTGTCCATGTGATCCCATGAATCCTTCATAGGGGTTATTCTCAACATTTTTCTTTAGCATAACAGGAAAAAAAAACCTAATGCAGTACTTCAGATGCCCATCTGACACCAGATGGTCAGGTTTTGAAGTGAGTATTTCAATAACCACAGATCTGTTTAAGTACTTATCCATCCTTTGTCACTGGAATGTGATCTCACATTTAGAATCATCAGAATTGAAAAATGATAATAAATAGTCTAAAAATTCCTCCTTAGTACTCTCCTCTTCCTCTTCTTTTTCTCTTCTTCCTCCTCTTCCTCATTTACCACCATCATTGTAGAAGTGCAAAGGGATGCACAAAACTTGATTTCTTTTCTATTGCTGCTATGATCAAAGAATTTGTTGCCTCATGGCCAACTTTTTCAGACTTAGCTAAAAAGACATAATATTTCATTGAAATTTTTCCACACTATCCATAATGGAAGAACTGATCAGAAGGTGCACTCCATTGACACATTATATACTTTAGGAACCCAGGGTTACCTTATTCCCAATGAGAATTGATGTAGGAGATTTGGAGAGTACAGGATAGTTAGTACAAATAATATTATCCCTATGATATACATAAATGAATATAGGATTGGAGAGGTTTATTTTCCCATGATTACAGAGCTAGTAAGTGGAAGACTCAGAATTCAAACATAGGTACTAACAAGTGCAGTGATTCTGGAGTCAGAATTCTTGGGCTAAAATTTATCCTCTGACACTCTCTGCGTGACTTTGGATAAAGTCACTTAAACTCCCTGGGCCTCCATTTCATCATCTGCAAAATGAGGGGGTTGGAGTACATGACCTGTGGGGTCCCTTCCACTTTAGGATTCTATACTCTTGTTACTCTGTGAGTTAAACCCTGAAAAAATGAATTTTATGTGAAATGGAGGAAATGAAATGAAGGATTATAGGTGAATAATGGGTGACAGTTCAGCTATAAGGGTCACAAAGTATTTTCCTGATTAACACACTGGATGGAAAAGGAGAATCAGGGAGTGACAAAGATGCATTTTGTCTAATTTTGGAAAAGGTCAACTTGCAAAATGAGGATGCTCAGAAATTGTACCCAGACATTCCATCACATAGATAAGTATCCCCAGAGGTGCTTAAAGGTGCTCAAAAATGGTAACAAGCAAGTGAGATGGTTTAATATAGAAAGAAAATACTGATAATGGTGGAATAAAGTCCATCAATATATTATGCCTCTGGAACTCTGGAAGGGAATGTATTCTGTGTGTGTGTGTGTGTGTGTGTGTGTATAAATATGTGTGTGTTGGGGTGGCTAGGTAGTTCAATGAATAGAGCACCAGCCCAGGAGTCAGGAGGAGCTGAGTTCAAATCCAGCCTCAGACACTTAACATAAAACTAGCTGTGTGGCCTTGGGCAAGTCACTTAACCCTACTTTCCTCCCTCCAAAAAGGAAAAAAAAATATGTTTGTGTGTGCGCATGAATGTATGTATGTATACATATACATGCATGCACATGTGTATTCTAGATGGGTGCATTGTATACACGTAGAGACATATATAGCACATATGAATACATATATGTATATATGCAATAAACTCACCCATAACCAAAACAAACAAAAAACAGTTAAAACCAGTCATTAAATATACCATATCTGGTAGCATATGAAATATTCTATATCTGCAGTCCCTCCTCTAATCACAAGAGAGAGGTGTATTTTCTCATCTCTTCCCAAATGACCAAGATTCATCATTATAATTACATAGCATTTTGTTTTGCTTTATTTTAATATGTATAATTGAAATCATTGTTTATATTGATTTCCTGACTGTTTACTTCACTCTGCATCAGTTTATAAAGCTCCCCTGTATTTCTCTGAAATATTCATTCATTGTTCATCATAGTACAATAATATTCTCTTGCACTTATGAACAATGCTGTGTTTAATCAATCTCTAATCTATGAGAATTCATTTTGTTTCTTATCTCAAGCTGTCTTGGGGAGGAAGAGGGAAGGGATGGGAGAAAATTTTAAAGTTATAGAAGTGAATGTTGAAGACTTAAAATAAATAATTTAATAAATTGTAGGGGGGGGGAGATAAAATAACCAAAAGAATGCTCACACACACACACACACACACACACACACACACAAAGAATTAGAAAACATGATTGCCAAGCCATCTGAAAAGATTGGGGGGGGGGGCATTACTAAAAAGGCAGTTAGTAAACATATAGAAAGAATTGATGCCAGCTTGGTTGAATTTATAACAAGCTATTTGATTGGCCCTGTGCTAATTAACTTTTTCAAATTTATGTTTTGGGTAAAGTAAAACATGCTATGCTTATGCAAATTACAGATGGCACAAAGTTGGGGTATATCACTGACTTGTTAAGTGATATAGTAAGGCTCCAAAATTATTTTGAAAAGTTAGAATGTTAAAACAAATGTAATTAAGATGAAATACTTGCTTTCAACAAAGACATCTTCAAAAGTAAGAGGTGGGAAGTTTATAGACATCTGTTCCTTTGAGGGGAAAAAAAATAAGGGTGTTTCAATGGACTACATATACAATATGAGTCAACCATATGATATGGTAGCTCTCCAAAGTAGCTACTCTACGCAGCTGCCCAATGAAAAAACAGATTTTACTTTATTAGGCAACTTTCTTATTATAAACAACAAGGAAAGTATAAAACAAGAAGATCTAAACTCCACTAAACATATAATAATATAAGTACAGTTCAGAGTCAACAATGAAAAAGCATTAATTCCCTCTTTAGATAATGGCAATCTTTTGTGGATGACATAATGCTGTTTATATAAAATCTCTAAGCTTTATAATGCCTGTTAAATGAATCTTAAAGATTCTTCTATCTATATACACAACAAAAAAAAAAAGGATGAAATCTTTACATCATCTTGACTTTAAGATGCCATTAGACAGAGAATGTAGACAAATAATGAACAAGACCCATAATTACAGAAGTGGATTGGATTGTCTTTGGAAATGATGCTACATTTTTAATGAATTCGCTCTTTTTTTTTTTTTTTTAAAGCAATCGGGGTTACGTAACTTGCTCAAGGTTACACGGCCAGTTATTTCTGGGTGTGATGCTGAGTATCTGAGCCCAGATTTGATCCAGGTCATCCCAACACTGGAACCAGCGCTCTTACTCGCTGAGCCACCTGGCCGCCCCTAAGCAATTGGGGTTAAGTAACTTGCTCAAGGTTACACAGCCAGGTGTTTCTGGGTGGGTGCTAAGTGTCTGAGCCCGGGATTCGATCTCCAGGTCTTCTCAACACTGGAGCCGGTGCTCTTACTTGCTGTGCTACCTGGCCACCCCTAATGAATTCACTCTTACACTGAATTAAGGTCCTTCTTTTATCACTAATATTTTTCCAATGATGAAAGATATATGCAAGTCATGAAATAACATAATGTCCTAAGGACTAAAGTGGAAGATTACCCAAAGAGCAATAAAAAGATGATGTTTAGCATTATAGGATGTACCTTATTGCCAATGAAGAATCAAGTAGGGAAAAACACATAAAAATGTAAGGAGAAAAATGTATGATCATAGAAGGGTGTGGATTTTTCTTATAATAAGAACAGAGAGTAACTAGTGGACAGACTCAACTCTATGCAAACACATTCCACTGGCATATATACAAAGTAAACACAGATGTACAGGAGTCCCCAGTATGTTGAGAGAACCCCCTATTAAAGATCCATCAAAGCACATGGAAAAAATCGCATAAAAGAGAAAATTTGGGCTTTTCCATTGGAGAGACTGATAATGTGGATGAGATCAAAATATTACTGAATTATTAAATGTTGAAGAATGAGTAATAGGAATAAGGAAAAAATAAAAATAAGTTCATAAATATTTGTTGATTATCTATTTTGTAAAGGGTGTAAAGCAATTACAAAAGAAGTGAGTAAAGAAATAGACTACAGGCAAAACCAAGTATAGTGACTGACAGTATCTTTCAACTTCAGGTGGACTGTTAGACCAAAAGATGAAATAGTCAGTTAACTGCTTTTTAGAAATTCAGCTGACAGATCATCACAGATAAATGGCCAGACAAATGTCAAAATGGTTGAGCCATCTGCCAATGTTGACATAACCAAATGGAAATGGTGAATTATGATAACCTAAGTACCCCAAATCAAATCTTCCATCGGGAACAAGGAGTGGTTGAAGCCTATTTTTTTTTTCAGAATGATGCCTACTTTGATCAAATTTACTAGACACATATTTCACTCTACCCTTGTTTTGTGACAGCATTTGGTGATTCATTGGCTTACTTACCTTATCCCTGGGTGCTGTCCTTGTAATGATCATGATAAGGGAGGGGATGACTTGAAGTTTCATTCTTACAAATTCCTGAAATAGCTCCCAAATTTACAACTCTGAGGGGATAGGCCTCTTTGTCATCTTATTTCTGAATACAGTCAGTCTCTCCTGGGCTCAATACCAGCACTCGTTAAAGTTATCACCCCTCCTGATTTCCAGCTCCCAGGGTCTCATTTGCCTTCAACCCCAATGGTATTCCTGTTAATGATGTGCCCTCTCCCTCACCAGAGTGAACTGCTTTTTTTGTCATTTCCTTTTTTCCCCCTGTGAAGAAGCCTGCTCCTCAACATTAACCACTCTGCATTCCTGTTGCTGAAATGTCATTGGATGTCACACTGCATTGGGCATATGAGATGGAAAAGATGCCCGCAGGCAGCCTCCAGAAGTAGATAGTTAAGTGAATACATATCTCTATCAATTATGCAACAGCACGAGGTTAAAGGAGTGCAAACTGTGCAAAAATACATTTTTTTGGAAATAATATTTTATTTGAAACAGATTTTCTAATTAGGCATGTATACAAAATTCCACATTGTCTGCTATAAATTGTCCATCTTACTTATAGCCCTGCAGTGCATCAACACAACCATATTAAAATATGAGCCTATTTATCGTATTTAGCCCCAAAAATGCCAACTTTCTAATATATATCTTTTCAGCTTGAGGTTTTAATTTAATTAAATCCCCAAACTGAGCAAATGGGGAATAAATGTGCATATAGATTCAAAGTTCAAATACTTCAATCAAAAATTGAAAGGTAATTATAGACAAGACCTACTCAAAACAGAGACCTGGCTCTTAGTAAAGAGACTCTCTTCCACTCCAGGTAGAATTACCAAACCTTGTCTAATGACAGAATAATAAAGCAGAAATAAAGTAATCACAAGCACATTTCTGGAAACACTGGCGCTTAAATCCAGTTACAAGTATCAGCAATTTCAGTTACCCAGACTGTCCGGTTTGCTTTCCCTGACTAACTCCAATCAATGCATCAGCTGCAGTGGATCGAAAACCACCGCAATGAAATGCCACCTTAAGAAGTAATTGCCTTCATAGATCTGGCCAAATGAGTCATAAAACTATTCATCAATATCTTTGGTTGTGCAGCCAAGCACTGTTATACAATAAGCTCAGGGGATTCTCTGATCAGAAAAGCTTACTGTACGATTCCTCTTGCAGTCCATAAATCATCATTGCTAGAGTTTGGAACTGGGATAGAGGAAGAACTAAAAATATCTCCTGCCATTAAACAGGAGCTAACAAGCCACTAACTTCTCTGCAAATAAAGACAAGGGATTTAAACTAATTTTAAGAACTTGTTAAATTCCAATGGACATCTTATTGTTTCTTTTGGTCTAAACAAATTTTATCTTATGTATCTTTTTCATTTATTATTATTTTTTTGGATTGGAAAATTCACAAGCATATAAGAGATATGTGAATTCTTTCAACCTATACTCCTTTAGCAATGAAATAGTACCTTAAGGAATTCTGGAAACAGAGAACAATTTGAGAAATAGTTTAGAATGAGGAAAAACTGAATTCAAATCCTGTCTCAGACACTTACTAGCTGTATGATTCTGGACAAGTCACTTAATCTTTCTTAACATCAGCTTTCTAATGTTTAGAATAAAAGGACTGGACTCAAATGTTTAAGATACTTTCTAGGTCTATTTTATGAACTTGTGTATTATCTATTTGAAAATGTGAACTACTTAACAGGAGTAAGAATTTTATTGTGCCAGTAAGTTTTGCTAGGAAGTTGAATAACCCTATGACTTATTGCTACAACTGCCAAATCTCAAAGATGACTATTGCAATAACTTAAGGTCAAGTGGTAAGGAAAACTTCCATACTTATCCTTTAAGAATAGGAGTAAGTCTATAAACTCGAATATTTTGAATTCTAAGAAAATCGATTTGAATTGCCACCTTAAATGTTTAATCTACATGTTCTATTCTCTCAGTGGAATTTAGGCTCCTTGAGTGCAGACTGTCTGAGTTTAGTACTTCAATCTCTGCCATCTAGGTGGTGCTTTGTACATAGAAAGTTCATCATAAATAAGGAATGAGCTGACTTGGTGTTGTAAAGAGGAAAAAATCCTAAAAATTATATGAAAGTAGAGTGGATTGCCTTGGGGGATGGTGGGTTCCCCCTTGCTAGACAGTTTCAAACAATATCTGTTGGCCCTTCTACACAAACTTTCAATCTTATTAGTACCTTTCCTAAAATACACCTCATGTAAGTGAACACAATATATATATATATATATAAAGAGAGAGAGAGAGAGAGAGAGAGAGAGAGAGAGAGAGAGAGA
>NW_027187360.1:17551219-17573691 GCF_028583685.1 Petaurus breviceps papuanus | reverse complement strand
GAGAGAGAGAGAGAGAGAGAGAGAGAGAGAGAGAGAGAGTCTATTTTGAATAGCTGGACTCTTGTCTCCTTATACCTGAAAATTATGCCTCTTTATTAAACCCAAGAACACATTAACATTTTGCTTATCATATCACACTGTTAACTCATATTGAGCTAGGTGGTGCAATGGATAGCATTGTCCCTGGAGTTCCAAAGGAAGAACTGAGTTCCAAACTGGACTCAGATCCTTCCGAGTTGCGTGAGTTTGGCAAGCCACTTAAATTCTATCTACTACCTGATTTATAAAATAGGAATTATAACTCCCTGGGCTGTTGTGAGGAAAAAGGGAGATATTTATAAAACATTTTGCAAACAAAACACAATTTAAATGCTTATTATTAATATAGTCCCTAAAATTTCCAGAAATTTTCAGAAAAAATTGCTAGTCAAGCCTTATATAGTGAAGCTGATTTTTTAACTCAATCATAAGACTAATTTACATTTGCCCCTGTTAAATTTCATTATATTTGATTAAACTCAATAGTTTAATACATAATGGCCTTGTACCAATTCAATCACCTGGTATATTAGCTGTACCTTTAAGGTTCATATAATCTTCAAAACTGATAAATATTCAAAATTTTTGTTTTCATCCAAAACATTTATAAAGCTCTTAAACAATTCAGGAACAAGCACAGACTTACATGTCACTCCACTAAAGACCTCTTTCAAGTTGACATCAAAATATTAATCCATTAAACCATATATTTGTTCTTATTTGAATTTGTTAATTATACTGTCATTTAATCCATATCTCTCCATTTTCTACAAAAACAGAACAGCAAACTTTATCAAATACTTTAATAAAAACCAGATACTAATATTTACATCTTTAACAAATACTCACACCCAGATGTATATGACTCGTCTCATAGATGTAGATTGATTATTCAACATACCCATATGTATTGTTTGTAGAGGTGAGGGTGGTGAGAGAATAAAGGAGATATCTTGCTCTTCTGGCTTCCAACTTCAAGAGGGAATATTTTTGGTTCCAGATTCTCTTCATAAAGAATTCCCTGGGCAGTGCACAGACTTAGATGCAGCATGTAGAGGCTGATGCAGCTGGCTGCACCAGTGTGGAGCCAGAGAGAGCCCAGGCAAGCTGATTCATGCAGGGCCAATACCCAGAACTATCGCCATGGGACAGGGGATCTATTGGAGCTGGGTAAGAGACAAATGCAGAGTCCATGGCAGTGACAGCAGCTACTCCTGGGTCTATCAAACCATAGCCTGGAAGTTTAAAAATCACCTACCTACACTTCCAGGGACCAAGATGGCTGAGTAAACCCTAGATACTCTAATCCCCCTTCTGACCCTGAAAGTCCAGACAATATTGCCTCAGTGTAAAATCCCAAAATAGTGGAGCCAACTGAAGGCTTGGGAGTCCTACAGGAAGGGCATGGCTGAGGCTGTGCCTCACAATGGGGAAAAAAGTGATTGGAAAGAAAAAAACTTTATAATCCTATTATGGGGAACAAGAAGAACCAAATTCAGAAGGGGACAGTACTGACACTACACTCACATCTAAAGCCTCAAAAGGGAATATGAACTGGTCTCAAACCCAGAAAAAATTCTTAGAAGAGCTCAAGAAGGACTTTAAAAACCAAATTAGAGAGGTAGAAGATAAATTGACCAATTCTTTTAAAATTAAAATTGCCAAAATAGAAAAACATTTCACTGAAGAAAACACCTCCTTAAAAAGTAAAATGAGTGAAATAAAAAAAGAGATTCAAAATCTAACTGAAAAAAATAAATCCCTAAAAATGAAATCTGAATATATGGAAAAGGAGCTTCAAAAATTAACTGAGGAAAATAATTCAGTAAAAATTAGAATCAATCAGTTTGAAGCTAATGACTCTATGAGGCATCAAGAATCAGCCAAATAAAACCTAAAGAATGAAAAATTAGAAAAAATGTAAAATATCTCATTGGGAAAATAACTGACCTGGAGAACTTATTCAGGATAGATAATCTAAGAATTATTGGTCTACTAGAAAGTCATGATGAAACAAAGAGACTGGAAAACATCTTCCAAGAAATCATCAAGGAAAACTGCCCTGATTTCCTAGAACCAGAGGAGAAATAGTTATCAAAAGAATCGACCTGACACCTCCTGAAAAAGACCCCAGGTTGAAAACTCCAAGAAATATTGTAAGCAAATTCCAAAATTATTAGGTTAAGGAGAAAATACTACAAGCAGCCAGAAAGAAACAATTCAAATATCTCAGACCTACAGTCAGGATCACACAGGACCTAACAACTTCTACATTAAAGGATCAGAGGGATTGAAATATTATATTTCATAAGGCAAAAGAGCTTGGGCTACAACCAAGGATCTACAACCAGCAAAACTGGGCATAACCTTCCATGAAAGGAGATGGTCACTCAAAGAAATAAGGAACTTCCTGACCTTCCTGATGACAAAGCCAAAACTCAATGGAAAATTTTATCTCCAATTATAAGACTCAAGAGAGACATAGAAAGGTAAACAGGGAAAACACATACATACACAATTTATTGTTTCATAAGAGCAAACTGTCTACATCCCTATATGGGAAGCTGATACCTGTCAATATTGAGAAGTGATTACTTATTGTGCTATTTAAAAGGGATGTAGATAGACTGAGGGTGTGAATATAAATTAACTAAAGTGATGATAAAAAAAAAGATCCTTATTAAGGGGTACAAAGGGATTGTAATGGGAGAAGAGGAAAGGAGGAGGCAAAAAAGGGAAATTATGCCACACAAAGAGGCATAAAAACATATTATGGTAGAGGGAAAAAAGGGAGGAAGATGAACGAACGTTATATGAGCTTCACCCTCATTGGTTTTAGTGTAAGGAGGGAATAACATAATCAGTTAAGTATTGGATTCTATCTTGAAGAGACATAAAACTTATCATAATAGAGGGAAAGAGGGGAGGAAGAAGAGCACTGTATGAGATTTATTCTCATCAATCTTGGTTCAAGGACGAACCACATACTACATTAAGTAGAAAAATCTATTGTACTCTATAGGCAGTAGGAAGGGGAAGGGGTAAGATAAGGGGAGGGTAGTTAGAAGGGAAGGAAGAAATAGTAAGGGAGAAGGGCAGAAAAAGGGAGGGGGGGCTTAATAGGGAGAGAATATTGAGAGAGGCAGTGACCAAAAGGAAAATTCTTTTTTTTTTTTTTTTTTGCCTTTTGGAGGGCAATTAGTGTTAAGTAACTTGCCCAAGGTTACACGGCTAGTATTTTGGTGTGGGTGTTAAGTGTTTCAGGCCAGAACTGAACTCGGGTCCTCCTGACTCCAGGGCCAAGTGCTTTACTCACTGCTCCACCTAGCCATCTCCAAAAGGAAAATTCTTAAGGAGGGGAAGGGAGAGGGGAGACATAAAAGCATAAACAGGGGAGGGAATAGTATGGAGGGAAAGACACAGATAGTAATCATAACTGAATGTGAATGGGAACTCTCCCATAAAAGGGAGGCAGATAGCAGAATGTATTAAAAACCATAATCCTACAATAGGCTGTTTACAAGAAACACATTTTAAACCAGGGGGGTATACACAGGGTAAAGGTAAAAGTCTGGAGAACATCATATTATGCTTCAGCTAAAGTAAAGAAAAAAGCAGGGGTAGCAATCCTTATCTCAGGTAAAGCAAAAGCAAAAATAGATCTAATTAAAAGAGATAAGGAATGAAACTATATCTTGCTAAAAGACACCTTTGAGAATGCAGCAAAATCATTACTAAACCTATATGGACCAAGTGGTATAGCATCCAGATTCCTAGAGGAGAAGTGAATGGAGTTAGAGGAAGAAATATATAGCAAAACTATATTAGTGGGGGACCTCAATCTCTCTCTCTCTCTGAACTTGATAAATCTAACCTCAAAATAAACAAGAAAAAAGTTAAGGAGGTGAATAGAATTTTAGAGAAGGTAGATATGATAGACCTGTGGAGAAATATTAATGGGGATAAAAAAATATGCCTTTTTCTCATGGGTACATGGCACATACACAAAAATTGACCATGTACTAGGGCATAAAACCCTCACAATTTAGTGCAGAAAGGCAGAGATATTAAATGCATCCTTCTCAGAGCATAATGCAATAAAAATTATGTATAATAAAGGACCATGGAAAGATGGACTAATAACTAATGGAAACTAAATAATTTAATCCTAAAGAATGAGTGAATCAAACAGGAAATTATAGGAACAATTGATAACTTCATTCAAGAGAATGACAAATAGTGAGACAACATAGCAAAACTGGTAGGATACAAGAAAAGCAGTTCTTAGGGAAAATTTTATATCTCTGAATGCATACATGAATAAAACAGAGAAAATGAAAATCAATAAATTGGCATGCAACTGAAAAAGCTAGAAAAGGAACAAATTGAAAATCTCCAATTAAATGCTAAATTAGAAATAATGAAAACCAAAGGAGATATGAATAAAATTGATAATTAATAAATAAAAATATTTATCAAATTAATAAATAAAACTGAGTCAGATTTATGCAAAAACAAATAAAATTGATAGACTTTTGTCAATATGATAAAAAAAAGAAAGAAGAAACCAAATCACAAGTATCAAAAATGAAAAGGGTGATTCTACCTCCAATGAAGAGAAAATTGAAACAATAATTAGGAATTATTTTGCCAAGTGTATGCCCATGGATTTGACAATCTTAGTGAAATCGATCCATATTTTAAAATATATATATATATATATATATATATATATATATATATATATATATAAGTTGCCCAGATTAACTAAAGAGGAAGAAAACTTTGTAAATAACCTCATTTCAAAAAAAAAAATTTTTTAACAAGCCATCAATGAACTCCCTAGGAAAAAATCTCCAGGGCCACATGGATTTACTATAGAATTCTATCAAACATTTAGAGAACAATTGATTTCAATACTCTACAAAATATTTGGGAAAATTGCAGAAGAAGGAATCCTACCAAATTCTTTTTTTTCCTTTTTTTGAATTAAATTTTATTTTTATTTTTAGTTTGCACAATTCATTTCCACAATATTTTGAGTTACAAATTTTCTCCCCATCTTTCCCCTACCTACTACCCCAAAACAGCTATCCCACTGAATACCCCCTGCCCCAATCTGCTCTCTCTTATATCCTTTCCCATTCCCCCCTCTGACTTTCCAGTAGGTCAAGAAGGGTCTCTGTGCCCTAGTTCTTGTGTATTTTATTTTCCAGTTGCATGTAAAAAAATTATATATATATATATACACATTTGTACATATGTGCATGTATACACATGTATGTGTGTATATTAAACATTTGATTTTAAAACTTTGAATTCCAGATTCTTTCCCTACCTCCCTCATCACCCACCCTTACTGGGAAGATAAGCAATTCAATATAGATTGTACTTGTGTAGCTATGCAAAACATTTCCATAGTGGATATATTATGAAAGACTGACTATATTTTCCTCCTTCCTATCCCACTGCCCTACTTGCTCTATTCTCTACTTTGACCTCGTCCCTTTTCAAAAGTGTGTGCTTCCAACTACCCTGCCCCCCAACCTGCCCTCCCCTACATCATGTACCATCTCATCCCATTCCTCCTACTCTCCTGCAGGGTGAATACACTATTTAGTGTGTATGTCATTCCCTCTCTAAGCCAAATTCAATGAGAGGAAGGTTGACTCATTCCCTTTTGTCTTCCTGTTCTTCCCCTTCATTGTAACAGTTCTCCCTTGCCTCTTTTATGTGAGATAATTTACCCCATTCTGTCTCTCCCCATCTCTGATCATTATATTCTTCTCTCACCTCTCAATACTTTTTAAGTATCTTTGCTTCCTATTCAATTGGTCCTGTGCCCTTTGTCTATGTATGCCTGTACACATATATACACATTCACATATGTATTCATATGCCCATATACCCTCATATATAGACATATATATGTATGTTTACATATATACATATTATATATACATACATACATACAGATTTATATTTCCTTCAACTATTCTCATACTGAGAAAAGTTTTGTAAGTTACAATTATCATTTTTTTCATGTAGGGATATATATAGTTAAACTTTGATAAGTACCTTATAATTTCTTTTCCCTGTTTACCTGCTCATACTTCTCTTGCTTCATATATCTGAATGTCAAATTTTCTATTCAACTCTGGTCTTTTCATCATGAATGCTTGAAAGTCCTCTATTCCATTGAATAATCCTCTTTTTCCCTGAAACATTATATTCAGTTTTGCTGGGTTGGTGATTCTTGGTTTTAATCCCAGGTCCTTTGCCCTCCAGAATATTATATTCCAAGCCCTTCTATCCCTCAGTATAGAAGCTGCCAGATTCTGTGTTATCCTGATTGTGTTTCCACAATATCAAATTATTTCTTCCTGGCTGCTTGTAATATTTTCTCCTTGATCTGGGAACTCCAGAACCTGACTATAATATTCTTAGGAATTTTCTTTTTGGGATCTTTTTCAGGAGGTTGATCGGTGTATTCTTTCATTTTGCCCTCTGGTTCTAAAACATCAGGGAAATTTTCCTTGAGAATTTCTTGAAGGATGATTTCTAGGTTCTTTTTTGATCATGTCTTTCAGGTAGACAATAATTTTTTAAAATTATCTTTCCTGGATCTATTTTCCATGTCAGTGGTTTTTCCAATGAGATATTTCACATTGTCTTTTATTTTTTTCATTTGTTTGGATCTGTTTAATAGTATCTTGATTTCTCCTAAAATCACTAGCTTCCATTTGCTCCAGTCTAATTCTGAAGGAATGATTCTCTTCAGAGAGCTTTTGAGATTCTTTTTCCATCTGGCAATTTTGACACTCTGACATTCTTCTCATCATTTGCTTTTTGGTCCTCTTTTTGACATTTGAGTTAGTCTATTTTTTAAAGTGTTATTTTCTTCAGTCAGGTTATTGACTCTCTTTTCATGATTTTCTTGCATCATTCTCATTTCTCTTCCCAATTTTCCCTCCACTTCTCTTATTTGATTTTCAAAATCCTTCTTAAGCTCCTCTATGGCCTGTAGTCAGTTCATATTTTTCTTGGAAGCTTTTGGTGCAGGAGTTCTGACTTTGTTGTCTTCCTTGTGCTCCATGCCTTGATCCTTTTTGTCCCCAAAAAAGGAATCCAAAGTTGGACCACTATGCTTGCCCTGCTTCTCCTGCTTGCTCATCTTGCCACTCAACCACTTGACTCTTGAGCTTTATACCACAGTAGAACTCTGCTTTCATAGAGGATAACTTTGTCCCAAATCACTGGGGTTTTCTTAGCTGACAAAGTATTAGTTTCATGCCTTCACAGAAGCCTCCACTGACTCTGGCACACTCATCATGCACCCCAGGACCTTCACCCAGGACAGGGATCTAGATGCAAGCAGGTTTAAGCAAGGGCAATTGCCCCTCAGACTGGTTGCTTCGTCCCCCTACAATCTGCAGGCCCAGAGATCTGAAGCAGTCATGCAACTGCGGCTGCTGCACCTCAGCCACTTCTCACTCCAGGGGGCAGATGCCAGACAGCACTCCAGGACACCCTGTTCCCAAAATCCACTGACCTCTCACTTTGTCTTTGGCATTTATGGGTTGATAATTCTGGAAATATCCACATCTGCTGGTGATCCACTCTGCCAACGTCCATCTAGCTGCACATGGTTTGGCATACCTGAGGCCAAAACCTGGAGTTCAGGAGGGGCTGGGCTTGGCTCCCAGAGCACTATAATGGCCCCTTCGTGCCAGCCTGCTGGACTGTCTTCAGCTGGAGGTTAGTTTCTCTCTGTCACTTTGTGGGTTCTATAGCTCTAAAGTTTGTTTAGAGTCATTTTTTACATGTATTGGAGGAGGTGGAAGTGGGAGCCATGGGGAAGACCTGTTTCTACTCCTCTATCTTGGCTTCCCCCCCAAAAAAATTATTTTCCTGAGACATATATGGTACTGATACCTGAATTGTGAAGGGACAAAATGGAGAAAGAAAATTATAGACCAATTTCCCTCATGAATATAGATGCAAAAATTTTAAATAAAATATTAGTAAAAAGACTAGAGCCACTTATCATGAGAATAATACACTTTGATCAGGTAGGATTTATTCCAAGAATGCAAAAATGGTACAATATTAGGAAAAATATCAGTATAATCAAGCATATCAACAATGAAAACAGTAGAAACCACATCATTATCTCAATAGATGCAGAAAAAGCTTTTGATGAAATACAGCATCCATTCTTATTAAAAACACTAGAAAGTATAGGAATAAATGGAGTCTTCCTTAAAATAATAAGTTGCATCTATCTAAAACCACCAGCAAGTATTATATGTAATCGGGATAAGCTAGAAGCATTTCCAGTAAGATCAGGGGTGAAACAAGGATGTCCACTGTCACCCCTCTTATTCAATTTGGTACTAGAAATGTTAATGGTAGCAATAAAAAAAGAAAATAATTGAAGGAATCAGATTAGGCAAAGAAGAGACTAAGCTATCACTCTTCACAGATGATATGATGACATACTTAGAGAATCCTAGAAAATAAGTGAAAAATTTCTTGAGATAATTTGATAAATTTATCAAAGTTGCAGGATATAAAATAAACCCACATAAATCCTCAGTATTCCTATATATTTCTAACAAAGCCCAACAGCAAGAAGTAGAAAGAGAAATTCCATTTAGAGATACTGTAGACATTATAAAATATTTGTGAATCTACCTGCCAAAACAAACCCAGGACCTATATGAACAAAATTACAAAACACTTTTTACACAAATAAAGTCAGATCTAAATAATTGGAAAAATACCAGTTGCTCATGTCTAGGTCAAGATAATATAATAAAAATGACAATTTTACCTAAGTTAATTTACCTATTTATTCTCATACCAATCCATCTATCAAAAAATTATAGAGCTAGAAAAAATAGTGACAAAATTCTTCTGGAAGAACAAAAGGTCGAGAATAGCAAGGGAATTATTGCAAAGAAATAATAGAAAAGATGGCCTAGCCATACCAGATTTCAATCTGTATTATAAAGCAGAGTCATCAGAACTGCTTGATAATTGCTAAGGAATATAGCAGTGGATCAATGTAATAGATTGGATACACAAGACTCAGCAGTCAATGACTATAATAATCTACCCTTTGACAAACCCAAAGACCCCAAATTTTGGGATAGGAACTCACTACTGGACCAAAACTCCTGGGAAAACTGGGAAGTAGGATGGGAGAAACTGGGTATAGAAAAATACCTTATACCATTTGCCAAAATAAAGCCTAAATGGGTGCATGATCTAGGAACAAAGGCTGATAATGTAAGCAATCTGGGAGAGCAAAAAATAGTTTACCTATCAGATTTATGGAGAAGGTAAGATTTTATGACCAAACAAAAGTTAGAAAGCATTACAAAATATAGAATGGATAATTATGATTACATTAAATTGAACAGTTTTTGTATAAATAAAATCAATGTAACCAAGATTAGGAGGGAAATGTAAAATTGGGAAAGAATTTTTACAACCAGTGTTTCTGAGAAAGGCCTTATTTCTAAAATATACAAAGAATTGAGTCAAATCTATAAGAATACAAGGCATTCCCTAATTGATAAATGGCCAAATGAGATGAATAGACAGTTTTCACAGGAAGAAATAAAAGATATCTATAAGCATATGAAAAAATACTCTAAATCACTATTGATTAGAGAAAAGCAAATCAAAACAACTCTGAGGTACCACATCTCACTGGTCAGATTGGCTAAGATAACAAAACAGGAAAATGATAAATGCTGGAGAGGATGTGGAAAAATTAGAACACTAATGCATTTTTAGTAGAATTGTGAACTGATCTAACAATCCAAGAGAGCAATCTGGAACTATGCCCAAAGGGCTATAAAAAAGTGTATAACTTTTGACCCAGCAATACTACTTCTAGGGTTGTATCCCAAAGAAATCATAGGAGTGGGAAAAGGAGCTGTACGTTCAAAAAATATTTATAGCAGCTCTTTTTGTGATGGCAAAGAATTGGAAACCAAGGGGATGCCCATCAATTGGGGAATGTCTAAACAAGTTGTGGTATATGAATGAAATGAAATACTATTGTACTATAAGCAATGAGGAGCAGATGGAATTCATAATCATTTGGAAAGACTTATATAAACTGATGCTGAGCAAGGAAAGCAGAACTAGGAGAACTTTGTACACAATTACAGACACATTGTATGTGTGACGACTAACTTTGATGGACTGGGCTCCTCTCAGCAATACAAGGTTAGAAGACAACTACAAAAGTCTCACAATGGAAAGGGATATCCACATCCAGAGAAAGAACAACAGTCTGCAGATTGAAGCAAACTATTTCCTCTCTCTCTCTTTTTGTTTCATTTTGTTTCTTCTTTCTCATTGTTCACCCCATTGGTTATAATCCTTCTTTACAACATGACTAATGTTCAATATGAAGGTATTTGTAGAACCTATATTTGATTACATGCCCCCATAGAGTGGAGGGGAGAGGAGCGGGTTTGGGAGAAAATTTGAAACTCAAGAGATTTTGGAACTGAATGTTGTACACTAAAAGTTAAATAAATAAATTTAAGTTAAAAAAAAAAACATTCCCTGGAGGGAGATAAAGACCCTCTAAAGAATCTAACATGTAGAATAATTGGAATTCCAATCATGTCCCTATTCTCAGACTATAGAGACTTTGAGAAATTTACCTTGACTGAAATCTCTCTGTCTCTGTCTCCCTCTCTCTCTGTCTCTCTGTCTCTGTCTCTCTGTCTGTCTGTCTCTCTGTCTCTGTCTCTGTCTCTGTCTCTCTCTCTGTCTCTCTCTGTCTCTGTCTCTCTCTCTCTCTCTCTCTCTCTCTCTCTCTGTCTCTCTCTCTCTCTCTGTCTCTCTCTCTCTCTGTCTCTCTCTCTGTCTCTCTGTCTCTCATGATTCACAACGAGAAAGCTTATTCACTCTACATCTGGTCTCTGCTCTATTATTTCAGTATAGCTTTTCTTATTTCATTTTGCTTTTGGCTTGAATAAATGGGCATATTTGTTATTCACTATGTGCATCCTTTGTGTAACTAGCATTTGGTGGGAAGGGAGAAAAGCTTTGGAAATATAGTTTAGGCCCACTTTTCTAGATAAAGGATAGTAATCAGGAGCTCACTTTGAACCTAAAAATTTTCTTACCTAAACTAATAATAGTTGTTCTTCCTGTTCAATCATTTTCAGTTGTATCTGACTCATCTTTACCCCATATGGGATTTTCTTGGCATAGATACTAGAATTATTTGCCATTTTCTTCTCTAGCTCATTTCACAGATGAGAAAATTTAGCTAAACAGTGTTAAGTAACTTGCTCGATGTCACACAGCTAGTAATTGTCTGAGGACAGATTTGAACTCAGGTCTTTCTGACTTCAAGCGCAGCACTTTATGCACTGTGCCACCTTGCTTTCCTAACAATATTTAGGAAAATGTATACATATACTCCTAACCTAGTATCTCTTTTCCAAGTAGAACAGAGCAACCAATCTTTTAAACCTATCCCCTGCTTGCCCTTGTAGCAGGAATTAAAGTTTACCAGAAAGGACTCTAGAATTATCTTCCTGCAAGCCACATCTTTATAAATCTGTGGGGGTACTCTTATCTTAAACAGTCAAAACACACAGGGACCACATCATTTCCCAGCTCTCCCAGTTTAGCCACCTTGTTAAAAGAAATTAATAAATTTAGTCTGACATGACCTATTCTTGCTGAAGTCATGGTATCTACTTAAAATTACTGTTTCCATTTCTAGATTTTTACTGAACATCCTTTTACTAATAAAGTTTAGTTAGAATTTTGCTGGCAGTTGAAGCTAATATAATTTACCTATAATTAAACAATTTCATTTTCTTCCTTCTTTTAAATAGTTATGAAAACATTTGTTTTGTTTTGTTTTTTAACCGAGGCCTACAGGACCTTTACTCATTCTTCATGAGATTAGTAATCACATTTTCTAATTTTTTTGGTATCAGAATGTAGTTCACCTGGATTAGATGACTTGCATTCATTAAAGACAGGTACTTTCTTAATATCTCTTTACTTACCTTAGGTGTCAACTCCTAATGGGCAGATTTGTGTGTCCTTTTCCAGTCCACAGGTCATTCTTTCTTTTTAAAAAACTGCTTTGTTGCTGCTATTTTCTTTTATGTGATCATTACCTCCCAATCACTTCTCAATAGAGACATCCTTTGCACCTAGTCAAGCAAAACAATTGGTCATTTCTGAATATGTACATTTCATTCCACATCTTTAGTCTATCTCTTAAGAAAAAGGTATATTTCACTATCAAGTACTCTAAAGTCAAAATTGGTCACTGTATTAACCAAAGTTTTGACATCTTTCAGTGTCATTCCTCTGTTCAGAATTGTGGTCAACAAATAAATGGTTCTCCTGATTTTGCTTACTTTCAGTTTATTCATTCGACACTGATCATTGCCCCTTATATGGCAAATCACTCTGAGCCAAAATAAAATAAAATGAGCAAGAGTCTTACCTGAAGATTAAGTTCCCTAAGTGAAGTAGCTCTAAGACACATACAAATAAAGGAAAGAAGAGAGTGGTTGGTTCTTATACCTGGAACTCTGTTCTTCACCCCATCCCCACCCCTCATTCCTTGATTCTTTTGTTGTTGTTTTTCTAGGCTGAGGTAAAATGCTACCTCTTCCATGAATCCTTCCCCTTCAGTAAGAATGAATGAATGAAAAAGCATTTATTATGTGCCCAGGCCTGTACTAAGCATTGGAGTTACAAAATACATAACAAAAGATAATTCCTGACCTCCAGGAGCTTATATTCTAATATTAATAAATCCTTTCATTATCCTCTGAATTTCCACAATGCTTAACGCATTACCAGGTATACCTCCACATATCTCAAGGAATAGTATTCTTCATAGCAATCTTCTTGGGAAGCCCTATATTTATTTCAGTGATAATTACTCTGAGTATATCTTAAATTTTATTTGGGGAGTGACTTTTGGAACTCCTTTACAAACCCCTAAGAAACTAAATCTCATTACTTAGTAATCAGACTTTATGCACAGCTAATTTGAGTTGTTCTCTAACAAATATAGAAACCTCTAGGCCTCCTCCTAAATAGCTCTCTTTACTTCTCTCTTTATTCCATTTGTTACACCTATCATAACATTTAAATAATGTTAATATATACTTTGCCAACAAAATAATCAATATAAGCCTCCCGGTACTGAATGATCAGAAAAATCACCTGAAGGTTTTTTTTTTATTAATCCTTTGAAAGGACTTGTCCTGATACAAGACTTGCTGAGCCTATTCTGTGGCTTAGGTTAAAGCTGCGTTTTTTTAAGGAAATTTTAACAAGTACCAATAAGTGAATTGATTTCCACATCTATTATAATAGAAAAAAAATGTCTGGAAGCTTAGAACTGTGGTAAATTTGTAATCACTTTTCTAAAATTAATCTTGGCCATCTAGACATGCACTAACTTTCTTAAATTCAAGTTGGAAAATAAGGGTTTTATTGCTGGACATTGATTCTACAATTAAGGCCTATGTCCATTAGAGCTGATTCAAATATAACTGAAATAAATGATAATATTGAAGTTTCATCTGAAGCAGTAAAATGAACATTGATTTGGGAATCATAACTATCAAAGTTACCTAGTAGATTTTACAGATGGAGAAATTGAGGACCAATGAGACCAAAGTATTTTCCTTGGCAGTTACTTTGTTTTTGAACTAGTATTAAGAACCAAGACTTCTAAATTACTTTCCCACAGTGATACTCATGGATTATTGAACATTGATAAAGTGATATAATTTCTGTAAAGTGCTTAAGAGAGTATCTGGCATGGTAAGATCTTAATAAATCATTGTTCCCTTTCGTTTCTTCATTCCTCCACTAGATTCTTGAAGCAGCTAGTGGTAGAGCAGAGTACTGGACTTGGAGTCAAGCACACATGAGTTCAAATCTGGCCTATGACACTTACTAGTTGTACGACCCTGGGCAAGTCAGTTAACCTGTGTCTACCTTAGTTTTTTTCAAGGCTAAAATATGCATCATGACATCACACAAATCCCAGGTTACTCATGAAGATCAAATGAAACAATACTTGTAATGTACTTCACACTCTACTTCTAATAAATGTTTGTTTCTTTCCTTCTTTGAACTTTAACTGCAATTAAATTTGGAGGTTATATATTCTAAATACCTCTTTGGCTGTTAAAAGTTCAACTTTCTTACATGAAAGGTGACTAGGTGCAAGTCAACCTTTTCAGCTGGGGTGCATCAGAGTAGCTAAAATGTAATGGAAGAAACCTTTGGTTTCTAAACTTAGAACTAATTGGGACTTTGCTTTCTATTCATAGCAATATGGCAATATGGGAAGGCCTCCACTCAAATCCCTCCTTAATCACATTGAGCATAGGACCCAGAGCAAGTCATATAATCTTTCAGCAACTCTAAGTTACAGAAGAGTTGGTGAATTATATTTGCATGCTGTGTTTAATTTCCTCACCAGAGTTCCTGTTCCCTCCAAAAAAAGATGTCAATATTATGAACAGTCCTAGAAATAATAACTATCAAATCACTTTTCAGACATTATATTATTTGAGCCTGTGATAGATAGTGAGGTATGGTTATCCTTTTACAGATGAGGAAACTGAGGCTCAATGATGTTGTATCTTGCCCAAGTTGCCCATATTGTAAATGTCAAAGAGATAGAATATGTACCCAAGTCTTCTAGGTTTCAGGTACAGTACTCTATTGAGTGATCTCACATAAGGCCTCAGTCTGCATTTCTTGGGGCTTTCTTCTTTTCCTACTGTAAGCAAGGTAGCTGAAGTACTGGCTTGCTCCACAGACTCCAACCTATTGAGACTATTCTAATTCTGAAAATAATTCCTACAAGAACACTAGTAATGTACAATATGTTATATGTCTTATAGAAATAATAAAGAGCTACCAAGCTCTCTTTAAATTACAGTACTTCTGTTTCGTGTTCATTGTTAATTTTTTTTCTTATCTTTAACCTCAACATTATTAAAACTGCACCAGGAAATCTATTTTTAAAATCTTTCCTGTGACATTTCAGCAGTGGAAATGACCTTACCATTTTATAGGTACTGCAGTAATTTGGCAGAATACAACTTGTATTTTTCCTTCAGTAAATCAGCTCTCTAGAAAATGCTTGTTTTAAATGGCTTTATAAGATGCAATAGGGTATAGTAAAAAGAGCACTGAATTTGGATCCAGCGGACTTGTTTTTAAATCAGGATTTCCTCCTCATTATTAGCCATGTGAAATTTGATAACAACTCAATCCTTATTTTCCTTATCTGTAAAATGGGAAAGAGAAAAGCGACTGAGTTGGAATAGATCTATCAAGTCTTTTCCCACCATGACAATCTAGAAGTTTATTATAAATAGAGCTATAACAGTCCAGATCTTAAATACGAATAGTATCACTGATGTTGGAAAAACAAACCACAGAGCTTGAAAACCCAAGGTGACATTTCACTGTGTATCAGTAAAAAGTTAGTTGTTACTTTTGCAAGTAACAACCTTTCTGGGACTCAGTTTCTTCTGTAAAATGATGTCTAGTGCAGGACTAACATCCTATGCATCATGATTATAGATTTAAGGTCCTAGATTTCTGTTCCTTATGGAAATTCTTACAAGTCAACTCCCTTGAATATCAAATAAAATATTTTCCTAGGTGAAAAGAATGAGGAACAGCAGGAATTTGAGTGTTTTGGTGGGGCAGGTCCAACAACAAATCCTTATCTATTGTTGTGCTTTCCATGATGTCTGACCTTTGTAGTTCTATACCACCTTTTTATTATGTATATAAAAGCATGCCTTAACTGCAAGTGCTATCCTTTGTTGTAACAAATCTATACTTGCTATAGAATATATGTGTGCAAATAGACATTTATATATAGCTATATTAATAAATAAGGCTATGGGGGTAGAGTCAAGATGGTGTAGAAAAGGTAGCAACTAACTTGAATCTCCCCTAAACCCCTCCAAACATCATTAAGTAATGCCAGGAAACAAATTCTGGAGTAACAGAATAGACAAAAGTACAGGGTAAAACAATTATTTCCCCTCCATAGAAAATGTAGAAGGTCAGCAGGAAAGGTCTGTGGCACCTGGGTGAGAGCAGATCATAGTTCAATTCAGTCTGTACCAGTATAGGCCTAGACTCAGCAAACCAGAAGTAGACCTTGAGAGCCACTGAATCAGCAGCAGGAGCAGCCTCTTCAAAAACTCTCAGTCCACAGGTGGTACCCTACAAAGGGGTCAAAAAAGTGGTCAGAAGAAGATGACAGTAGGCTCTTTGCTAGCACTGAGGTAGGACTCTGTTGCTTTGGATATACTCAGATCTAGGTGTCAATCCTTGGGGCAGTCCAAGGGTGAGAAGGAGCACTAGCATACCAGAGATTATAGCCACAGAGGAACAAGGACCACCATCACAGTTCTAGGGCAGAAAAGAGGCTTGTGGCTGCTCACAGATCAGAGCACAAAGTGGTAAACACACTTCTCCTTAGATTATACCATACTGGAAAAACTGAAAATTTACATATCCCTAGAAATAATAATGAAAACAGCTGCACAAAACCACTGAAGCTTGAATGCTTCACCCTCTACCCTGGAAGCAGTCCTACTTTAACAAAAAGTTACAAGTCAAGAAATAGGATGGGAAAATGAGCAAACAGCAGAAAAAAATTCTGGCCATAGAAAATTAATAGGTGACAAGGAAGATCAAAACATATACTCAGGGGGTGGCCAGGTGGCTCAGCGAGTAAGAGCACCGGCTCCAGTGTCGGGATGACCTGGATCAAATCTGGGCTCAGATACTCAGCACCACACCCAGAAATAACTGGCCGTGTAACCTTGAGCAAGTTACTTAACCCCTATTGCTTTAAAAAATATATATATACTCAGAAGATGATAATGAAGTCAAAAATCCTACATTTAAAGCCTCCAAGAAAAATAAGAATTGGTTTCAAGTCATGGAAGAAGACAAAAAGGATTTTGAAAATAAAGTAAGAGAGGTAGAAGAAAAATTGGGAAGAGAAATGAGAGTGATGCAAGAAAATCATCAAAAACAAGTCAATAACTTCGTAAAAGAGACACACAAAAAATACTGAAGAAAATAACACATTAAACAACAAAGTAAATCAAATGGTAAAAAAAGTAGAAAAATTTCTTGAAGGAAAATAAGCAAACAATCTCCTTAACAAATGGAATTGGCCAAATGGAAAGGGAGATACAAAAACTCACTGAAGAAAATAATTACTTAAAAATTAAAATTGGGCAAAGGGAAGCTAATGGCTTTATAATTAAACAATATATAACAGGAAAAAAACCAAAGAATGAAAAAATAGAAGGCAATGTGAAATATTTCATTGGAAAAACAACTGATTTGGAAAATAGAACCAGGAGTGGTAATTCACAAATTATTGTATTCTCTGAAAGTCAGAGTAAGAAAGAAAAAGAAAAAAAAGGGCCTAGATATCATCTTTCAAGAAATGATCAAGGAAAATGGCTCTGCTTTTCTATAACCAGAGGGTAAAATAGAAATTGAAAGAATCTACCTATCACATCCTGAAAGAGAGCCCAACATGAAAATTCCCAGGAATATTATAGCCAAATTCCAGAGCTCTCAAATCAAGGACAGAATATTTCAGGCAATCAGACAGAAACACTTCAAGTATCATAGAGCCACAGTCAGGATAACACAAGATTTAGCAGTTTCTACATTAAAGGATCAGAGGTCTTGGAATATGAAATTCCAGAGGGCAAAGGAGCTATATTTACAACCAAGAATCACCCACCCAGCAAAACTGAGTATAATCCTTCAGGAGGGAAAATGGATACTCAATGAGATAGAGGACTTTCTATATTTTTTTTATGAAAAGAGGAGAGCTGAATAGAAAATTTCACTTTCAAATACAAAACTCAGGAGAAGCATAAAAAGTTAAATAGGAAAGGGAAATCAGAATGGACTTAATAAGGTTAAACTGTTTGCATTCCTGCATGGTAGTATGATACTTTTAACTCACAAAATGTTCTAGTTGTTAGGACAGTTAGAAGTAGCATATATATAGAGAGGTCATAGGTGTGAGTTGGATATGAAGGGATGATATCTAAAAAATAAAATTAAGGGGTGAGAGCCAAATGAACTGGGAGAAAGGAAAAGGGAGAAGTAGAATGGGATATATTACCTCACATAAAAGTAGCAACAAAAATCCTTTACAGTGGAGGGGAAGAGGGAAAGTGAGTAAATCTTACTCTCATCAGGAATAGTTCAAAGAGGGAATAACATACACACCCAGTTGGGTATAGAAATCTGTCTTATCCTAAAGTGAAGTAGAGGGGAGAGGAATAAGAAAAAGAGGGGTGATAGAAAGTAGGGCAGATTGGAGGAGGTATTAGTCAGAAGCTAAACACTTTTGATGATGGACAGGGTGAAAAGAGAGAATAGAATAAACAGAGAGAAATAATATGGAGGGAAATTCAGTTAGCAATCATAACTGGGAAACATTTTTTAATTATTTCTCAAGCATAGAGAACTGAGTATAACTTATAAAAGTAGGATCCATTCCCCAAATGATAAATGATCAAAAGATGGAATAAGTTTTCAGATGAAGTGATCAACGCTCTCTATAGCCATATGAAAAAAATTCTATTCACTGGAGAAATGCAAATTAAAACAATTCTGCAGTACTACCTAATATCTAGAATGCCTAATAGGACAGAAAAAGAAAATAACAAATGTTGAATGGGATGTGGGAAAAATGAAACATTAATGCACTGTTGGTGGAGTTATGAGTTGATCCAATAATTATGTAGGGCAATTTGGAACCATGCTAGAAGTCTATAAAACCATGCATACTCTTAGACATAGTAATACCACTATTAGGTCTGTATCCCAAAAGAGATTAAAAAAGAAAGAAAGAAAATGACCTGCATGTAAAATCAAAATACTTAAAACAGCTCTTTTCTGGGAGAAAAGTATTAGAAACTGAGGGAAAGTTCATCAATTGGGGAATGGCTGAACAAATTATGACTTGTTATTATGATAGAATACTATTGTGCTATAAGAAATGATGAGCAAGGTGCTCTCAGAAAAACCCAGAAAGACTTACATGATCTGATGCAAAGTGAAATGTATTGCATATAAATTAACAGCAATATTGTAAGATGGTTAGCTATGTATGACTTAGCCATTCTCAGGAATAAAAATGATCCAGCACAACTCTGAAGGATTTCTGACAAAAAATGTAACCATCCCCAAAGAAAGAAGTGATGATGTCTCAATACAGATTGAAGCATACTTTCTTTTTTTTATTTCCTTTATTTTTCTTGAGGATTTTTTTTATTTTGGTCTATATTTTCTTTCACAGCATGGATGATATGGAAATTTTTTTGTATGACTCCACATGTATAACCTATATCAAATTACCTTCTCAGTGGGGTTTGGGGAGTATGGAGGGAGGGAGGAAGAGAATTTGGAGCTCCAAGTTTTAAAAACAAATGTTAAAAATTGTTTTTAGATGTAACTGGGGAAAAATAAAATACTATTTTAAAAGTAAAACTAAATAAGCATATGTTATTATCCTTGATGTTGGGAGTGCATATCTCTCCCCACCTCTATGAAATTTGAATTAGCATTTCACATGTAGAATCTCAACCCATTATCCCCCCTGCAAAGAAAACAACAACTTAAGTACCTCTGTAATATCTTTGATTTATGAGACTAACCAAAGACCTTTCTTTGGTCACTTATCAGATAATGGGCATGTATCCCTTACTTTTTTTCATGCCAAAGTAAAAAATGTCTAGGCTTCTTTTCCCAGCAATTTCATAGATGAGTGATCCTCTGGTCCCAGAATTCCCCATGACATCATAGTTAATAACTTCCTTGTTAGCCAAACTTGAGTAAATCCGGGAGCAGCAAACTCCCATTTCATACCCCTTCAATCAATTACTATATTTAAAGATCTACAAAATAGAAATAACACCTTCCTCTATTATTAATTAATCATGCTGGAATAACCCTTTCCCCCACAAAAAGTAGGGATCACATCTAACACACATCAGAGATAGGGCATTTCCTATGCACACAAAGCTGAGAAGATAGCTTTGGAAATATCACAGACTCCCAAACTGGGAATTACTGTACCATTACCCCATTGGGACAGAGATATGAAGGCCACAACATCATTCACCTCCCTTAATCTCATTGAAAAGAAAATATTTTAGTAAATCTCCTTTGGAGACGTAAATCTTGTCCCTGAGTTTCTTTTTCCTTTCCCTGTTGAGGAGATGTGGGGTAGCTTATACTCACTTATTAGGAGAGGTCTTTGACATCAGATGAAGGATTCAAAATGGGTAGAAAAAAATTGATCAAATCTCCTCCCTAAGGGATGTTAAAAAAAAAATTCTCAGCCTTCCAAGACCCTCATTCTAATTGCTTCAGTGAATGGCCCTAATTTATTTGATCCTAATTTATGAGCTATAGGAGAGAGGGAGAGAATCAGCAGCAGCAGGTTAGCCCAGTGCACTGCACACAAGCATCCAAATGGCCAATGTTCAAGAATTAGGAAATAATTTGAGACTCTGAGAAGAATGGCACATAGGCATAAAGCAAGCTCCCAGTTACCCAGGGTGGTCTATTCACTCTGTGAATTATTCGTGACAATGTTTCAATGCCTGCCTGACTACTCAACACTCAGTAAATTCTGGGCTGCTTTTGCCCACCTTTAGAGAATGCACTCATCAACATCACTGTTCTAGACAGAATATGAAACTTATATTTGATGCCCCCCAAAAAAAGGAAAGGGGAAAAAACCCATAAGCTATAATCCAAAACAATAGAAAAATATTTTACTATTGGTTTTCCTGGATTTTTCACAGTATACTTCCTTTTATTAGCAAGCCTGGATAAGTGGGAATTCATTATAGAGCATTTAAATAATGATATGGTAAAAATTCATTTTTTCATTCAACATACATTTGATTTTTTAATGATAGTTAAAGAAGATTTATGTCACTGCCATTTTCTACTCCCTCTTGGTAAATAGCACCAAGAGATCAGGTTAAAACTACAGACTGTGGTTAAAAAAAAAGTCCCATGGCCTTTGGGAGAGACAAACCCTGCCACAGCTAAGCAGTGGCAAGTTCAACATTTTGGTAAGTAATTATTTGGAGCTTGGTGGCCTGGGAGTGATTTAGTTACTGTGGGAACCAGCTTTGCTCTCTGAAGCATTTCATTGAAATCCCAGCTTCAAATTAGTACTCTTTAAAATGGAAACTGAATTTTGAGTTAAAATTTCAGAGGTTCAGCACCAACAGAATTTAATTCCCACTTCTCTTTAAATTTCTGCATAGAAGCCAACATTTCTTTGTACTGAAGCTGGGGGAAATAGTCTTCTTCCTATCTTGTATATATTTTGTTCTGTTCATGGCATACTTAATCACTTTCTGAAATATTAGTGGATTGTCAACAAGCCCTTGATTCTTACCTTGACTCCTTTCCATAGCAGCAGATAGTCATCTAGACTTCTGGCCTGGGTGTGTGTGTGTGTGGGGGGGTGTATGTGTGGATGTGGGTGTGTATGTGTATGTGTGTGTATTTGTGTATGTGTTTTGGGTCACATTTGTTTGATTTTGGTAAGAAAAATTTTAATCAGTTGAGTAAAGCAATTCATTTACTTATTAATGCAAAGATGTATTTATTTATATGAATAGAGCAATTGATTTATATGTATACACACATTTACATGTACATGTGTATTAATTGTTTGTTTCTTATAATTAATATATGTATTAATTTATTATACACATACATATAAGTTTATTGTTCTATTCAGCAGATTAAAACCTATGTGCATATGTGTGTTTATACATGTGATTCCAACCTTTGTGAAAAGGAATTTTGAAGAACATTTTGATCTTGCCATGAGATCACAGAGAACATAGAGGAATGATGGAAATGATGGTTACCACAATCAGAAAGTCAGGGCAGTTGAGCTCTTGGGACAGAAATGGAGCAGCTGTTGTCAGTATCGATGACAAGTGTACCAGTCTCTCTACCACGAGGCTGCCTGAAGCTAGAACATAAAAGCAGAGAGAAAAAGAATTCTCTGTGACTGTCTGATGGCTGGCCAAGTCACACTGCTAGGGTAGAAAGAGTGTGTGGTCAATGGAGAAGGGGAAGAGATAGGGTCAAGTGGAACTTCATTAGGGCATGAAAGAATAACTGCTATGGTATGGTGTTCCTGGGTGACTTTCCCAGAGTGTCTCTATTTACATTATTTGTCCTCAAAGAAGTCTTATTTTCAGGTCATACTTCGAAGGTGCTTGTGATATTAGGCAGAGAGAGCACTCTGGGCTTTTTTGCTCATATGGAATTCATCCCTTCCACTCGTC
>NW_027187360.1:17539714-17551209 GCF_028583685.1 Petaurus breviceps papuanus | reverse complement strand
TCCTATCCCCCTACTAGACAGTAAGCTATATGAAAGAAGAAAAACATACATGCTTTGCATATGAGAATAGTACACAAAAACTAAATAAATGGAGGCAGATAGGTTGCATAGTGGATAGAAAACTGAACTGGAAGTCAGGAAGACCATGGTTCAAATCTGACCTCAGACATTTATTAGCTTTTTTACTCTGAACACATTACTTAACCTCTCTCTGCTTTGGTTTTTCCATCTCTAATAATGTAGATAATTTTTTTTAAAACCGCCCTGGGTTGTTGTGAGTATAAAATGAAAAGTAATTAGATAAAGTGGCACTTTAGGAGAAATTGTAGAACAGAGAATAAAGATTATGAGAATTATCCATGATTGGGAATCAGTAAGGTGGAATTTTAAACTAACAGCCAACTCATCTTGGAAATTGACCCCAGGTTGGTAGAGATGAGCCTTGGGAAGTCAAGGGATAAAGATTATGATAGGAAGGAAAAGTAGATTCCATAATAGTGAGGTAGTTGAATTAGAGATTATACCAGAGAGGGAGATTTTGGAGAATATTTAAGTATTTATCAATCATTGTTTAATCTGAAAAGGAGGTACAAAAGCTCACTGAAGAAAATAATTCCTTAAAAATTAGAATTGATCAAATGGAAACTAATGACTTTATGAGAAATCAACAACCACAAAATAAATGAAAAATTGAAGGCAAAGTGAAACATCTTATTGGAAAAAACAACTGACCTGGAAAATAGATCCAGGAAAGAAATTTTTAAAATGATTGGCTTCTTGAAAGCCACGATAAGAAAAAAAAAAGCCTAGACATCATCTTTCAAGAAGTGATCAAGGAAAATTGCACTGATATTCTAGAACCAGAAGGTAAAATAGAAATTGAAATAATCCAACACTTACCTCCTGAAAGGAATCCCGAGATGAAAATTCCTAGGAATATTATAGCTAAATTCCAGAGCTCCCAGGTCAAAGAGAGACTATTGCAAGCAGACAGAAATTTAAAAAAAATCAAATATTGTGGAACCAGTCAGAATAACACAAGATATAGCATCTTCTATGTTAAAGTATAAGAAGACAAAGAATATGATATTCCAGAGAGCAAAGGACTTTGGATTACAACCAAGAATCACCTACCAGCAAAACTGACTATACTCCTTAAGTAGAAAAAATGACATTCAATGAAAAATAGAACTTTCAAGCATTCTTGATGAAAAGAACAGAACTGAATAGAAAATTGTACTTTCAAATAAAAGATTCAAGACAAGTATAAAAAGGTAAACAGGAAATGGAAATAATAGTGGACTTAATAAAGCCAAACTGTTTATATTCCTACATGGGAATATGATACTTGTAACTTATAAGAACTTTCTCATCATTAGGGCACTTGGAAGGAGTATATATAGATAGAGAGCACATAAGTAAGTTGAATATGAAGGGGTGCTATCTTAAAAAAATTAAAAATAAGGTTTGAGAGAGCAATGTACTGGGAAAAAGAAAAAGAGAAAGGTGGAAAGGGATAATCACGTAAAAATGCAAGAAAGAAATTTTTACAGTAGAGGGGAAGAGGAGAAAGATGAGGATATGAGGGAGACTGAGTAAACCTTACTCTCATCAGAATTGTATCAAAGAGGGAATAACATACACACTCAATTGGGTATAGAAATTTATCTTACCCTACAGGGAAGTAGGAGGGGAAGAGGATGAAAGAGGGGGTATAGAATGAAGGGTACATTGGTGGAGAGGGTTGTCAGAAGGAAAATACTTTTTAGGAGGGACAGGATGAAAGAAGAGAGAGAAGAGGAGAATAGGATAAAAGGGGGGAGGAATTAGAGGAAATAGAGTTAGCAATAGCAACTGTGAAAAATTTTGAAGCAAATTTATCTGATAAAGGCCTCATTTTAAAACATATAGAGAACTGAGTAAATTTCCATTCCCCAAATGGTAAATGACTAAAAGTTATAATATGTTTTCATATGAAGTAACCAAAGTTATCTATACCCACATGAAAAAATATGATAACTCACAATTGATTGGAGAAATGGAAATTAAACAATTATGAGGTACTACCTATTATCTATTACGTACTACCTATTGTGTATTATGGGACAGAAAAAGAAAATGACAAATGTTGGAGTAGATGTGGGAAAAAATGAGACATTAATTCATTGTTGATAGAGTTGTGAACTGATTCAATAATTCTTTAAAGCAATTTGGAACTATGTCAAAGGGCTATAATGCCATGCATAACCTTTGACCTAGCAATACCACTGCTGGGTTCATATACCCAAAAAGATAAAAAATGAAAATAAAAAGGACCTATATGTTAAAACATAATATATTTACAACAGCTCTTTTCTGGGAGCAAAGAATTGGAAACTGAGGGAAAGCCCATCAATTGGGGAATGACTGAATACATTGTGGTATGTGCTTATAATGAAATATTATTGTGCTATATATAAGATATAATGAGCAGGATGCCCTTAGAAAGCCTGGAAAGACTTACATGAGCTGATGCAAAGGGAAATGTACTGTGTACAAAGTAAGAACATTAATTGTAAGATGGTCAACTGTGAGTGACTTAGCTGTTCTCAGGAATTCAAGGACACTCTGAAGTAGTTATGATGAAAAATGCTATCTATCCCCAGTATCTGAGTACAGATTGAAGCATACATTTTTACACTTTCTTTATTTTTCTTGAGATTTTGTTTTTGTCTAAGTTTTCTTTCACAACATGGATAATATGAAAATGCTCTGTATGATCCCACATGGATAACCTACATCAAATTGCTTGCCTTTTCAATGGGGAGAGAATGGAGTTGGGGGAAGGGAGAGAATTTGGAGCTCAAAATTTTAAAAATAAATGTTAAAATTCATTTTTACATGTAACTGGGGAAAAAATAAAATCCTAAATAAAAAATTATTTAATCTAATCTTGCTTCTCTTTCCAGATTTGAGTAGGAAACAACATTATAACTCATCCTAAATAATTTCCCATGAATGAAAATCCTTCTTTGCAGGTATAGTACTCAAGTTCACAATATCAAATCATCAAAAGCCCTTCTAAGTGCTAAGAGAGATACTTGACAACTTCCAACTTTGTGAGGGCAAAAAGAAACAGAGACAGTAAGAGTGTAAAGTTTACTTGTTAGCACTTCTAATTGATTCCTTCATTATCATCAAGAAGAGAAGCAGAAAAATCTTTAGTAGCATTTGATTTTCCTTATTAAAACTGTGTTCATCTTTTTTTTTTACCAACAGAACTCTTTTAAAAATAGCTGTTTTTTTAAAAATATAAGGAATTTTCTTCAAAGTATCTCTTAGAATCTCACTTTCTGCCAAGGAATGTATGGATTAATATAAGTCAAAATGTTAACAGTTGATAGAGGTTTAATATGTCAGTCCATTTACTAACTAACTTTTACATATTCCTATGGTGTACAACACTGTGCCAATTACTGATAATATTTTTATTTTAAAATATACCTTTAAACCTAATACAAGGAAGTTGAGTCTATGATGAGAATGTGATACACAAGGAGCTTTCTCTTTATATTGGGCCCCTGCTTTTCTCCCCTTCATTTAGTATTTTATTTTTTCCCCAGTTACATGTAAAATTTTTTTAAATTAATTTTTAAAATTTTGAATGCCCAATTCTCTCCCTTCCACCTTCCCTTCCCCCACTTTGAGAAGCAAGCAATTTGATGATGAGATATGTATAGCTATGAAAACATTTCCATTATAGTCATGTCGTGAAAGATCATAGACCAAAAATAAAAAGAAACCTCAAGAAAAATAAAGTAAAAAATGTATGGTTCAATCTGTATTGAGATACCAACAGTTCTTTCTCTGGGTATGAATAGCATTTTTCATCATATGTCCTTCAGAGTTGTCTTGGATCTTTGTATTGCTGGGAATAGCTAAGTCATTCACAGCTGATCATCTTAAAATATTGCTGTTACTTTGTACACTGTACATTTCATTTTGCATCAGTTCATGTAATTCTTTCTAATTTTTTTCTGAGAGCATCCTACTCATGATTTCTTATAGCACATTAGCATTTCATCATAAATACATGTCACAGTTTGTTCAGTCACTCCCCAATTGATGGCTTCCCCTCACTTTCTGATTTTTTGCTCCCAGAAAAGAGCTGTTGTAATTGTTTTTACATATACATCCTATTTTTTTTTAATCTCTTGGAGGAGACAGTCCTAGTAGTGATATTGCTAGGTCAAAGGGTATGCATGGTTTTATAGCCCTTTCACATAGTTCCAAATCACTCTACAGAATGATCAAATCAGTCCACAACTCCACCAACAGTGCATTAATGTTTCATTTTTCCCACATCCCCTCCAACATTTGTCATTTTATTTTTCTGTCCAATTCGATATTCTAATAGACATTAGGTAGTACCTCAGAATTGTTTTAATTTGCATTTCTCCAGTCAATGGTTATTTAGAGCATTTTTTCATATGGCTATACCGTGTTTTCCCAATAAGACCTATCCTGAAAATAAGCCCTCCCCTTACTGTGTAAGATTCCTCTAAAATAAGCCCTCCCCCGAAAATAAGCCCTATTGAGATTGCTACTGTAGTGAAGGTGATCCCCTGCGCTACACGCTCCCCCCCCTGTAAAATGCATGCCGCGCTCCGAGCTGCATCCAATCAGAGCTGCAGCAGTGAGCGCGTCATCCTGTTCTTCCCCAGTGATTTGTTTATTGAATAAAGGTACATTTTTTTGTTCACATTTACCTGTTTATTAAAATTGCTGTCAATGTTCATTAAAATAAGCCCTCCCCTGAAAATAAGCCCTCTGGTGTTTTTCTATCCAAAAAAAAATAATAAGACAGTGTCTTATTATCGTGGAAACACAGTACATAGCTTTGATTATTTAACCTGAAAATTGTTCATATCTGATCATTTATCAATTGGGAATGACTCATATTCTTAGAAATTTGACTCACTTCTCTATATGTTTGAGAAATGAGGCCTTTATCAGAGAAACTTGCTTCAATTCTTTTTCTCAGTTGCTAATGGTAACTGTATTTCCTTTTTTTTTTCTTTTTGTAGGGGGAAAGGTAGGGCAGTTGGGGTTAAATGCCTTGCCCAAGGTCACATAGCTAGATTTGTGTTAAGTGTCTGAGGCTGGATTTGAGCTCAGGTCCTCCTCACTCCAGGGCTGGTGTTTTATTCACTGCACCACCTAGCCACCCCTGTATTTCCTTTCATCTTATTCCTCCTACTGTTTATTCTAATCTCTCTCTCTCTCTCTCTCTCTCTCTCTCTCTCTCTCTCTCTCTCTCTCTCTCTCTCTCTCTCTCTCTCTCTCTCTCTCTCTCTCTCTCTCTCTCTCTCTGTCTCTCTCTCTCTCTCTGTCTCCAACCTGTCCCTCCTCAAAAGTGTTTTGTTTCTGACTACCACCTCCCTCAATCTTCCCTCCTTTCTGTCACCACCCCACCCCCTTCTCTTATACTTTTCCCCTCCTACTTTCCTGGATATTTTTATACCAATTTTTGGGTGTATGTTATTACCTATTTGAACCAGTTTTGATGAGAGTAAGGTTCACTCATTCTTCTTAACCTTACCCCTCTTTTCCCCCATTATGAAATCTTTTTCTTGCCTTTTTTATGTGAGATAATTAACCCCATTCTACTTCTCCCTTTCTCTTTAGCCTAGTACATTGCTCTCTTACCCGTTATTTTTTTAAGATAGCATCCCTTCAGATTCAACTTATACCTTTGCTCTCTATATATACTTCTTCTAACTAGCCCAATAATGAGAAAGTTATTATAAGTTACAAGTATCATCTCCCCATGTTGGAATGTAAACAGTTTAACCTTATTAAGTCTTTCATGATTTCCTTTTCCTTTTTACCTTGTTATGTTTCTCTTGAGTCTTATTTGAAAGTCAAACTTCCTATTTAGCTTTAGTCTTTAAAAAAAATGCTTTGCAAGTCCTCTATTTCATTAAATATCTATTTCCCTTCTGACCAAATGATTATAATCAGTTTTGCTGGGTCGGTGATCCTTGGTTGTAATCCTAGCTCCTTTGCCCTCTATAATATCATATTCCAAGCACTCTGATCCCTTAATGCAGAAGACATTAAGGCTTGTGTCATCTTGACTGTGGCTCTATGATATTTGAATTGTGTGTTTTTTTCTGCTTGCAATATTTTCCCTTGATCTGGAAGAATTGGAGTGGCTGTAATTTTCCTAGAAGTTTTCATTTTGGGATCACTTTCAGAAGATGATCAGTGGATTTTTCCCATTTCAATTTTACCCTCTGGTTCTAGATTATGAGGACAATTTTCCTGGATAACAACTTCTTTTTTTTTAAAGTAATTGGGGTTAAGTAACTTGTCCAAGGTTACATGGCCATTTTTTTTGTGTGGGTGTTAAGTATCTGAGGGTGTAACCGATCTCTGGTCTTCTGAATCTGGGGCCGGCGCTCTTACTCACTGCGCCACCTAGCTGCCCCTGGATAACTTCTTGAAGGATGATGTCTGAGAACTTTTTTTTTTTTAATATATTTTTGATCCTGGCTTTCAGGTAGTCCAAGAATTTTTAAACTGTCTCTCCTGGATCTATTTTCCAGGTCATTTGTCTTCCCAATGAGATATTTCAAATTGTCTCCTATTTTTCTTCATTCTTTTAGTTTTATTTCACTGTTTCTTGATTTCTCATAAAATCATTAGCTTAATTCTAATTTTTAAGGAATTATTTTCTTCAGTGACCTTTTTTTAACTTCCTTTTCCATTTGGCCCATTCTACTTTTTATGGCATTCTCCTCCTCATTGGCTTTTTGGACCTCTTCTGCCATTTGGGTTAGTCTAGTTTTAAGGTGTTATTTTCTTCAGCATTTTGGGGGTCTCATTTAGCAATCTGTAGACTCATTTTTCATGATTTTCTTGCATCACTCTCATGTTTCTTCCCATTTTTTTCTTTACCTCTCATACTTGATTTTCAAAATCCTTTTTGAGCTTCTCCATGACCTTAGACCAATTCATATTTTTCTTGGAGCCTTTAAATGTAGTAGCTTTCATTTTGTTATCTTCTTCTCAGTGGATGATTTGGTCTTCCTTGTCACCATAGCAACTTCCTCTGGTCAGATTGTGTTTGTTTGTTTGTTTCCTTATTTTCCCAGAATATTACTTGAATTTTAATGGCTTGTGAAAGTAGGACTTTGCTTTCAGGGTGAAGGGCGCATGGTCCCAAGCATTGGCAATTTTGTATGGCTGTTTTCAGAGATACTTCTAAGGACCTGTAAGTTTTCAGTTCTTCCAGCATGGTATGATCTGAGGAGAGGGGTGTTTACTTCTCTCCTGCCCTATGCTCTGGTCTGTGAGTGACCACAGGCACTCTTTTCTGCCCCAGAACTGTGAAAAGGGTTCCTGTTACCCAGTGGCTTCAAGCTCTGGAGTCGTCCTCCTTGCCCTGAGAATTCCACCCAGGTCTAGGAATCAGATCTGTATGTGGGCAGTGTAACATAGTCCTGCTTCAGTGCTAGCAAAGAGATTCCTATAATATATCGCTATTTATCAACCCCTTTACCATTTGTGGACTGAGAGACCCAGAATCAGCTGCTCCTGATGCTAATTCAGTGGTCCCCAAGGCCTGTTCCTGGTTTGCTGGGGTTTGATCTGTGCTGATTTAGCCCATGCTGGACTGTGCTCCATCCAGATACAATATACCTTTTCTGCTGACCTTTTCAATTGTCTTTGGCATCTGTGGGCAGAGAAGTCTGGAAACCACCAGTGCTGCCAGTGATTCAGACACCTAAGCCCTGCTCCTGTTTTGCTGGGGCCAGGTCTGCACTGGCTCAGCCTCTACTGGACTCTGCTCCTTTCTCACCCTGTTGCAGCTGACCTTTACTTCCCATTTTCCAAGTTGTTTGAGGCTAAAAAACTTGTCTCATTTCCTCTTTTTGTGGACTCTGCCTTTCTAGAATTTGTTTGTTACAATTTGTTTAATGGTATTTGGAGGAGTTTGGAGGAGAGCTCATGCAAGTCTCTGCCTTTACTCTGTCATCTTGCTTCTGCGTCTGGGCCCCCATTTCTTGGTGTATTGCAATTATAATGTAGTAGAATCAAGAATGTTATTATGAATCTTTATTTGACACTTATAAATGTGATCATGGAGATAGTTTATACTGTTTTTGAAAAATCTTTTTTATTTGTAAATGTGGATAATAATATTTATACTATCCTTTATGGAAAATTCCCCCAATGGCACTTGGATTTGTGCATTGGGTACCCTGATTGTAGCTGTTTTCTTGGGACTCTAGGTATAAGTGTGTGTACTGCTTCTCCTAATAGTGTGGTTCCTGAGTCCCCACTAGTGTGCTTCCAATTAAACATCATCCTTAACTCATTGAACTTTTAGAAACAACATTCAACTGAACTAAGTGTTATCATAAAGACACATTTCCCCCAACATAAACCTGTAGTGTTTTTTTTCAACAAATGCACACATTGTCAATAGGGAGAGTAGTTTCAAAGTTAGAGTACAATATCATTGAAGCACATGTGTAAAATATATATGTGGCAAATGATAATTCAAAACTCGTGGTACCTGAAATTATTTTTCTCTTTGTAGCATTTTTTTTTTCAGTTCCATTTAGTTCTAGCTCTTTCCTGGTTGGGCTACGCCCAGGTTCTGTTCCTTTCTTGCTTCCATATCCAAGACTCTTCTCTGCTGTGGTGGAATGGAAGAAAGAATCACATTATTTGAAGCTGCTTTCTGTTTCCAGTGACTATAATTCCACAATCATGTGTCTAAGTTTTCTTCAATGGCTCTTAGAACCTAGATGATATAAATAGTAACGGGCTAGATGGGAAAATGTCCCTTCCTCTCTATGTCTAAGTAGTGTCTCCAAAAAGTGCTCACAAATCTGGAACTTGATTAGATAGATACATAGATATGGATACATAGGGATATATATATAAATATAGATATATATATAGAGAGAGAGAGAGAAAGGTAGATAGATATAGATATTGAGAAATATAGATAGATAGAGATGTTTATATACACACATATATACATACATAAACATATAGAGATTAGATATATATATATGTTATATGTCTATAGATATAAATATCCAAACAAATATTTCCTGTGTGATGCCAAGTTTCTCTATCCGATGGCTATAGCCCTATATTCCTCTCTAATTGATTAAAGAATTAATCATACATTGTGGTTGGTTGGAAGAAAATTCCTTTGCACGAACTTTACACACTGTGCTAGGCATTGTATTGCTACCTGTTTGGTGTTGGTATTGCATCTTGTTCCCTTACAATTTTATACTTCTTATTTTATTAGTGTTACATTAATGTACTTTGTAATCCTTAGGTATTTCAGTACTCCAATGGATCTGTAAGCTCTTGGATGTGGATAATTTCTCTAATGGCACAGAAAACAATTCATCCATGCCTTTCCATCTGTGAGACTTATATCTATGTCCTCCCATATCTCTGCCATATAAGGTTTGTCTAATGTGATGTAAATACATATGTGGGATCTCTCTCTCTCTCTCTCTCTCTCTCTCTCTCTCTCTCTCTCTCTGCTCTCCTTCCTTCCCTCTCTCCTTTTCTTAGTTTTCTCACCAGTAAGATCATAGGATCACATACAATGGCTTCTTCCAGTTTTAATGAGGTCCCTTCCAGCTCTGGATTTATGATCCTCTGGTCCTATTGATTTTCTTAGTGGGAGGGGTAATAGATCCTAATCCTAAAATAAAGAATTGGCTAATGTTCTTTTTTGATATACAGGGTAATTTAATTTGTCTATGGATCTTATTGAAGTTTATAAAAGGTGTTTCCTCCAGATACTAATTCATTTGTTCCTAGTTTATGGTCTGGACATTCAATTATAAGTTCCAGGGGTTGAATGTAATTTCCTTCATTGTTTTTGATTTTTTCAAAGTCTAGAAAGACCTGTCATCATTTCAAGTAGCACTCAAATACAAGTAAAAAATATTAGAGATTTTCAGAGTGTTCATTAGTGTCAGTTATGTATTGATTAACCTCAGTGGCATCAAAGTGTCTATTGATGATACTTAAACTCTTGTAAGATATGCAGTTTATATGGTTTTTCTTGTCTAGTCCCTTTGGCTTGAAGATAAACTGAAGTTCAAAATTTATTGCAAGAGAGGATCTAAATGGGTTACATCATATTAAAAAATTATTTTGAGTAGCCTGTATTTTAATGCCGATAATCATTGTTGAATCTCTAATCATTTGAGAAATTCCAATTCAAATGTAGCCTCTTTCAGGAAGCCTGCCCTCATATTTTCAAGTAGCAATGATCCACCATTACCACTTGGAACTCACACACTTGTCCATCTCTTAAGACTTGAGGCTACCAGCCTAAGAGTAATCATCTCTAAGATTACTTAAGAGATCATCTAAACGAATACCTTAATACCTTTTGAAGGTAAGGAAGTTGAAGTTCAGAGAAATCCAGCAGCTTGCTCATATTGCTTACAGAGCCAAGATATAATCCTAAATCCTTGGAATCTTTCACCATGGCTCTTTTAACTATTCCACATTGCTTCATTTAATTTATCCTCTATTATTTCATAATTTTGTTATTTTTTATATGCTATGTTTCCCAATTTGACTATAAGTTTGATAACATCGTGATAACAATGTCTTACATAAATTTTTATTTCACCAAATACCCAACTTCTACTATGCTCAGTAGTATGTTAATGAATTTTTAACAATCAGCTCTCCACCCCCCCAAAATTATATATAAACATATATGCATATACATCTATATGTATACTAACTACACACTAAGTATAATCTGAATTATTAACCTTTTTGTCTTGTCTGTCTCCTTCTTAGGTTGAGACAATGAATAAAACAATAAATTAAGTCCTGATTTGTTGTTTCTGCCAAATAACTGAAATGTAAGCTCATACTACAAATTCAATTATCAGCTCTCTTAAGCCAGTTTGAGATGATTCCAGCACACCATTGGTTCTATCTTCAGCACCTAATAGCATATTGAAATTTCTATAGTTAATTAGTAGTTCTATGATTGATAGACCTCATATAAAGTCTTACATCTTTTTGTATTTTTTGGTATCATTGCAGAGATGGGTGTATCCATATCATTCTTTTAAAATTGATTCCCAAATAATTTTCCCTACACACTTTCCACCTCTTGCTCTGACTATAGGCAAATCAACAATACAATAATCTCAAATCAACTTTACCTATGAATGTCAATGTACTCTGTGTTATAGCTACCAACTTTTTATCTTAAACCATAACTCCCTTCCTTGGCCAACACTTTCTCTGTTGTCTCCCCTTTACAATGTAAGTTCCTTGAAGGCTGGGGCTGTTGGTCCTTTTGGGTATTTATTTTTGTATTTATGTCTCCAGTGCTTAGCACAGCATTGGCAAGTAGCAAGTCCTTAATAAATATTTTTCATTTATCTTTCCATCCATCCATCCATCCATCCATCCATCCATCCATCCATCCATCC
>NW_027187360.1:17523947-17539704 GCF_028583685.1 Petaurus breviceps papuanus | reverse complement strand
CCATCCATCCATCCATCCATCCATCCATCCATCCATCCATCCATCCACCCGTCCGTCCATCCGTCCGTCCGTCCGTCTGTCCATCCATCCATCCATCCATCCATCCATCCATCCATCCATCCATCCATCCATCCATCCGTATCCCTGTTTCACTTAAATCCAATTCACTTGCAAATCAACATCCTTACATCATTGGTCCTTTTTGAGAACAAAGGACAAACAACAGCATCAGTCCATTCATTTCCAATCAAGAGATTTGGCAGATGATTCCTGTTATGCTCGCAATTCTCTCTCAAATGAGAAAGGATTCATTTTCTTTCCAATCCTATAGTAGGAGTAAGAGTAGGAGTAGTACTACTGCTGTTGCTACTAAAACTAATAATAATAATAAATGTAATTGATTAAAGTTCCTTTTAAACTTTAAAAACATTATACACATAGTTTCATTGCCTAGTCCTAGCATATTATAATTGAGCAATTTTGCCATAGATGATTTGTTTAATAAAACACATAAGTTTGGAAATGAGGGTACATAAAATATTCTTTAAAATACCTTATCAAATTCAAATAGCACTCCCCATTTCATCTCATAGTTAATATATTTATAATAATATACATATTCATTTTTAGGATTTGTGTTCTTAATTTCATGATAATAGGTGTTTTAGTAAATAGAATCTTAGACTTTGGAGTCAGAAAGATGCTGAACTTGAATCCTTGCTCAGATATTTAGTATCTGTGTGACTCTGGGCAAGTCACTTAGCCGCTGTCTGTCTCAATTTTCTCTTCCATAAAAAGGTAGTAATAATAGTGTTTAGCTCAGTATTATGAAGACCAAACAAGATAAGAATATATACAGCTCTTTACCAATCTCATAACAATACCAATCTCAAACACATATAAATATTCTTTATTATTATTCTCAATTTTTTGGGGGTGGAGATTTTTTATTTGAGGTCTTGAAACATAGATTGACAAAACAGGCAAAAAAACAGGCCCTTTATGATCCGCAAGAGTCCCAGTCCTGTAAATATTTTTGATTCAAATTAGATAATCCAAGTAAATAAAGAAGAATTCAAGAAAGTCCTTTAAATCACATGGAGATTCTATTTGGCAGCAGGAAAATTCATTAGCTTTCCATTTCTGCAGTCTGAATGCTCATTTAAAAGAAAAATGAATTGTTTACTTGGTAACTACATGTCATTAGAGGAGCATTTTTAAACAGTGGAAGCTGAAATACATTTGTAAAACTTCTACACCAAGACATCAGCCCTCATAAGGTGAAGTCTATTTGTTTTGGCAATTATCTGGTCTGAGAGAGATTTTCTGAAATTGAGAGTAAAGAATTCTCAGTAGGGATCCCAAACAAGTGCTGAGATTATCCTCAATGATGTAGATACCCAACCCCAGGTTTTTAATGATAGTGACCAAAGATACTATAGACTCTCCTACTTTGTCTTATTTTAAGTTTCTGTTGTGTTATGCTATTCTATACTATATTTTCATGTTCTGCTATATTCTTTTTACTGGTTAGATTAAGGATTACAATTTTTCTTATTCCTAAGGAAAGGTCATTCCCCATGTCAGAGATGTTCTCTCCACTCTTCCACCTCACTGTGTCACTGTTTCCTTCAAGAAATTTCAAGTACTACCTACATGAAGTTTTTCCTCTCTCTCTCTCTCTCTCTCTCTCTCTCTCTCTCTCTCTCTCCTCTCTCTCTCTCTCTCATATTAACTTGTATTTAACTATTCTATATTTATTTCCTCTACTCATTTATGTTAATTTTTAGATTGTTCTTTTCATTAGAATGAAAGCTGCTTGTGAGTAGGCATTCTTCTTATCTTTGTATTTGTATCCCCAGCTTCTAGCATAGTAATTGCTGAATAAATAATCATCGATTAATTGATTTTGAAAGATGTTATTTTATCTGTGTACACACTCCTTGAACAGTTACCATAAATACAGGCAGGACAGTCCATCTTTGGGGGTGGGAAGACAATAATTACTGTTCAAATCTTTTAACAGGTTTTTCCCCCTCCTGGTGGCTTCTGATAGAGGTAGCACATAAATGCCACCCAGTGTTGGTGCTACTTTTTAGGTTGACCAACTGTATTAGAGTTGGAGAACAGTTTTTGTTGGAATAAGGGAGCAGAACAAAGACAAATGAGAGTTCTTTGAGCCAGAATAAGGTGAATCTGTAGACTCTGGTCACCTGAAGGACTTCCCCTGTATGAATGTTGTTTGTGATTCTCATGTGTTTTATATGTCCCCAGAGGAGGATTATTTTTCAGGCTTATTCTGAAAGTGAATGAAGGTCTTGGGTCTGTAAAATACTGAAAGGAACAGTGAAGGTGATTGTATTTCTCAAAACAGTGAAAGCTATAACCTTGGCATCATCTCTGGGTCTCCCACATTCCCTTAGGCATGACTGTCAGATGTTATCGAATGCTAGTAGCCAAAAACTATGAAGCGCATACACTGTCATTGATTGGAATGTCTCCATATTTCTGGAATTTCTGTGGATAAAAAAAATAATCACCCTCACATGTGCAAACTTGTACTAATGAAATTCTGAAGGTAGCTAGTCTGATCCTTGAAGAAGAGAATCATAGTATTTCTGTGGGACCACAATTTAAGATATACATTTTGTTAAGTCCTGTAAGACTTTATTGCATGTTACACTTTTTAGCGTATCTTTTGATCCAAAATGAAAAATGGATGTCATTCCTTCAAAAGAACATATTAAATGTCTACTTTATGCCAAGCATTGTGCAAAGAACTGGTGATACATATGTTAAAACAAAATAATACTGGCCTCAGAAAATTTACTTTCTTTTGGGAGGAATTAACATGGACAGAGATAATTAAATATTAGAATTTTGCACCCTGATGAAACATCAAATATTGAAATAAAATACTTGATTGTGTGTTAATTCTATAAGAAGAGAACCTGTGTCTTTTAGTGCTTGTGCATCCCTAATCATGCCTGGTGTGTGGTTAACACCCACTAGATGGTTAATAAGTTCTTTTTAACTAATTGAGAAATACTAGCCTGACATCTGTTCACTTTGTCTCTTTTATATTCATCTTCTCATGTTTAAAATGTCAAGCCTATAAAAAGTGTTTGGTCAGTTTTCATTTGAAGGAATTTTGAAATAAAAAGAAAATTTTGTAAATGACAGACTATTTTGATCCTTACTTTAATTTAGCTTTTTCATTGTATTCCCTTTTTTATGTCTTTCCCTCCCTTGTTTCAACTGCTGCTGCTCTTAAAGTAATTAAAGAAAAAAATAGCTTCTCAGCAGCTATATTGTCATAATCCCAAAATGGTGTTTGATTGGTTTAGCCATTAGTTTAAAACTCCAGGAAGATACACAGTGAATGGACAGTAGGGAAAGGTGGTGGTAGTGGTGGGGGGGAAGTGATTAATTAAAATATTTGAAAGTTAAACTATTTAGTTGTTTTTTTTGTTTGTTTCAGTGAAATGAATTGACCTTTCCCATCATAAACAGATATGCAAATTTTGTTTACCATTAGGAACTGTGATCTCCATAAGGGCAAGAATTTTACTTTGTTTTCTTTTTGTCTTTGAATCTCTAGAACTAGTAAAATATTTTACACATAAGTGCCTAATAAATATTTTTTATTTAAAGTGAAATGAAGTCCAAAATAGACCACATAAAGAGAAAGGAAACATAGTTAGATAGCTATCTTCTTTAAAATGAGGAAATGTTTCCCCAACTCAGACATAGAGGAAAAAATATAGGAATACAGGAAACACTAGATAGTATTAACTTTTAGAGTTAGGGAGTTATTATCCACCATATTAAAGTAAAGAATGGGTTAATAATAAAAATTTCAAAATAATAACTTATTGAGTCATTAAAGAAACAAGTAGATGCATTGTGGAATTAGATAGATAGATCGATGATTGGTGATAGATAGATAGATAGATAGATAGATAGATAGATAGATAGATAGATAGATAGATAGATAGATAGATGGATGGATGGATGGATGCATAGATGGATAGATAGACAGATAGATAGAGAGATAGATTATATAGAGATTGGTATAGATATAGGTATAGATATATATTGAGTGCCTAGGTACTTTTTACATTACCAATATTGCCTAATAAGCTCAGAAACAAGATTGCCACAGTATTCATCAACTTCTTATTCAGAACTTATTAATTCTGTAAAGTAACTCAAATTCTTCTCATTCCCTTTATTTTGGAGAAAGATTGACAAACTTGTCTGATTCCTTAGTATGCACTAGAAAAGAAAGCAACAATACTTGAAACTTGAAGACAAATGAGTTTTTTAGGTCCCTCAATTCAAATCAATGTAATTCATTGCAATGAAATGTGATTTAACAAACATTTATTAAGGGTTACACTGGGGATAAAAAGACAAAAATGAAATTGTCTGCATTTAAGGAGCTTATATTCTATTGGGGGAGGGCAACATGGAAGGTAGCACATATAAAAAGGAGTAACTGTGTTTCCTCTTTCCTTATGCTTATATCCCTGATTTTTGTTTCTTATTTACTACTATAGCTAGCTTTTTTAGTACTGTGTCAGATAGAAAATGGGACAATAAACCTTGTTTCACCACTGAATTTGTTAGAAAGAATTCTAGATAACCACTGTTACAGATAATGGTAACTTTTTTTTTTTTTTGCTTTTTAGAGGGCATTTGGGGTTAAGTGAGTTGCTCAAAGATACACGATTAGTGTGTCAAGTGTCTGAGTTCAAATTTGAACTCATGTCCTCCTGATTCCAGGGCAGGTGCTCTATTCACTGAGCCACCTAGCTGCCCCAATAATGGTAACTCTTGATTTTAAATACATACTGTCGTTTTAAGGAAAGATCCCTTTATTCCTATGTTTTCTAGGTTTTGTTTTGTTTTTTTATGAAAATGAGTGTTGAATTTTGTCAAAAGCTGTTTCTGCTTCAACTGATTAAATTATATGACTTTTGTTGATATTATTATAGAGATATTATTATCTCTGCGGTTAATTAATTTCATAAATTTCCTAACATAAAACCAACCTGATATTACTGATATAGACCTGAACAGGTTGTAGTATAAACTCTTTTTGACATATTGTTTTAGCCTCATTGATAATTATCTATGTTCATTAGGGATATTATCTACAATTTTCTTTGGCTTTTATTCTTCTTGGTTTTTGTATCAACAATATATCTGTGTCATAGAAGAAAATTAATGAGATCCCTTCTTTTGCTATTTTGACAAACAATTTATATAATAAAGAAAAAAGTTATTTGAATGTTTTATATAATTGATTTATGAATCCATTTTCCCTCTTTGAAAGTTCCTTTATAGCTTGTTAAATTTCTTCTTCTGAAATTAGATTGCTTAAATTCTCTATTTCTTGTTCTGTTAATTTGGATATTTAATATTTTTTGGTAAATATTTATTTCATTTCAGTTGCTGAGTTAATTGACATGTAGTTGGGCAAAATAGTTTCTAAGTATATGCTTTATTCTTTCTTCATTTGTTGTGAATTAATCTTTTTAAAATTTTTTGATATTGGTCATTTGATTTTCCTCTTTTAAAAATCAAATTAGTTAATAGTTTATCAATTTTATTGTGTTTTTAAGTGGTTTTTGTAGATTTACTGTTTCACTGTTTTACTTGCAAATGGGTACAATCACTCTAAAAAGCATTTTAAAATTATACATGAAAGTTACTAAACAATTTATATCTTTTGACCTGGCTAACAAAGGGGAAAAGTAACATTGAAAGAACTCTGAGAACTCTGTTCAATAGAATGATCATTTATGATTCTGAGGATTGATTAAAAATGCTATCAAATACTTAGATGCAAATTAATTACTACCAATAAAATAAATAATGATAAATAATTCATATGCAGGCATTGAGGGAATTTATTTTGCTTGTCTAGGCATATTTTAACAACAAATTTGTTTTTCTTTCCTTTTTTCCCCTGGTGGAATTGGAGGGAGAGAAGATATGGTGTTATTTTTTTTTCAGGGGGGGGGAGGAGTTCTTGTTGTTGCTGTTTTTGGCATAGAGAGTTGAAGGGATGTTCCAGTTGTGAAATGTTGCATGCCATTTTAAATGAAATCACTGTATTATGCACTCTTTTTTATGCTTTGTTTGCAAAAGAGCACCTCAGAAAATGAGAGTAAATCTGTAAAAGTTTGCAATGTAAAAACACAATTTGCTTTATATATAATATAATTAATATAACATAAAATAACATGGCATAACATAACATAATAAACACAATAAAACTTAAAACAAAAAAAGGTTGCATTTGAATTACACAATGAAGGAAGTGAGGGATTCCAAGAGACAGAAATGAGGTTTAAACATTCCAGACATGGTTCATGGTCAACTGCCTGTGAAAAAGCATTTTGTGCTAATTTCAACTTGACCCAGAAAACCATACTTTAATAGATTTGAAACTGACTTCCAAAAAAAATGTCCTTTTAATGGTAATATGATGGGAAGAGCTAATAAAGATTCAACTAATGCTATTTAGAAGTGTACTTTTTGTTTACTTTAGTCTTTTTCTCAATGATCTCTAGGCAGCTTTGATAATTTGGGGGTAAATATATTTGGCAATCAATCAAGAAAAGGGTATTTATTAGGGACCTAATGTATACCAGTCACTGTGATAGGTTAGTGTGGGGGAAACAAAAACAAACAAAAAAAATGAAGCCGCCTCTTATCTCAGGGAGAAGATATCTGAGGAGAGAAAATATTTACATATCTAAGAATATACAATATAAATATATACTGAATACATGCAAAATAATGAAAGGTAGTTGAAATGCAAAGTAGTTGATAGAGTGAGGTGGGCCATTGGTGGGCAAGAGTCAGGAAAGGTTTAGGGTGGAAGGTGGTCATTGGACTGATTATTGAAGGAACTAAGAGATTTTATGAAAAGCAAGAGCTTTCCAGTGGTGGATGATGACAAAGTCTCAGAGATGGAAGAGTGTGATGTGTAAAAAGGGCAATTTACAATATGGTTTGACCGGACTGCAAGAAGGAGAATAATGTATAATGAAGCTGAAAAGACAGTCTGCCAGAGTCTGCTTTGGTACCTCATTGGGCCCTATATTTCTCTGACACTGGTGCTCCTTCCACTGATGTAAATCACAAACCCTCCAAGTTTACTAGACTAGGCTGAGTCTTTTCCATGTTTCCCATGACCCTTCAATAGGGGGCCTCCAGTACCTCACCAAGCCCCCACCCACCCTTTTTAAGCATCTCAGAAGGCACCAATGCACCACTCAGGTTGTCTAGCTATTATCCTTCATTCTTACTTTAGGATCAAATTATCTCCTTTCTTGGAGATACCATAGTTTAAATTTTCACCAACAAATAAAGGAAAAAGTCCCAGAGTTAAAATTTGATACTAATATTTAGAGTAAAATAAAGGATATAGTCTGCATCTTAAATCAATCCACATGCTTTCCTTTTCTTAATTATATATTATATCATAGTCAAATTCTATTTAAGGAAACATAATAGAAAGCTAATAGCTTTCCAGTCAGTTTTTGGTTACCTTTATATTGTTAATTACTTGTTTGGGGCATTAATATATTTTTAACCTTACTTAGATAAAACCTTATCCACTAGTTAATTAAAATAATTAGGCTGCTTTAGGTCACCTAACATTACTTTAACTAAAAACTGACTATGTGTTGAAAGGAGATGTTTTAGTTATTTTTATTAAAGAACAGATAACATGCCCCAATTTTCAGCACCACAATCAACTCTGAAAGGCTGAAGAATTTTACTTAAAGCATGAAATAGAGGTTATGTTGTTTAACACCATCCAGAGTGAAGAGTTACAGAAAAAAGCAGTTAGGTTTATGTATTGTTTAGATTCCTGTAAGTAGGTACCAGTTGAAGACGAGAGACAAGCCTGCATCTGCTTAAGAACCCAGTTCTTTCTAAGTGAGACATGAGTAGGTTATACATTTATACCTTGTTATAAGACTGCAGATAGCAAAGCAGATTTGTATATTGTACACATGAAATCTTGTCCTAGGAAGCAGTCACTTCTAGGTATTTTTTTGTGTTTTGTTTTGTTTTTAATAACAGTGCAACTGCCAGGTGCGTGTTGGTTTACTTCCTGACACCAGAGTTTTTTAAGGAGGTGATGTGGCATGTGATATCAATGTCTTCCATATCCCATTGTCATAGTTTCTTAATTAGCTTTGTTAATTGACCCATTAGAATCCCTAAAAGGTAAAGTAGATAAGAATAAACATCTTCCCTGAACTATTTCACCTATGGATGAGACCATCTTTGAAAACTGATTCTCAAAAGGGGAAGCCAAGTCATTTAATCTAACTAAAGATATAGGTGGTAGATTGGGAAAGCTTTAGTTCACATAAATTACTAATTGTCAAATGTGCCAGTAAAGAACCATCTTTTATATTATTCGATTGGTTGATTTAGAAGCAAATTTGACATTGTTAATGTCCCTAGAAAATGCTGCCATTGTCAAACATTCCAGCAATTTATTCTTTCTTCTGGATTCAGTTACTACATTTGAGGAAGAGTTCTGAATCTGGTGTGTGTGAATATTAAAGACAGATAAATAAATACATATAGATATGTACACACATACATATATACACATATATATACAGACATATATACTTACATATTGATAATTACTTTTAAATATAATCAGTTTCATCACCCTGTATATTTTATTTTATGAATGTAAATATTCTATTCTGAGAAGGGTTTACCAGATTGACAAAGTGTTCAATGACACAAAAGAAAATTTAATAACTCTGCTATTGTAAGGTATTGGTTACTTCTCACTAATTTTTGCTTTTCCTTACTTGGCTGGTTGGTGAACTTGGCATCAGACAAGGAGAACTATTTATTAGACCAAAGGAAGCTGTAAGATAAGTAGGAGATTGACGTACTGCCCATGTCACCAAATACTACAGAAAATCAGCCACTTATCTGTGGCCCTTATACAAGGGCATCTGAAAATCCTATAGGGCAAAGTGATCCCAATCTGGGGAACATAGTTGGCTTATCTCTGATCCAGCCTGCTTGACCTTTAAAGATTTGAAATCTACACAAACATTCAAAGCTGATTTTTTTTCTACAGGTGCATTACCTAAAACTGATAGTCTAAACTCTTTCTGATCCACCTTGTCATCTCAGTCTGAGTTCCTGAGGACACCACTACAGATTAAACTTGGTGCTTTCTAAGTGTCATTTTAATTGACCATCCCATTTGATAATGTTACAGGTGGATTACCTCTTAAAGTAGCGGAAGGAATATGACCTGTACCTAAGTACCCAAAAGAAACAGACAGCCCATTTCCTTTGAAGGTCAGAGCAAATGGCTTATTTGGCTTTTCCCAATTCAATATGGTCTATGCCTCTGATTCTCACTTTTGAATGAGGGAATGATTGAAAATTCATTTAAATGCCTACTATACTACAAGCATTATACTATGCCCTGGGAATATGGAGAAAAATATGATAGTTCCTGCTTTCTAGAAGCTTGAATTCTAATTGGGGATGCAATGCATATAGAAATGACCAAGGAAGGGAGATTTTAACTGAGGAATCAAAAAAATAGCAAGTGATATCACAGAACAAGCGATTGTCACATCCTATATAGAAGCAGTAGTAGTATTGATTTGATGGTTTTTTCAAGAGGTAGAAGGTGAGAGGTGTCTTGGGGTAAGAGACAGAGCAAGGTAAATGTAAGATGGCAAAGAATGGATGTAAACAAGGGTCTGGAGGGAAGCTAGGGAAAGATGATCTCTATATATTCCCTGTGTTGCTGGGAGTCACCCATTGGCAGAAGAGATAACAAAATTCTCCTCTCTCTAGCTCTGATTTAAACTAAGAACAAAACTCAATCTACCAGGTTACCCACCACTCATTATATAGCTTCTTATCCAAACTCCACCCCCTCATATACATTTATCCTGTTTTTGGATCAATGCCAGGTGACTAGTTGCAATATAAATTTGTGAAAAACATGTGCTTTGATTTTCAAAGGGTCTGGGGCCTAACAATGCCTGAGATTCTTTGAATCTGTTACTCCTGGATAGAGTTGTATGTGCATGGGGGGGGGGGCGGGGGGGAGGGAGGGTGATTGTTAGCTTATCAATGATGAACTTTTCACTTTAAATTTAGCTAGTTAAAAATACATATTTCTAAGAAACTATGTGTACTATATGCATATATCATGTAGTTAAAACTTACTTTTCCAGACTCATTCAATCATATTATCAATATAAAACAAGAAAATATCCTCACTGTCAAAGAAGTTATTTGCACAATATCCAAATGGAAAAGGAATTCCCTATAGATGCACCTCCAGATGGCTCACCAGATGCCCCTGTTTGCATAGAGTATTTTGCTGATTACATCAAGCCCCTGGATCAAGGCTTCCTTAGTGAGATACACAGCCACTCAGAAGAGATAAGATGCATAACCTTCAGAGGAAAAATCAAGTGGATTATTTTATTTTTTAAAATTTATTATTTATTTATTTTTTTAAGCAATTGGGGTTAGGTAACTTGCTCAAGGTTACACGGCCAGTTATTTCTGGGTGTGGTGCTGAGTGTCTGAGCCCGGGATTCAATGTCCAGGTCGTCCCAACACTGGAGCCGGTGCTCTTACTCACTAAGCCACCTGGCCACCCCTAAGCAATTGGGTTAAGTAACTTGCTCAAGGTTACATGGCCAGGTGTTTCTGGGTGGGTGCTAAGTGTCTGAGCCCGGGATTCGATCTCCAGGTCTTCTCAACACTGGAGCCGGTGCTCTTACTTGCTGTGCTACCTGGCCGCCCCTTATTTATTTATTTTTAATGTTCTTTTTTTATTTTTAATTTCAAATTCTCTCCCTTGCTTCTACCCTTTCCTCACCCACTAAGAAGACAAGGGAAATAATATCAATTATACATATGAAATTATATAAAAATTTCAACATTAGCTATATCACAAAAAACATACAACAGTAACATAATTCATATTCATATGACACTTCACAGTTTGCAAAAGACCTTACATTTTATTCTAATGAAGAGTCATATTAGTGTTGTGATGGATATATAGAATATAGAACTTGGAGACAAGAAGACCTGAGTTCAAATCCTGCCTATAATATTTTCTAGTTAGTTGCATGACTTTGGCCAAGTCACCTAAGCTCTGACTCATTTTCTACATCTGCAAGATGGAGATAATAATAATACATACCTCATAGAGTTGTTGAGAGAATTAAAGATAATATATAAAGCAGTTTAAAAAAACCCTACAGTCATATATAAATTCTAGCCAAAACCAATCCTGTAAAATAGTGCTATTTTCAGTTCTATTTCACATATGAGGAGGCTGAAATTAACAAAAAGGCCCAAGGTCACAAAGAAGGAACTTTCTGAGCTAGTATTTGAACTCACATTCTTTTTATACTCAAAACCAGTGCTCTATCCAATTTACAACAATACCTCTCTCGTCTAGATTACCCTATGCAATTAGATGGGGAAATTTAACCTTTTAGTACAAATATTTAGTACAAATATTTGGCCATATATATTAAAAAGTCATTGATAGCTCTGAGATATAGCTCCAACACCTAGGAGATTAAACATGAAGAGGAAACTCAGCAAGATTATAACTGGGAAATTGTTTGGCATTTTCAATGAAGTTAAATTGATCCCCGTTTTCAAGGATCACATTTTAAGCACGAACATTCTAAGTATAATGCTACACTGTATAAAACTGCTATGAATCATGGAATACCACAATCTTAGAAGAATCAAAGTGTTAGGAGAAATAAAAGAAGAGATATATGATGTGCTTAAGTAGCCTCCAAGTACATCACCAATGATGATTTGTCTATAAGAAGTTGTGTAAAAAATAATAAAGACATATGGAATGGAGTTTTCATTTAATTGACACAGTGAAAAAAAAAATGCCGTTTAGATATGTAGATTCGAAACTGCTCTACAACCCACAGTATTAAAGAGTCACAGACAGTACTAAAAGATTAAAGGATTTTTCCAAGTTGACACAGGTAGGATGAGCCAGGAGACTTTGCTGATGCTAAGACTGGATCTCTACTGAGATGAATGAAAAGCCTGAAAGACAGAATTGCTGGAAAATTAATAATCAATTTACTAATTAGGCCAGCAAATAATCTATAAATTGATGGTCAGTGATCTCTCTCCATAACCAAAGACAAATCCACGGAGATCCCTGAATGTTTAAATACCTTTGGAAAAGGAAGTACCTGTGACAGGTGAAAAACAATCCTGATTGGTGAACAATTAATGAGAGTGTGGACATATTAATGAGGAGTAGGACCAAAAGTCTTTAGCTCTTCCTACTGACAAAGTGACTTCATCATGAGACTCAGTCACCTCCAGCAATCTGGACAAAGGAATGCAGATTCCTCCACCCAAATCACTCAGAGTGAACTGTGATGGATTCAGGGTACAGAGAGTAATGATTTGGGACTGGAATTCACCTAGATTAGATTCTATTTACACTTTAATCAAAAGTAAGCTCTCCTAGTTGGGTGGGGTCCAACCCAAGATTGAGGAGAAAGTTCCTGGAGGATTAGGTCAATTTCATCATCAGCCCAGTCCATCAGAGACTAACTAAACTGCAAGGACTTGTCTCTGAATGAGGAAATAGAAAGAAAACTCAGTACTTGATTATTAATACAATAGAAAAATCATTTTATTCACTACCCAACACTCAATTATGGGTACTAATTAATGGCTTATATGATCATGAAAGAAGGTGAGTCCACCAAACATCTTAGTGAGGGATAACAGATTAGACAGACCAAGAATGGCAAGAGTATTAATAAAATATTAAAAGGTCCAAAATAAAAAAGGAAGAGGAAGGAAGGAAGGAAGGAAGGAAGGAAGGAAGGAAGGAAGGAAGGAAGGAAGGAAGGAAGGAAGGAAGGAAGGAAGGAGGGAGGGAGGGAGGGAGAGAGAGACAAAGAACTACAGAGATTAGATTCAGTTTTCTACCAAGCATTTGTGGAAAGGCATAGACAAGAATATGATAAGATAAGAAGGAGTGGATGTCTACAATATGTTCTCCTGGAAGGAAAACCCACACCTGGGATATTGAAGATCATTTGAAATATCAAATAGAAACTATTAAATATGATTTATAGAACATTTTAAGAGAAGAAATATTTCATTATTTTGGATGACTCCAAACCAGCTTCATTCTCTCAGTAAAATGAAGGGGTGGGACTTAGTAAGGGTCCTTCTAGCTCTGACATTCGATGCTTCTCTTTCCTAAGCATATGGAATTATAGGAATTAATGGGAAAAGCAAAAGGCCTACTTGGATGAATATATAAAATGATCATTTATCATAGGTATCTCAAAAATTTGCATGCAAATGGATAACTGAAGTGCTTAAAAAAAGTTAATTATTTTTAAAAGGGTACATATTCCTCCTGAAGTCTTATTCACAGTCTTAAATTTGCTTAAAAGTTTGTTTGTGAAAATACAAAAACTAGCTTAAGACCAACCTAGCCTAAATGATGAATTTCAAATAAGGTAGGTAAAATCCAAATTGATTAAATTTTGAGAAATAATATATTTTTAATGACAGATAAATACATATAATAATAGCTGACATAATTCATTGAATCTATGATCTCCTAATAATAATGCATCAAATGGCCTCCTAATTCTCTCCAATTCTAGCATTTCCTCTCTTCATTCTATCCTCTACAAATATTATAAGAAGGATAAAATTACTTTCCTAAGATACAGACCTGACTATGTCAGTCATCTGCTCAGAAAAACTCCAATGGCTCCCCAGTACAACCAGAATAAAATACAACTTAGCCTCACATTCAAGACCAACCATAATCAGAATCCTGCTTTGTTTTCCAGACTTATTTTATACCACTGCTCCTATTCCTACTACTACTAATAATACAAGTTAGCTACTATTTAGTACAAGCTAGCTAATATTTATACAGTGTTTATATAGTAATAACGCAAGATAGCTAGTACTTATAGATTGTTTTAAGGTTTGCAAAACACTTTACACATATTTCATTTGATCCTCAAAATAACCTTTGGAGGTAGGCTCTATTATTATCTCATTTTACAGATAAGAAAACTGAGGCTGAGTGATATTAAGTGATTTGCCCAGTTTCAGAGCTAGTAATTATCTAAAGTCATATTTGTATTCTTCCTGAATATGTCTACCTACATAGCTGACTATGTTCTAAATAAACTGGTTCAAAGACTACTTTGTGTTTTCTTCCCCCATTAGAATATAAGCTCTTTCAGACAGGTGCTATCTTTCATTTTGTTAATATTTATGTTCCCAGCACTTAGCATAATACCTGACACATAGCAGGTAATTAATAAATGCTTGTTGATTTGATTATCTGTTTCTAAAATTCTACATTCCCTTTCCTGCCTCCAAGTATATGTATAGCTTTAGACCTGGGATGTTCTTTCTTTTCAGATTTAGCTTTCAGAATACTTGGCTTCCTTCAAGTCTCAGCAGAGGAGCCACCTCCTATGTTGAAGCTTTTCCTGTTACTACCTCTCAATGGTTTTGTGCTCTCCACCTCATAAGTGACAAATATGTATCCATGTCTTTATTATCTGTGTCATCCAGATCTATCTCTATAATCCAAACACATATATAAAAATAGATGCAGATATATATAAGTGAATATTATATGTATATATATATACACACATACAAATATGCATATAACTAAATGAATCTATACATGTGTATCTTTGTGTGACTACATGTGCATATGTAAAACATAAATACTTATATACTTATTTATATACATGGGTTTATTCCTCAATAGAATATCCTGAAGATAAAGGCTTTCTTTTTTTTCCTTCTTTTTAAATTGCTGTAAACTTAGCATAGTACCTTGCATATAGTAGGTATTGAATAATTGCTTATTTAATTGAATTTCATAGAATCTCATTGGTGAGAAAATTACCTGCTTCTCATCTTGTAACTATTCTTGTCTATGTCTCTTTGTAAAACCTACATTGAGGAGCTACCCAGCGTACCTTCCTCTGGTTTTTCTAATAAAACATGTTGAAAGATTTGAGGTACAGGATATGATGTGCAAGTCAATTTTGTTTTCTGAGTCAGAATAAGCTTGCCTACAAAATAGTGTATCTAAAGACTCAATCAGAATGGATGGCAGTATTAATCAAGATGTTCAACCTCCTCCTGAACCAGAGGGTACAGCTTTGGTGACAGGTAAACCATCTTGGTCTAAGCAAGTTTGTCTCATCTCTGGTAGACAGATGTTGTGACTGATTAAATTTGAAGGGGAAAGAATACATGTAATTTCATTATCTCCTCTGAGTGGGTGTAAGCAGAGATAATCTTATTTTCTCAAATGGAAGAACTGCTGCAATAAGTAGGAAAAAAAATGTTGAGCTGAGGGCAGGACAGAGTGATAGATATTAATGACACTGCCCAAGTAGATGTTTGACCACCACATTATTCCCCCTTGTTTTAATATTGTCTTAGGGTGTGTGTGTGTGTGTGTGTGTGTGTGTGTGTGTGTGTGTGTGTAAAATGCCTTAGACATGCACAACATGATATATAGTAGCTCCTCTTTGGGTGTCACTAAAATATGATGCACTATTATACTTGATGAGACTAAAATGAAGACATTCCTTTGGTGTTCTAGTCTCTCTCTCTCTCTCTCTCTCTCTCTCTCTCTCTCTCT
>NW_027187360.1:17494899-17523847 GCF_028583685.1 Petaurus breviceps papuanus | reverse complement strand
TCTCTCTCTCTCTCTCTCTCTCTCTCTCTCTCTCTCTCTCTCTCCCTTCCCATCCTTCCTCAAAAGTGTAGAGTGTTTGCTTCTGACTACCACCTCACACAATCTGTCCTCCCTTCTATTATCACCCACCCCTTTCTCTTATCCCCTTCTTCTCCTACTCCCTGTAGCATAAGATGATTCCTATGCCCAGCTGTGCAGCTTATTCCCTGTTTGAGTCAATTCTAATGAGAATAAGATTCAGAAGCTTATCCCCACCTCCCCCATCTTCCCCTCCATTGTAAAAGCTCTTTTGCATCTCTTTTATGAGAGATCATCTATGGTTCTAGGATCTGGTGGCAGTTTTTCCTAGACAATTTCTGGAAATACACAATGTCTAGACTTTTTTTTTTTTATATTGTAGCATTCAGTTAGTCCAATAATTTTTAAATTATGTCTTCTTGATCTGTTTTCCAGTTCAGTTGTTTTTGAATTATATATTTTACATTTTCTTCTGTTTTCTCATTCTTTTGATCCCCTCTCCACTGGGACTTCAAGTTCTGGTATACTAGTGACTCAGGACTGAAACTGGAATTAAAATATGGGCAATGCAGTAGAATCTTACACCCAGCATGAAGGGGACACTGTCTCAAGTTCAAGTTTTTTTGTGCTGCTGTTTTCAAAGCTAATTCTGGGGATGTGTAAGTTTTCAAATGTTCCAAAATCATATGATATAAGGAGAGGTGTGGTCACTGCTTTCTTGGCTTCTGCTCCAGTCTGTGAATTTCAACAATCACTCTTTTCTACACTGGAACTGAGACCAGGATCACTGTTTCTTCTAGTGCTCCTCTTTGTCCTGGGCCAATGACTGGGAACCACATATAGTCAAAGCAATAGTGTCGTGGTCTCTCAGTCCCTAGCAAAAAATCCCCTGTAATCTTCTGCCCAGTCATTTGAATTATTTACCATCTGTGGGCTGAAAGTTCCAGAAACTGGATCTGGACACCTGGTGCAAATGAAGTGTTCATTCTGAGGTGGGGATACACACCCCCCAAGGTCAGCTGCTGGCTTGCTACATACGGCCTGCACTGGACTGCACTCTACTCTCACCATAATGAGATGGCCCTTTTCTATTGATATGTTAAGTTGTCTTAGACTGGAAAATTATTTCATTCCCCTCCCCCCCCTTTTTTTGCTTCTGCTACTTCAGAAATCATTTTCAGGCATTATTTTAATGTTGTTTGGGGAAAAAATGGGAGAGTTCAGTCAAGTTGTTGCATTTACTCTGCCATCTTGGCTCTGTACCCTCATGATTTTAAAATTTAATTCAATTTTTAAATTTTAAATTGTTTTAAAAATCACAGACCCTAACTTAAGAACACCTGATGCAGTGTCTAATTACATTCTACTTGGATAGAATGTAATTTCTAAAGTATAACTGGTTAGCTGAATTAACCAATGCAGTTAGTATCACCCTAAAAATAGAAATGGAGTCCACATAACTCAACAGTCACCACCTTGCAACTAGCTGACAAAGACTTTCATTCTCCATGCTTATTCTTAATTTTTATTTTTTTTTATTTTGCTTTTTTTGTGGAAGGCAACTGGGGTTAAGTGACTTGCCCAAGGTCACATGGCTACTTTCTGTGTTAAGTGTCTGAGGCCAAATTTGAACTCAGGCCCCCTGACTCCAGGGCTGGTGCTCTATTCACTTCACCACCTAGCCACCCCTCCATGCTTATTCTTAAACTCTAATGGGGTAGATAAATGAAAGTAGAGACATGTAACTGCTTTTAAACAATTTCACAACAAACCAGATGAAACTCCTAGTCTCTTCTCCTGCATTACACCAGTAAATCAGGACAAGACATAGATTTGCTAAAGTGTATTTAATCATAAAGAAGTGAGCACAGTATGCATTTGCATACTGTAATGTTTCAAAGACTATTGAATGCCAGCAAAAGAAAGGAAAAGATTTTGGCAGGAATGGGAAATGATGCTCACTTGATGTTGAGATTGAATTAAAGTATTATTTGTAATAAAAACATTAGTCCGTACTCTGGATCTTTCAATGACTCAGCTTCCCTGGTCTTTCACTAGTTTGTTCCATCATTTCCTAATGGGTTGTCTCAAATTGGAGTGCAACTAAAGTATAGACTGAGAGCCACATTGTATAGATCTACTATGTGTGAAACCACTTGTCTTTCAAAATACCTAAACATATTTTTCTCAACTTGTCTACATTAGGGTAATACATTTTAGTCACAAAATATACTTTAGGAACTACCATTGGATATTCTTCTGAGTAAATAGTTCCATTTTCAAAACTCATCCCCCAAATAAGGAATCCTGTGGACCTGCAGTGACTATATGGTAATGATATGCATTAATTCCATTTGGTTCTACTTAGGAACTTATTTGCCAGCAAATGTTGACTTACCTAGATAATTCTGACGATGAATTACCTAGATGAATCCAGCCATCTTCTTGATCCAGAATTGATAGCTGAGTCTTGCAATTCCTCTCCCTCTTTCTCTCTTCTTTTTCTCATTCTTTTCCTCTGTTACTCCTCGTTGATATAAAATGAATCAGAACCACTTATTATTTACCATGTTCTTTGGACTTCAGTTTCAGATACAGAGGATCATAGAATTAGGACTTGAATAAACCTTAATAAACAACTTGGTCCAACACCCTTAATTTTATAAATGACAGGGAAAATGAAGTTCAAAGAAGTTGCTCAAGATCACACAAGGTAGTTAAGTGGAAGAATTGGTACCTGAACCCAAGTCCTCCAATCCCAAGTCCATTGTTGTTCTATGTCCCATACGTCAACTGTAGTTCATCTTGTATCAAGACACAAAAATGAAAAGTGCTATCTAGACACAAAAATGAAAAGCACCAACCATATTTAAAAGTAGTAAAATCAAGTTGGAATTAGTAAGTCCAAATATTTCCCAATATTTTGAAATAAGTTGCAGAAAATTAGGAGCAGAACCAAGTACTAGATCTTTAGGTTAATGAAACATATGAAAATATAAATTTGAAACAATTTTAAATTCAGGGTTTATTATTTACATTCCACAAAACATAAACAACTTTCTGGGTTTTGAGAAAACCTCTCATAATCATCTGTTACCTTATTCCTCTTGCCATGGTCTAAAAATCACTCTTGTCCATGACCTGTATATTTCTACACTATCTAGGTCAAAGTGGTGTCCTGGCTCTCTGAAGATTCAGATATATCATTATATCTTTTAACTGTGAGGCAGCTGCCCCTCTCCTGCTTCCCTTAGCCCGGGCTTCATGACTCCTTGGGTATCTCATGTGAAGTGCCTTTTCGTGTACAAATGAAAAATATGTCCGAAATAAAGGTCATTGCTTTTAGCATGGTTGACTATAGAACTAGAGGTGTCAGGTACCTGAGAAGCCCTTTAGTCCACTGTCTCATTTTTCAAAGGAATAATGTGAAGCCCTAGAGGATAAGTGACTTGTTTAAGGTCACACCATACTAAGTAGCAAAACTGCGATTTGAATCTAGGTTCTATGACTCCAACACCAGAGTTCATTCCTAAAAGCATAAAGCAAGCAACAAACAACAAAAACCATGACTATAGTAAATCCTGTATCAAGACACAAACAAGATGAGAGCTAATCATGTTTGTTGTTGCCCAGAATTGAGCTTAGGTCCTGTGGCTCCAGGTTCAATTTCTGCTACAGTATACTTCTTCTTGTGTGGAAATCTCCATGCCTGAAAAATCAGTTTAGGATTGTTTAGGAGAACATTTCTGGAGTAAGATATGCATGACTTGTTCATTACTTTTCTCTATGAATAATGCCACCTAACTTAAAAACCATTTCTTTAGACCATGTAAATAGGCTAAGTGATCTTATATGAAGACCAATTTCTTGATAGGGAACAACAGCCTTTTCATTTTGCTCAATATGATTGTTGACTAAAAAATATATCAAGGTCACTTGTATATTTAATCAGAAATGTCATTATATTAGATATATGATTTTTATAAGTTGAAAATTTTAGTTCAATCATGTCTTCCAAAGAGGAGAGACAGAGAGAGACAGACAGACAGACAGACAGACACAGAGACAGAAAGTCAGAAAGAGGGAGAGAGATGAACTTTCTCCAAAAAAGTTTATCCATGATTAAAAAAAAAATCAGTGTATCCATAATTATCTGAGAATTGGATATGAAAAATAGAGCCTTCTTTATTTAGATCTTTCTACTTAAATAATGCAGCGATTTCATGGGAATGTACAATTTAAAATAATTGAGTAAGGGAATTAGAATGTAACATTCACTCTGCTATTAATGGCATGGTTCTTAAGATAGCTGAGGATATTATGTTACAGCCAGGCAGAGACTTCCCAGAGAGCAAAAAGTGAAAACCGAGGGGTGGCCAGGTAGCACAGCAAGTAAGAGACTGGCCCCAGTGTCAGGATGACCCGGGGATTGAATCCAGGCTCTGATACTTAGCACCACACCCAGAAATAACTGGCCGTGTAACCTTGAGCAAGTTACTTAACCCCAAATGCTTAAAAAAAAAAGTGAAAACAGAAACAATAGTAAATCTTAGGCACAAGGGACATGAATGGGAAAGTGGGAAAGGAAAGTTTCATAAATTTGAGGAAAGTATGGTCAAATAAAGGCATTATGGGACCGTCAAGATAAAAGTTGAATTAGCCTGCAAATAAATATTGAAGGCTAAACATTTCTCCCAGTTTTTTTTCCTTTGAGAGCTCTACCACTAGGGAATGTTAACCTTCTTTCACATGCAGTTGACAGTGTTGTTTCCTTAGATGGGAACATAGCTGCCTTTTCGCAATGTCATTTGCAGAGTTTAAACTAAGGAAAAGAAAAATCCAGATTAAATTAAAGTTGGACAGTAAATAATTTATAGTCATAGAATTCCCCATATGAGAAGAGCCTTAGATGATTTAAGCCAGCCCCAACATTTCATGGATGGGAAACTGAGAAGAAGATAATACATTGAATGTGAATTGGGATCCAGAATGATATTAACTGGTTACAAAATAGTTCTGAATCTAATAAAATAGCATTTAATTGATTCAAAAAATTAATTACACAAGTAAAGAACAGTATAGTGTGATAGAAATAGGTTTAGTCAGAGGATCTAGATTTAAATCCAGTCTCTAATGCTTAAAGCATGTGAGACTTTAAGTAAGTGACTTCACCTGTCTAGTTTTCAGTTTCCTCAGCAGGTAGGTAGGAACTAGACCTGGAGTCAGGAAGATCTGAGTTCAAATTCAGCCTTAGACACTTACTAGCTATATAAAAGTGGACAAATCATTTAAGGTCTATATTCTTCCATTTCCTCATTTGTAAAATGAAGATTATAATAACACTTAATTCACAGGGTTGCTATGAGAATGAGGTTGCATAAATTTAAATGTGTATATATATATGTACATATACATATATGTATACTACTACATTCCTACATATGAATATGGAAATGTTGCATGAAAATAGTCCACGTGGAAAAAAAAATCTTCAAATTCTATGTGTGTCAACAGAGGGAGGGGGAGGTCCAAACCAAACTTAGGCTACATTTAACTTCAGTTTAAAAAATATTTCTTAACCACATACCTGTTATGTATAAGGCACTATTCTAGGTTCTGGGTACACAGAGACAAAAATGAAAAAAGCTTACATTTTCTGGGGAGAATATAACCATTTACAAATAAGCAAAATGAAGTGAACTGAATGGATTTTGAGTCATCAGTGTGATATGATAGCCAAAAAATTGTGTGAATTTAGCTCAATTAATAGAGTCAGAGAGTATTGAAAGAGGGAACTGAGAATTCAGCTGCGCTGATTCCTGGTAAGGTAACGTCTTCTCTAGAACATTAAACTCAATTCTGAGAGTCATGTTTAAGCAAGCCTTGGACAAACTGGGGCTTGTGCAGAGTATGGTCAGAATATCTAGGAACCTCAGTCATGCCATATGATTAAATGAATTGAAGAGATTTAACATAGAGAAGAAAAGATTAAGAAGAAAGATTTCCCTCAGGGAGTAGAAGTAGAAACAATGGGTGAAAGTCTGAGAACTGTCCGTGTTGGTTTCCTATAAGAGGGCATATGGTACAATAGAAAAAACACTATGTCTCTGGTGTCAGAGTCAGTCAGTCAACAAGCATTTAATAAGTGCTTATTGTCAGTTCAAATCCTGCTTCTGCTGTTTACCACATCTGTGACACTAAGCAAGTCATTTAAACTATACTGGCTCTCCTGTCCTGATCTATGAAATGGGTGTATTGCACTAGATAGCCTTTGAAGTTTTTTCCAGGTCTAAATATATGGTCCTATGATCCTAAAAATGGTAATTCCTCAAGTTAATTCGACAATAAGCACATACTGTGCTCCAGGCACTATGCTAATAACCAAGAACCCAACAAAATGGTGGGGTAGGGTTAGTCCTTGCTGTGCAGGATCACATTCTATACTGGGTGAAGGAGGATATGCAATGTAAATGACTACATATAAACAAAACTGATATAGGACAAATTGCAGATAATCAACAGAAGGAAGGTACTGGGAAAGACTTCTGGCAAATGGGGGGATTTTACTGATACTTGAAGGAAGTGAAGGAAGCTATATACTTGAGTTTATTAAAAGAAAAAGGAAATATTTAAGATTGTGTGTGTGTGTGTGTGTGTGTGTGTGTGTGTGTGTGTAGTTTAATAATTAAACATCATGAAAGAGAGCCTCTAGTTAACCCCTTTTGGGGGATACCAAAGAGGGAATTGCTTACTCTTCTGGTATGAGTTATGCTAGTAACTCTTTGAAGTCCCTTCCCCCTCTGAAAGTCTCTGTGATTTACAATATCCAAAGAAGTAAAATGCTTTACATAAGATGCATATACTGAATTAGTCACAAATTTAAGACTAAAATTTATGGTTTCTAGGAGGGCATGTGGATAGTGAAGAAACCTGGACATGGAGTTAAAGATACATGGGTTCAAGTCCCAAATCTTAAATGTACTCCCTTTGTTACTATGGACAAATCACCTAAAATTTCTCAGTCTTAGATTGCTTATCTGTAAAATGAGGATGACAGACACATAGTACCTCTCTTCCTGGCTGCTTGTAATATTGTCTCCTTGATTTGGGAATTCCAGAACCTGGCTATAATATTCCTAGGAGTTTTCTTTTTGGGATCTTTTTCAGGAGGTGATCAGTGGATTCTTTCAACCTCTATTTTGTCCTCTGGTTCTAAAACATCAGGGCAATTTTCCTTGAAAATTACTTGGAGGATGATTTCTAGGTTCTTTTTATGATCATAACATTTAGGTAGTCCAATAATTTTTAAATTATCTCTCCTGGATCTATTTTCCAGGTCAGTGGTTTTTCCAATGAGATATTTCACATTGCCTTCTATTTTTTTAATTTGTTTGGATCTGTTTAATAGTGTCTCGATTTCTCATAAAGTCACTACCTTCCATTTGCTCCAAATTAATTCTGAAGGAAGGATTCTCTTCAGTGAGCTTTTGAGATTATTTTTTTCCATCTGGCAAATTTGGCTTTTTAAGGCATTCTTCTCTTCATTGCCTTTTTGAGCCTCTTTTGTCATTTGAGTTAGTCTATTATTTAAGGTATTATTTTCCTCAGTAAGGTTGTTAACTCTCATTTCAAAATTTTCTTGCATCATTCTCATATCTCTTCCCACTTTTTCCTCCACTTCTCTTATTTGGTTTTCAAAATCATTTTTAAGCTCCTCTATAACCTGTAACCAGCTCATATTTTTCTTAGAAGCTTTTGGTTCAGGAGTTCTGACTTTTCTATCTTCCTCCTGTTCCATTCTTTGATCCTTTTTTCCCCAAAATAGGAGTCTAATTTCAGATTGCTCTGTTTGCTTTGCTTCCTTTACTTGCTCATATTGCCACTCAATTACTTCACTTTTGAGCCTTTTGCCACAGTAGAACTCTGCTACCAGAAAGGGGAGTTTTATCCCAATCACTGGGGTTTTTCACAGCGGCTGGAGCTATTAGTTGGGTGTCCTCTCTGAAGCCTCAACACACTCTGGCAAACTGGTCACACACCCAAGGATCTCCACCCTAGACACTGATCCATACCCAAGCATCTTAGAGCAAGAGTGATTACCCCTCAGACTGGTCACTTGGTCCCCCTACAATCTGCAGGCCAGGGGCTCTGAAGCAGCAGGGCCATGGAGCCTCAGCTGTTTCTTGCCCCAGGGGCAAAGGCCAGATCATACTCCTGAACTCCCTGCTCCTACAAAGTCTACACTGACTTCTCACTTTGTCTTTGGCATCTATGGGTTGATAATTCTGGAAACCACCACAGCTGCTGGTGATCTGAAGTCCCTCCAGCTGGAAGCTGGTCAGGCTGCCTTGAGGATAAAATCTTGGGATCTCACAGGGCTGGGCTCACCTTCCAGAGTGCTGCACTGGCCCCTTCCTGCCAGCCTGCTGGGCTGTCTTCAGCAGGAGATTATCTTCTCTCTGTCATTTTATGGGTTCTGTAGCTCCAGAGTTTGTCTACAGTCATTTTTTACATGAATTGGAGGAGGTAAAAGTTGGAGCCATGCAGAAGTCCTGTTACTACTCCACCATCTTGACTCTATTAATATTGGTATGCTACTATGTCTAAAGTCACGTTATCTATATCTATATCTATCTATCTATCTACATATTTGTTTTTATCACATGGTATTTACTCATTCAATTAAATTCAACTCAGTTAAATTTATTGTATGTTGCATTTCTTCTATAGAATATATGTTATAAATTTTCTATGGAAATGTCAGTTATTATTACTGACTCATTTCAGAATTCTGTCTTTCATACAATATGGCTTCTCTGGAGCATGCTCAAGATGTTTTAGGTGGGAAACAAATAGGGGTTAATAAAAGAAAAAATAAGTTTCCCCAGATTGTCATGATATATGTCCTTTTACCTCTTCACAAGGGAAAGGACCAAAGTTTTCTGTTCCTTATGTATCCACATACAACTTTTGCACCACATTTGGCAAATAGTAGATACATATTAAAAGTTTGATCACTGGGTGATATATTTATCTTTTAAAGGGAAAACTTGGGAATTTTTTTAAAATATGAGCTTTTAGCCTCATGGAAAAGAAATTGGAAAGTTGTTAAAAAGAAAGTATCAGTATGGGAAAGGCTAAGTATATTAATGCACTATAAGCTGTGGATTGATCTGAACATTCTAGAAAGTAATTTAGAATTATGATAAAAAGTAGGATGACTGAGATTTCCATACCCTTTGACCTAGATATATGCATGCTAGGCATGTACCCAAAGGAGATCAAAGACAGAAGGAAAAGTCCCATATTCAAGAAAATCTTTTTAGCATTTATATAAGTATTCATTCTTTCAAATATCAGCTAAAATTTGACTTTTTACAGGAAGTTTTTTCCAGTCTTATTAATACTAATTCCTTCCCTCAGAAATGGCCTCCTTAGTATGTGTGTATACATTTATCTGTGTACGTATGTAACAATATTTTATAAATGTATACATATGTATAGCTATATTCATGCATATGTATATATGATTGTATATTATTCATGTATATGTATTTAATATGATTATTATTAATGTATATGTATGTAATATGATTATATACATATATCAATATCCATCTAGTAATCTGGCAAACTGGCTAGCCCAATTCTTATTTGTACACAACTATTTGCATGAAGTCTCTCCTATTAGACTATAAGTCGATTTAAAGCAAGGTTTATTTTTACCTTACTTTATATCTTTAGTGCTTAGCACAGTCCCTGGTACATAATAAATGTTTAATGAATTATCTTTGACTACTGTTAACAAAACATCACTCTATGGTAGCAAAGAAGTAGATACAGAGATGTCCATGCACTGGGGAATTGCTAAATAAAATGTAGTATGTGAATAGTAGAGAATATTATTGTATTGTAAAAAAATATAGAATATGAAGAATTCAGAGAAGTTTGGGAAATCGTTTATAAACTCAAGTGGAGAAAAAAAGAACAAAGATAAGAATACAATATACACAGTGACTATGATAAAGAAGATGGAAAGAAACCAAAAATGAAGTTGTATTCAGTGTAGTGATGTATTCAGCCTCTGCAAAGAGTTGAGAAAATACACCTCCCTTCCATCTGTACACAGATGGGTATAGAATGTTGTATATACTGTCAGATAGGTTAAATTGTTTTATTAAACTACTTTTTCTTTCTTTCTAAATTTTGATATGAGATGGCTCATTCAGTAGGAAAGGTGGAGAGACATATTTTGAAAAAAAAGGTGATATAAAAAATACCAATAAGATTTTTTTTTAAGCAGAGGCATTCCTATAGATTCTCTGTGCCAAATTGAACTTAGCTTATAGGATCGTAGAAGTAGAGGTAGAAAGGATTTTAGAAGCCATCTGATCAAATCCTCTGATTTTACAGATAAGGAAATTAAGACCCTTTGTCTAGAAAATCTTACAAAGAATTTTATATGCCTTATATCTCATTTGAATCTCATAATAATGGTGAGATAAATACCACCAGTATCATCATTCCCTTTTCACGGATGAGAAAACCAAGGCTCCTTGAGGTAAAGTTATTTGAACATAGTTCCATGCATAATAAATGTTGGAGGTGGGATTGGAACCCAGGTTTCCTAACTTCATTCCTGGTACTCTATATACTATACTACACACCATTTCCATTGGCATAATGTTTAGTCTTAAATTATAATTAGTTATGGGGACCTTAGGGGGAGCACTTACCTCTCTTCTTTGGTTTTCTAAGAATTGTTCAACTAAGTCCCCAGGGTAGAATAAAATGTAAAACAAGATATACTTGTGGAAAAGCATATTCCAAACTGCTGATGGTTTTCCCCCTTCCTGAGGATCACTTTCCATGAAAAATTATGAGTATGCAAAAAATATAAACCTTTTCAAAGAGTAGAGAGAATTTGAATTGTTTCCCAGTGGTGTGTGAGCCCTCAAGGAAAACAATTTTACTTTTTAAAGGCTGCAAGTTACCACTGAAAAGATGCTGGATTCAAAATCCTTATTGGGGAAGAGCAAACTGATGGCAATTGCTTTGTGAGCCATTTCACCTTTGGGGTGTCAAAGCAAACAACCTGAGAATGGAACATAGGTGGACAACCAGAGATAGGGAATGCTGATCAGGTGTAATCTGGTAAAATACAATGAGGATATGTCCCTGGACTGCTCCACATTTCCTAGAACACCAGAAGGTCTAACTCCCATCACAAGGAATCATTTGATTCCTAATGACACAAAGACCCTAGGTAGCTATCTTGACCAAAGTTTGTGCCTGGAAAACAAGATCAGAAAGTCGCAAACTTTGGTTGTCTTAGTTGAAATGTCTGGTCTGTTCTTCTCCATAAAAGGTTCTGAAAGGTTCTATTTTAGAAAGGTGACTAAGTTGGAAAAGGTCACACAGTCACATATCTTATTCCCCAGCTCCAAAGAAATAGAGTGGTTTGTTCTGTCAGTCACCAGGCATTAAGCAAATGGACTTGCTTATAGCAGCCTTGCTATTAAAATCCCAAATAGGAAAAGCAGTATCATCTGGCAGCTTTCATTAATACACAGGAACATGGTTTGCATTAAAAATGTGCTACTTGCTTGTACTTACTCCCAATTTAATAGGCCCATGGTTTAAAGGGGCATTATCTAGCACTGTGGGACTTATTACATGAAGCAATAGGCTTTTTCAAAGTAAGAGTTACCTCTAAAGTTAATGGGGATGGCATTATGACTGATGGAATATTTCATGGCATTCTGTCCCCTTAGGACAGGAGAAGACATATGGATGAAAGGATGTATTATGCCTTCAGGCTACCAGCCCTTTTACCTACACCCTACACTTCTATCCATGTTTGAAACTGAGCTCAAATGAAGCCTTTCCTCCCCTGCAGTTATTCAGTGTTCTTTTACTAAAGAACTCCTCTGATGCCTCATTGAGTTCTCAAAGACTCTTTAAGGCTATGCCAATTGGGACACCAGCTCTGGCAGGTCCTACCAATACAGAAAGGATTCAAGTATCAGACCAGAGATGTTATCCAAAGACCAGCCTAAGTAATGCAAATGGGATCATCACCAGAGGGTTGACCTCCAGGTGGCAAACTCTTCTGCCTTGTCAACTCATGAAACATAGATGATCTGTGATGTTTATCACTGGAAGGAAGATCTACAAAAATAAAACATGAATTTTTCAAGCTAAGTTCTCCTTTGTTAGAATAGAAAGGAAGGAAACAGCATGTTATGTTACAGACCCACTTATACTCAAGCTCCAGTTTATGTGGAAGGAGAGGAACAGTTGGAGTCAAGAGGACTTGGGTTCAAGTATAGCCTCAGATACATAAGTTAGTGTTCGAGGGCCTTTAAGGAAACTTCTAACTTTGAATCTCACATCTTGGCTTTACCACTTTTTACCTATGTGACCTTTGCTTAATCACAAGTTGTATGGGCTATTTCTTCATCTGTAAAGTGAAAGAATTCAACAAATTGATCTATAATGTTGTCCCTGACTTTAATTTGTGTCTCTGTTCTTGTTTTCTCTGCCTGGCTGTAAAACCTTTGGAAGAAGAGAAGGAGGATAAGTATTTATATAGCTACTACTAAGTGCCAGGCATTTGCTAAATGCTTTTTACAGTATTTTTCACTTGATTCTCACAACAACCCTGTGAGGTAAGTACAATTATTATCCTCATTTTATCACTGAAGAAACTGAGGCAGATAGAGATTAAGTGACTTGTCCAGAATCACACAGTTAGTTAATGAATGAAGCTGGATTTGAACTCAGGTGTTCCTGATTCTAGGACCAGTGCTCTACTTAATTCACTACCAGCTGCCTCTGGAGGTTCAGAATTATGCCATTCTAACATAAAATCAGTGCTCCTTCATCACTATTACTGAAATTATGAAATCACTCCATGAATCAATAAAATCAATTTGCACTCAATATCTCTGCTTAGGGGCACAGTATGGGGCACTGATCTACAATTCCATCCTAATCCTCACTCTACCCCTGCTCCCTAAATCAAAGTTCACCCAAGGAATAAACCCATCCCTTTAGGGATCAAGATTCACAAATTGCCACGGATCCTCATGGGGACATAGAGGTACTCACAAATCATGGCCACAAAGCCACACTCTCTGAACATCTACAATCTAATAATTCTCTCTCTTTACAGGTCCAAGGTACCATATCCATCTCTCCACTAATATCCTAGTGTCCTGCTTAACCACTACTCCATAATCTGACTTCCCAAACCCAGGGGCCACTTTCTCAGTCATATTCTCATCAATGTAGACTGTCCTAATTAATTTGATGTTACAAAAAGATAAATAACAGCTATGGGCAAATCCTTTTCAGATCTTGTCTTATATCTAATTCCTCCTTCACAGTCAATCATAATAATGTACTAGAAGGAAGGCAGGTAGGATACAGCCCTAGCATTGTAACTTCCTTGTTAGCTGCCTGTAAGCAGTATATTTAAACAGGAGTGACAATATAAGCCATTTTAGTGTGCACGAAATGGGTACTATCCTTACTGTACACACGGAGCAACAGAATTGAAGGAATTGAGGAAAAGGAACCTGGTGTGATCTTTCAGCTTAGCTGCAGCATTCCAGTATGGTCCCTGGAGCCATTCTCCTATATGCTTGAGTTCATATTCTCTGATGGGATTCCTCCCTTCCACAAAGTGAAGCAGCAGGGTATGCCCTATTTGTGTTCACTCAGAAAATCTCACATGTGATGACTGTGCTGTTGAAGCTACTTTGAGGCCTAGGTATTTAACAAGCCATCTGAGCATCAGACTGTGATGAATGTATGAAACAGGGTCATTGAGAGTTGTGCCTCTGAAAGTCTGGCTGAAATCATTCTCTCTCTCTCTTAGGGTGTGTTTGTGTCAGAGATCCAGGACACTTGATGGATGTTTTCTTTTTTTGTAACTTCCTATCTGAAGAGAAGCTGGTTTTAAGTGAGAAAACTGAGAAGTACAATTCTAAGCTATCCCTCAGAATCACAGATATAGGAGACACATTTAATGCATCCACTCAGGGAGAATAGAATCGACAGTCATTTTGCTTTCCTTTTAACTCCTAGAGCATATTACTTGCACCTCTCTTGTGCTGTTTTCTGAGCTCCCTTTGTCCCTATAATATCTTCTCTAACATTATATTTGTGTGCATGCTCTATCCCCTCTTGGTTATAAGCTTCTTGAGAGGAGAACCTGTATTTCATCTTTATATTCCACACCTGACACAATGCATTCAATTGCAAATTCAACAGACATTTATTTATTATATGCAAGGTGATGTGCTGTGTGACAGTGTATAGAGGGCTATAAACTAGAATAGATGGAATAGGTAATGGATAGGAGGCTAGCCTTAGAGTTTGAATTTGAAGGCTAGCCTTAGAATTTGAACCCAGAAAAAAACCTGGATTCAAATTCTGCTACTATACACACACTTGCTGTGTTAAAATTGGAAAGTTGGAGAAGCTAGGTGGCACAGGTGCTCTACACCTGTCTTGGAGTCAGGAGAACCTGAGTTCAAGTATGACCTCAGACACTTGACACTTAACTAGCTGTGTGACCTTGGGCAAGTCACTTAACCCTGATTGCCCAGCCTTCCCCCCTCCAAGAAAATGTAGGGAAAGTTGATTAACCTCTCAGTTTCCACAAGAAACTCTCTAGCTATCTAAGAATACTAATCTAGGGGCGGCCAGGTGGCTCAGCAAGTAAAAGCACTGGCTCCAGTGTCGGGATGACCTGGGGATCAAATCTGGGCTCAGATACTTAGCACCACATCCAGAAATAACTGGCCGTGTAACCTTCAGCAAGTTACTTAACCCCGAGTGCTTTGAAAAAAAAAAAGAATACTAATCTATATCAGAGAAGAGATTTTTCTATACTAAGAGTTTACTATCCTGATTAAGTAACAAGTTTAGATTTTTTCAAAAGAAGTAATAATGTGCAAGGCACTTAAAGAGAGATGTAACAAGAAGCTCAACTATTGTGATTGCCATGTGAGTGGAGAGAAGGAGGTATTTGTTATAGAAAAAAATTGATAGAACTTAAGCTATTGATTAGATATGGAGAGTGAGGAAGAGAATGACTCCAGGGTTAGAAATATAGGTGATTCAGAAGGATGTCCTCAAAAGGAATATACCATTTGGAGGGGAGGGGGGGTTATGGGTTGTGTGTCTTGTGGGGAGGCAGATGGGAAGGAGGTAGATAATGAGTTTTTTTATATATTTATTGAGTTTGAGATACACATCTAGGTACAGATGTTAGCAGGAAGTTGGTGACTGGAGTCAGGAGTTCAGAGCAGATTTAAGTTTGGATACCTACTATTCAAGTCTATATATTCAGGTACGAAGAGATGGCGATTGCACCTATGGGAGCAAGTGAGGTTACAAGGGAGAGTATAGAGAGAAAAGCAGACCTAAGAGAGAGTCCCATGCTCACAGCTAGGGGCAGGATACGGATAATGATCCAGAAGAGTGGACAGAAGGTAGAAGATTGGAGAAAGCAGAGTCACAAATATAAGGAGAAAGAAGAGCATCCTTATGAAAGGGGTGATCAATTAAGTCAATAGCTTCAGAGAGGAGAGGATATAGAGGATGAAGATAGAGAAAAGGCCATAGAGTTTGCCATCAAGCTCATTTTTAACCTTTAAGAAATTTGTCTCATTAGAATGGTGGGTTCAGGAGTCACACTGGAAGGAGTTGATAATTGAGTAGGGAATGAAGAAATGAAGGTGACTTTTCCTAGGAGTATGACAGTAAAAGAGAGGAGGGATAAAATAGAAAAATAACTTGAGAGAATGCAAGGGTCAATGAAAAGTTGATTTTTGTCTACTTTGGTTTTTTTTTTTAAGAATTAGGAGAATGTGGACATTTTTATAGGGGGATATAGAGGGAACCAGTGAATAAGGAAAGTCTGAAGATTAGATAGGAAGAAAGAATGAAAAATGGGATAAACCCCTGGAGAAATTAGGAAGATATAGTATTATGGGGACAAAGAGTAGTGTTAGTTTTAGCAAGGAAAACTCCAACCTCTTCCTCCAAGGGGAAGAAGATAGGTGAATGTGAATAGGGGTTTTGAGGTATGCTGTACAGGTGATGAGGGATTTTGTGAAGGATGGCTTCAATTTTCCCACTAAAATAGCTGGTCATATGCTAAGAGGAAAGTGAATGAGGAGATGAATTGGGCTCTTGAGGAGAGTGGGAAAGAGTTAGAACAGCTGCTGAGAAAAGTATGATAGAGAGCCAATCTGGGGATAATTAAAGGTTGTGCTGGGCAGTGAGGGCCCACATGCAATTAGATGATGCGAATTTGTAGTGGAAACAGTCAGCATGGTTGGATGACTTTCTCCAGAAACATTCAGCAGCATAGGACTAGGTTTAGCTTTTAAAGAACTTTACAACCTGGCCCCACCCCATCTTTCTAGTCTCCTTGGATATTACTACCCTTCCCACACTCTGCAATGCATTCAAACTGGCTGTCTCTCTATTTCTCATTTACAACACTCTGATTATGGTTTTTTTGTTTTTGCATTGACCACCCCTCATGTCTGGAATTTCTTCCCTCCTTCCTACCACCATGCAGTCCCTCTTTTCCTTTAGGATACCCCATTTCTTTGGCATGAATCTTTCCTGTCCTACTCCCAAATGTTATGACCCTTCCTCCCAAACTCTCTTGGATTTATCTACTTTGAATATGTTTTATTTACTAATTTTATAGTTAGACTGTATATATTTTATATGAATTTCTTGTCTCCCATAGGGTCACACAGCTATTAAGTGTAAAGTGACTGAGGCCAGATTCCAACTCAAGTCCTCTTGACTTCAGGGCCAGTGCTCTATCCACTGCACCACCTGCCTGCCCCAGCTCTTTTGTTTGTTTTTTTTTTCCATTTTAACTCAATGCCATTTTGTTTAAAAAGTATTTCTTGTATATAGCAAATTTTTGAGTTTTTTTTCTATTATCAATCCTGCCATTCTCCTTCATTTTATTGGAAAGTTTAATTTATTCACATTTAAGATGATAATTGGTAGGTTTATATTTCCTTCTTTTGATTGATTTTGTATTTGTTTTTATTTTTCTCTCCGTCTTTTAAGTCAGCAATTTGTCCCTCTAAATAAATATAATTATAATAATTTTATCCCATCTTTTCCTCAAAGTTTTCTTTTTTCTCCCAGTTCCCACTTATCTCTTCTATTCTAGGTTCTTTTGGTTCACTTAAATTATCTTCCTTTCCTTCCTTCCTTCCTCTTTTTCTTTCTTTCTTTCTTTTTCTTTCCTACTTATTCTGCTGTACCCCAGAATTTCTTCTTATTCTGCTCTTTCACTTTCTCTGCCTAAATAATAATTTAATTCCATTCTCTCCCACTGCTGGACCCCAGCATCCTAAGTAACATTAATTTATGGTACCTTTTTCAAAGAATTGCTGTTTTCCTCTGTTTTTCTCTACATTTCAATATCCAACTGGGTTATTCTGAATTATTGTTTCCATTCATGGTTTATATGCTTAAATGGTTCTTACTTATTCCCTCTTTATCCCTCACATAGAGAAGAGGTTCAGAAATAGAGGTGTGCTTTATTGTCTATTATATTTCCACATTTTCATGTATATAGATCTCACTCTTCTCTCCCTTCTGCATATTTTCTTGTGATGAGTGTGTGTGTGTGTGTGTGTGTGTGTGTGTGTGTGTGTGTGTATGTTTGGAAGGAGGGTGGGTAATTATTCTGTTGTGCGCCATGCAAATAAATGTCATTGAAAGAGGCAATGCAGTGTTTTGGGTATTCCTCTGAGTCATGAACCATGAAGACCAATCTTTACTTTTTCCCTTCCCATTTTTAAATTTATGACCTTGTCCTGCACACTGACCACCCCCAGTGGCATATGTACCATGCACCATTTCTTCTGAGTAGGAAGGAATTCCTACACATTCCAACCCTTGATTGCCAAAAGCTAGCACAAGACATTATTCTGAAACAATATTCACTGTGCAGCCCCTGGCATTCCTGCCACTCTGTAGGAATACCCATTGATGTCTTCCCAGTTTTCTCTCTTCTTGGGCAAGATTAGTCTCCCACTCCCACAGGTCACTATTGACTTACCTCTAATTCTCTTATTCTATTCTCCTACTGGATCTACCCCCAGGATTATTACTATTGTTATGATTATCCTACCTTTGTGACATATGCTTCTAATTTCCTTATTCTTATTCTGTCCCCATGTGCAAAAAGAGGGTTTTATCCTTGGCCATCTTTGCTCTCTCTGCTTGATCATTTCATAAGTCCCCTTGGGTTCAGTTATCATCATTATGCAGATGATTCTCAAGTTTATATATACAGCTACTACGTCTGTGTTGAACTCAAATAGTACATCTCCGGTCCTTTGCTAGAAATCTCCACCAAGATATCCCATAGCCAACTCTAAATATATTCAAAACCACAATCTTAATCTTTTCCCCTAAATCATTTCTTTGTCTTAACTTGAGGATAGAACCATTCTTCTAAGTAACCTAGGATTAGTTTAACCTAAGAGACTTCCTCAATTATTCCTTCTCACTCATACTCTACATACCATTAGTACTTGATTCAATCTTTGCAATATTAATTACATTGTACCCTTCTCTCCTCTCATACAACAACCATTCAAGTTCAGGACTTCAGCAAATCTTATCTACACTGCTGCAGTAGCCTCCTAATCGGCCTCACTATGTTTAGTTTCTTTCCTTCTCTAATACATTCTCCCATATAGCTACTTTATTGGTATTCCTAAATAACAAATCTTATCATGTCACTCACTTATTCAAGAAGTTTCGATGGCTCCCTATTGATTCTAGGATAAAATACAAACTCCTGTTTGTCATTTAAAGCCCTGCATAATCGGTTCTCAGTTTATCTTTCCAGGCTAACTAAACATTATTTTCCCCTTATACACTCTATTCTCCAGTCAATGGCCTAGAATATAAAATATTCTATCTCTTACTCCTGTTATCCATGCTTGGAATGTTCTTTCCTCACTTCTGCCTTTTGGAATCTCTAACTCATTTAAAGGATCAGTTCAAAGGTCACCCCCTTGCAAGGTCCTTTCCTAATACACCTTGTTCTTAGCACTACCCCACCCCAAATTATTTTGTGTTTTTATGAAGCATATGTTGTTTTTGTCATGTATCTTATAATTGAGAGGCAAGGATATATAATGGATACTTAGCCTTAGAGGCTGGGAGATCTGTGTTTCAGTCTCATCTCTGACATACTTCTCTGTGACTCTTGGCAAGTCACTTGATCATCTAGGTCAACACTGACACTAGAAGTTGTTTAGAAGGTGACAAGCTATATTGGTAGAGGGAGCTGTGGCATCTGAGAGTTCCCTATACCAAGGAAATTCAGGTCCAGTCCCTATCCTATAATTTGTATTAAATTATTTGTACAGTGACTGTGTCTATTCCCACTAGATTATAACCTCTATGAGGGCAGAATTTTTTTTTTCCATGCCCAGAGACTAGTACAGTTCCTGGTATATAGTGAGCACTTACAATATGTTTATTGATTTGTCCAAAGATCAAAGAAATCACTATGCCTTCTTTTCTCAAAACCAGGACAGGTGTTAATGCATCTCTGTCTCATGATTTGAAAATCATATATGTCTTTACCATTTTTTTTTGCTATTTTTGAAAGTACCTCCCTCATTGTTTCTTATAGCTAAATAGTATTCCACCACAATCATATGTCATAACTCACTCACTCATTCTGCAATTGATGAGTGTCATCTCAATTTCCAATTATTTACCACTACAAAAAGAGTTACTGTAAATATTTTTGTGAGTTTTTCTCCTTTTTCTTTGATCTTTTTATGATACAGACCTAGTAGTGGAATAGCTAGCTATGCAGTTTTATAGTCCTTTGGGTCTAGTTCCAAATTGTTCTCTGGAATGGTTAGATCAGTTCACAATTCTAACATTTAATAGTGTATCTATTTTTCCTCATCCTCTCCAATATTTGTCATTTCTGATAGGTGTGAGGTGATAGGTCAAAGTTGTTTAATTTTGCCTTTCCCTATTCAGTAGTGATTTAGAGAATTGTTTTCTTATTACTATAAATATCTTTGATTTCTTCCTCTAAAAACTGCTTGTTTATATCCCATCGACCATTTATCAGTTGGTGAATGGCTCTTATTTTTGTAAATTTGACTCACTTCCATACTTAGTATATATTTGAGAAGTGAGGCCTTTATTTGAGAAACTTGCTGCATTTTTAATATTACTTCATGTCTATGATATCTTTTAATATAATGTAATTTCCCTGATTATCACTTTTAATTAAATCTTTGTCAAAGATCATGATGGCTATGCCTGCCTTACTTACATCAGCTGCAAAATATTAGATTCTGTCCCTGGACTTTTTAAAATCAATATGTATCTTTCCATTTTAAATATGTTTTCTGTACACAACCTATTGCTGGATTCTAGTTTCTAATGAATTCTACCATCCATTTGTTGTTTATGGGTGAGTTCATCTCATTGACATTCACAGTTATGATTATGGTGTATTTCCTTCCATTCCATTCTCTCTCTCTCTTTCTTTCTCTGTCTCTGTCTATCTGTCTCTCTCTCCATCTCTCTATCTCTGTCTCTCTGTCTCTCTGTCTCTGTCTCTCTGTCTCTGTCTCTGTCTCTCTCTCTCTCTCTCTCTCTCTCTCTCTCTCTCTCTCTCTCTCTCTCTCTCTCTCTCTCTCTCTCTCTCTCTCTCTCTCTCTCTCTCTCTCTCTCTCTCTCTCTCTCTCTCTCTGTCTCTCCTGTCCTTCCTCAAAAGTCTATTTTGCTTCTAAATACTGCATCCCTGAATCTGTCTTCCCTTTTCTTATGCCCTCTCTTCTTATCTCTCCATTTCCCTGTTGGCTAAGCTACATTTCCATACATAATTATGTGTGTGTGTGTGTATACACACACACACACATACATACACATTTCCCTCTTTGAACCAATTCTGATGAAAGTAAGATTCAAATATTGTCCACAACCCTCCCCATTTTCGACTCCATTGTAAATAATCTTCCTTGAACACCTCTTTTGTGTGAAAAAAATTTTTTTTTCATTCTACCTCTCCCTTCCCTCTTATTTCAATCCATCCCCCCTTTCTCACTCTTTCATTTTTCTTTTTTGGAGATTATTCAAATAATCAACTCTGTTTAGGTAAACTTCTTTTAACCGCCCTAATAATGATAAAGTCCTTAGGAGTCAGATGTATTATCTTCCTATACAGTAATGTAAACAGGTTAACTTTATTGAGTTATGCTTCTCTTGAGTCTTCTGTTTGAAAGTCAAATTTTCTATTCAGCTCTAGCCTTTTAATCAGGAATGCTTGAAAGTCCTCTATTTCATCAAATATCAGTTTTTCTCCTGAAGGATTAGACTCGTTTTGGCTGGGCAGATTATTTTTGGTGAGAATCTTAGATTTTTTTTTTGCCTTCCAGAATATCATATCCCATACCCCTAATGAAAGCCACTAAATCTTCTGTGATCCTGACTGTGACTCTATGATTTTTGATTTTTTTTTTTACTTTCTGAAGTATTTTCTCTTCAACCTGAGAGCTCTTGAATTTGGCTATAATATTCCTAAATGTTTGTACTTGGAGATCTCTTTCAGGAGGTGATCAAATTCTTTCAATATCTATTCTACCCTTTAAATTTCTTTCCTTGATCATGGTTTTCAGGTAGGTAGACCAATATTTTTAAAATTATCCCTCCTCCATCTATTTTCCAGTCAGTTGTTTTATTTTTTTATGATAAGATATTTCACATCTATTTTTTACTTGATTTTACTCTTTATTGATGTTTCCTAATGTCTCATGGAGTCATTAGTGTCTAACTGTCCAATTCTAATTTTTAAGGAATGAATTTCTTCAGTGAATTTTTGTCCTTTTATCATTAGGCCAATTCTGTTGTTGATGTTGTTGCTTTTAGTTGTTATTTTCTTTAGCATTTCTGTTCATCTTTTATCAAGCTGTTAATTATCATTTCATAATTTTCTTATATAACTTTCATTAATTTTTCCAATTTGTCCTTTACCACTCTCATGTTTTTCTTTAAATCTTCCAGGAATTTTGTTGGCCTTGGTTCCAACTGCATTTTTCTTTAAGATTTTGTAGTTGTTTTCACATTATTGTCTTCTTCTGAGTTTATATCTTGGTCTTCCTGCCACCATAGTGGCATTTTTAGGGTCAAATTCCTTTTTTTAAAAATTTATTTTTTCTCTTTTTGCCAGCCTGTTGTTGTTTTTTTTTTACTTTGAAGTTTGTTTTAATTAGGCTCTGCTCATCTTTGGATGGGGAAGCAGGCACTGTGTCAAGCCTTGGACTTTTTTGTGCTGCTGTTTTCAGAGAAGGTTGGGGAGTCTGCAAGTTTTGGATTCTTCCAAGGTCATGTGATCCTATGAGTGGTGTGGTCAGTGTTTTCTTGCTCTGCTCTGTGTTCTTTATGCAGGAAGGACCCCTGGTCCCTTCAGGTTGCAAGTGCTAGCATTCCTCTATACTTTGGTACCATGACCAGGGCTCCTGCTCCCTTGTGACTAACTACCAGCACTCCTCTATGCCCTGAAACTCAGAACTGCTGATGATAACATGTATTATTAATATAATTGTCAATCAGTGTCAGTTGCAGCTAGTGATGCAAAGACTCCCCTTTAATCTCCCGATCATTTCCCCAACCCTCTTACCATGTCTGTTCTGCGAGTTTCCAAAGCTCCTGAAGCAGAGTGTATAGGCTTCAGATAGTCCTCAACCTCAAAATGCCACAGACTTCTTGTTCAGAACACAAGTTTTCTTAGGACAGAAAATGTCTCACTCCAACTTTAGTTGGCTCTACTGATCCAAAATTTGATTTGAGGCATTATTTTAAGGTTGTTTGGAGGGCAATGTTGGGCTCAGCTGGGTATCTGTTCATAATCTGCCATCTTGGCTCCCCAGGCTTTTTTGTTTTCTTTTTTTAAGGTAAAGTGCTACATTTATTTTTTTTTTATCTTCTAGTAAGAGAAGGAGTTCTGGTCCATCCCCACTCATTGCATCTCCTCCAGTGTCCTATAGTGTTGTGACCTCTAGCTATGTGCAATAGTTATTACTTTTACCAGCCCAGCCCATGGGAACCAAGGAAAAGTCCTCACAGAAGACTAAGCAACAGCCTGAGGTCTGGGATTCAGTCGCTATTTATTATAGGATTTCTTAACCATACAACATGTGCAAAATTGTGTTACCATTTTTATTAGGTGCTAAAAATTTTTTCAATGTGTCACTGACAAATTTTTTATTGTTTACATAACTAACCCTATTTTTCTCATAAGGCCTATACTTTTTATTGACCAATTTTGCATAGCTGTGATGATTTTTAGAAATTCACACACACATTTATTTATTTGTTTGTTTGTTTATTTATGTTCAGTTATAGAAATCTGACTGTCTTTCTTCCCTCTACTTCTTACAGCAAATCAAAGGGCAGCTGCATTTCCAATCCCAAAGAAGGAAGAAGAAAATGCCCAGGGGTCCAGATCACATCTGCCACTCTCTTGTGAAAATGCCTTGACAGTATTTCTATAACCCTCCTAATTCTCTCTGTATCCCATTGTTCTGTGATACTAACTATGCTTACAGTTGGTAGAGAAATGCCTGTAACTAGAGAAACTTTTGTCCAAAATCTCTAATGAGTCTGAACAGGATCTCAGGTAGCCCCTCTACATAAGTGCTAGAGTTTGTAGGATTACAGATTTAAAGCTAAAAGGGAATTTAAAAGTCAAATAGTCCCATTTCCTCATTTTTACAGATAAGGAGGCCAAAGAACAGAGAAGGTAAATCTCTTTCCCAGGGTCACATAAAACAGAAGAAAGGAAGGGAAGAAGGAAGGAAGGAAGGACTGAAGGAAGAATTTATCAAGTATTTATATGTTCCAGGTACTGTGATAAGTATTTTCAAATATTATCTCATTTAATCCTCACAACAATATGCTATTATCATTCTAATTTTACAAGTGAGGAAACTGAGGCAGACAGAAGTAAAGAGACTTACTCAAGGTCACACAGAAATGAAGTATCTGAAGCTATATTTGAATTACTGACTCCAGGCCCAATGTTCTATCCAATGCACCAATTAGCTGGCTATAGATAGCTACGTCTGGTTTCAATATTTTGCGCCATACAAGCAGTAACTTATGTGTATGGCAAGTGCCTAATTCAAATCAGTTCAACAAACATTTATTAACTCAGGTTTTTGAAAATAAACTACTAATAAATGCTTAGGGATTGTGGTGATGAAGGTGATTTATTAAAACATTGTATCTTGACACACATTTGATTTTTTTTTAATTGGGCCTATTTTTACAATTAGTTTACATTTTAACTTAGATTGTTGTGAGGCCATGCTGTTTTATTTTATTTAGTTGGGATAATCAGTGGGGAGAAGAAAGAGATTTAAAAATGATTTTGCTTCCTTTACTTAAAGCTAAAGTATTTCTTAGGGAATTGGGAGATAAATGAGATAAGTGTTAGAAATATCATCAAAAGGACTGTCTGTGCATTTAGTAGATTTGTGACAAGCCCATTCCCATGTTGTTTAGGAGAAAAACACCAATATCAAAGAACTTACCATTAATTATGCAACATTTCCACTACCTGTTGATGTTCACACTCAATGTCAACGTAGTACATTTCTTCTTTATAGTTAATTTATTTTTAGTTTTCAATATTTATTTCCATAAGTTTTATTTTTTCCTCCTCCTTCCCCCCTGTCTCCCCAAGACAGTCTGCAATCTGATACAGGTTCTACATATACATTCCTATTAAACATTTTCACATTAGTCATATTGTAGAGAAGAATTATAATGAATGGGATAAAGCATGAGAGAGAAAAAGCAAAAAAAAAAAACAAAAACAACCAAACAAACAAAAAAAGAAAATAGTTTGCTTCACTCTGCATTCAGACTCCAAAATTCTTTCTCTGGATATGGATGGCATTTTCCATAATAAGTACTTTGGAACTGTTTTAGGTCCTTGAATTAATGACAAGGACTGAGTCTATCAAAATCAGGCATTGAAGACTGTGGCTATTACTGTGTAAAATGTTCTCCTGGTTCTTCTCACTGCACTCAGCATCAGTCCATATAAATCTTTCCAAGTTTTTTTGAAGTCCACCTATTCATCATTTTATATAGCATACTAGTATACCATTACATTCATATACCACAACTTATTCAGACATTCCTCAAATGATAGACATCTCCTCATTTTCCAGTTCTTGGCCACCACAAAGAGAGCTGCTATAAATGTACATGTGGGTCCTTTCCCATTTTAATGATGTCTTTGGGATACAGATCTAGAATTGGTTTGCTGGGTCAAAGGGTATGCACATTTTAATAACCCTTTAGGCATAGTTCCAAATTGCTTTCCAGAATGGATGCATCAGCTCACAGCTCCACCAACAATGAATTAGTGTTCTAACTTTCCCACATCTTCTCCAACATGTATCATTCTCCTGTTTTATCATGTTAGCCAATGTGATAGGTGTGATGTAACTCAGAGTTGTTTTGATTTGCATCTCTCTAATCAATAGTGATTTAGAGCATTTTTTCATATGAATATAGATAACTTTAATTTCTTCCTCTGAAAACTGCCTTTTCATATGCTTTGACCAATTGTCAATTGGGGAATGACTTATATTCTTGTAAATTTAACTGTTTTCTCTATATCTTAGAAATGAGACCTTTATCAGAGACACTGCTTGTAAAAATTCTTCCCTATTTTTTTGTTTCCCTCCTAATCTTGGTTGCATTGACTTTGTTTTTACAAAAAAAACTTTTCAATTTAATGTAATTAAAATTATTCATTTTGAATTTCTTAATAATCTCTATTTCTTGTTTCAATTCCTCCATTCTCCACAATTCTGACAGATAAACTATTCCTTCCTCCTCTAATTTGTTTATAGTTTTAGCCTTTATATCTAAATCATGTACCCTTTTGGACTTTATTCTAGCATACAGTGTCAGATGTTGGTCTATGCCCGGTTTCTACCATACTATTTTCCAGTTTTCCCAGAAGATTTTTTCAAATAGTGAGTTCTTATCCCAGAAGCTGTAGTCTTTGAGTTTATCAACAATAGATTATTATAGTCATTGACTACTGTGTCTTGTATGACTAACCTATTCTACTGATCTAGCCCTCTATTTCTTAGCCAGTGCCAAGTGGTTTTGAGGACAGCTGCTTTATGATTCATTTTAAAATCTAGTATGGATAGGCCACCTTCCCTAGCATTTCTTTTCCTTAATTCCCTTGATATTCTGGACCTTTTGTTCTTCCACATGAATTTTGATATGATTTTTCTAGCTCTATAAAATAATTTTGGTAATTTGATTGGTATGAAACTGAATAAGTAAATTAATTTAGGTAAAATTATCATTTTTATTGTATTAGCTTGGCCTAGTCATAAGCAATTGATGTTTTTCCAAATATTTAGATCTGAATTTATTTGTGTGAAAATTGTTTTTAATTGTAATCATATAATCCCTCAGTTTGTTTTGGCAGGTAAACCCCCAAATATTTGATAATGCCTACAGTAATTTTAAATGGAATTTCTCTTTTTATATCTTGCTGCTGGGCTTTGTTAGTAATATATATATATAGAAATGCTGAGGATTTATGGGGGTTTATTTTATAACTTGCAACTTTGCTAAAGTCGTTTATTATTTCAAGTAGTTTTTACTTGATTCTCTAGGATTCTCTAAGAATATCATCATATCATCTGTGAAGTGATAAATTAGTTTCTTTTTTTGCCTATTCTAATTCCTTCAACTTCTTTTTCTTCTTTCATTGCTTAAGTTAACATTTCTAGGACCATATTGATTAACAGTGGGAATAATGGACATCCTTGTTTCATCCCTGATCTTATTGGAAATGCATCTATCTTATCTCTATTACATATTATGCTTGCTGAAGGTTTTAGGTAGATACTACTTATCCTTTTAAGGAAGGATCCATTTATTCCTATGCTTTCTAGTGTTTTTAATAGGAATGGGGATTGTATTTTGTCAAAAGTTTTTTCTGCATCTATTGTGATAATCATGTTTCTGTTAGTTTTGTTGTTGATATGAACAATTATGCTGATAGTTTTCCTAATATTGAACCAGCCCTGCATTCTTCATATAAATCCTACCTTATCAAAGTATATTATTCTCATGATAAGTTGTAACCTATTTGCTAATATTTTATTTAAAATTTTAGCATGGGGGAGGGGAGGAGCCAAGATGGCAGAGTAGAAGCAGGACCTCTCCGCTGCTCCTGCTTCCACCTTCCCCAATACATGTAAAAAGGGGACTTTAAACAAGCTTTAGAGCTGCAGAACCCACAAAATGACACAGAGAAGCTAACATCCTGCTGAGGACAGCCTGGTAGGCTGGCAGGAATCAGCCAGCCCAGCACTCTGGGAGCCGAGCCCAGCCCCACTCCAAGGCGTTAGGCCCAGGGCGGGCCTGACCAGCCACCAGACAGAGGGACTCCAGATCAGCAGCAGCTGTGGCCATTTCCAGATTTATCAACACACAGACGCAAAGGACAAAGTGAGAGGTCAGTGTAATCTGGACTTTGGGACCAGTAAGTGGGAATGCATGGCTTTTGCCCCTGGGGCGAGAAGCCGCTGAGGCACCAGCACAGCCAGCCAGTACCACATGGCAGCTTCAGCTCCTGGCCTGCAGAGTGTAAGGGGACCAAGCACCAGTCTGAGGGGTAATCTTTCTTGGTTTAACCTGCGTGGATCTCGATTGCAGTCTAGGGTGGAGGTCCTGGGGTGTATGTCCAGCTTGCCAGAACATGTGGAGACCTCAGAGAGGGTACCCATCTAATACCTCTGGCAACTGAGAAAATCCCAGCATTTGGGACGAAAGCTCCCCTATCTGGTGGCAGAGTCCTACTGTGGCAAAAAGCCCAAAAGTCGTAATTGAGTGGCAAAATGAGCAGGCAAAGGAAACAAAGCAGACAGAAGATTCCAACATTACACTCCTATTTTGGGGACAAAAAAGGAGCAAAGCATGGAACAGGAGGAAGACAGTGAAGGCAGAACTCCTGCACCAAAAGCTTCAAGGGGCTGGTTACAGGCCATAGAGGACCTTAAGAAGCAGATAAGAGTAGTGGAGGAAAAATTGGAAAGAGAAATGAGAACATTGCAAGAAAATTATGAAATGAGAGTCAAGAGACTGAGGAAAATAACACTTTAAAAAACACTGACTCAAATGGCAAAGGAGTCTCAAAAAGGCAATGAGGAGAAGAATGCCTTAAAAAGTAGAATTTACCAGATGGAAAAAGAATCTTAAAAGCTCAATGAGGAGAATCATGGCCTCAGAATTAGACTGGAGCAAATGGAAGCTAATGACTTTATGAGAAATCAAGATGTTGTTAAACAGATCCAAACAAATGAAAGAATAGAAGGCAATGTGAAATATCTCATGGGAAAAACCACTGACCTGGAAAATACATCCAGAAGAGATAATTTAAAAATTATTGGACTACCTGAAAGCCATGATCAAATAAGAACCTAGAAATCATCCTCCAGGAAGTTCTTAAAGAAAACTGCCCTGATGTTTTAGAATCAGAGGGCAAAACAGAGGTTGAAAGAATCCACTGATTTCTCCCCCCCCCCAAAAAAAACCTCCTAGCAATATTATAGCCAGGTTCCAGAATTCCCAGATTAAGGAGAGAATATTACAAGCAGCCAGGAAGAAACAATTAGAATATTGTGGAAACACAATCAGGATAACACAGGATCTGGCAGCTTCTACACTGAGGGATCAAAGGACTTGGAATATGATATTCCAGAGGTCAAAGGAGCTGGGATTAAAACCAAGAGTCACCTACCCAGCAAAACTGAGTATCATGTTTCAGGGGAAAATATGG
>NW_027187360.1:17427148-17494799 GCF_028583685.1 Petaurus breviceps papuanus | reverse complement strand
GGAATAGAGGACTTTCAAGCATTCTTGCTGAAAAAACCAGAGTTGAACAGAAAATTTGACATTCAGATACAAGAAGCAAGAGAAGCGTGAGTAGGTAAACAGGGAAAAGAAATCATAAGGATCTTATCAAAGTTGAAGGGAATATAAATATATATATATATATATATATATATATATATATATATATATATATATATATATATATATATGGGTATATGGGCATATGTTTACAGGTATATATAGATAGAGGGCACAGGACCAATTTAACAGGAAGGGATGATACTTAAAAGGTGAAATTAAGAAGTGAGAGAGGAATATAATGAGACGAGATGGGGAGAGACAGATTGGGGTAAACTATCTCATACAAAAGAGGCAAGGGGAAATGGTTACAATGGAGGGGATGAATAGGAAGGCAAAAGGGCAGGGGTCAACGTTATTCCCATTGAATTTGGCTTGAGGAGGGAATGAAATACACACTAAATAGGGTATCTCACCCTACAGGAGAGTAGGGGGGAAGGGGATGAGAGGGGGGATGATGGCAGGGAGGGCAGGCTTGGGGGGAGGGAAGCTGGAAGCACCCACTTTCGAAAAGGGACGGGATCAAAGTAGAGAATAGAACAAGTGGGAGGTGGGATAGGAGGGAGGGAAATATAGTCAGTCTTTTACAATATATCTACAATGTTATTGTTTTGCATTAGCCACACATGTACATCCTATACTGAACTGTTCATCTTCCCAGTAAGGGTGGGTGACAAGGGAGGCGGGGAATGAATCTGTAATTCAAAGTTTTAAAATCAAACATATATATATATATGTGTGTGTGTGTGTGTGTGTGTGTATACTATTATCAATACTATTTTGCATGTAATTGAGAAATAAGATATACAGGCACTGGGGTATAGAGATCCACTGGAAAAGTTGAAAGGTGTATGGGAGAAAATATGGGAGAGAGCAAATTGGAGGAGGGGATATCCTGTGGGACTGCTATTTGGGGGGGGCGTAAGGGAAAAAAGGGGAGAAAATTTGTAACTCAAAATCTGGTGGAAATGAATAATATAAATCAGAAGTTAATAAGGCATTTAAAATTTTAACATCTATTTTCATTAGGGAAATTGATCTATAGGTCTCTTTCTCTGTTTTGGCTCTTCCCTGTTTAGGTATCAGTAATATATTTGTATCATAAAAAGAATTTGGAAGGACTCCATCACCAATTTTCCCAAATAGTCTATATAGTATTGGAATTAATTGTTCTTTAAATGTTTGATAAAATTTCCTTGTAAATCCATTTGTCCCGGGAGATTTTTTTCCTAGGTAGGTCATTAATGGCTTCTTCAATTTCTTTTTCCTGAGATGGGGTTATTTTAAGTATTTTACTTATTCTTCTGTTTATCTGGGAAATTTATATTTTGTACATGTTTATCCTTTTCCCCTAAAACTGTGAACTTTCTGGGTCTAAAATTGGGCAAAATAATCCCTAATTATTGTTTTAATTTCCCCTTCATTGGAGGTGAATTCACCCTTTTCGTTTTTGATACTGGTAATTTGTTTGTTTGTTTGTTTGTTTTAGTCAAAGTGACCAAAGTTTTATCAATTTTTTTTTCTCCATAAAACCAGCTCTTGGTTTTATTAGTTCAATAGTTTTCTTAATTTCAATTTTATTAATCTCTCCTTTGGTTTTCATTATTTCTAATTTGGTATTTATTTGGGGGTTTTCAAATTATTTTTTTCTAGGTTTTTCAGTTGCATTCCCAATTTATTGATCTCCTTTTTCTCTACTGTTTTCATGTAAGGCTTCAGAGATTATAAAATTTCCCCTAAGAACTGCTTTCATTGCATCCCATAAGTTTTTGTATACTGTCTCATTATTGTCATTCTCTTGGATGAAGTTATTGATTGTTGCTATGATGTGTTGATTGATCCACTCATTCATTAGGATTGGATTATTTGGCTTCCAATTAATTTTTAGTCTATCTTTCTATGGCCCGTTATTACATATAATTTTTATTGTATCATGATCTGAAAAAGATACATGTAATATTTCTCCCTTTCTGTCCTAGATTGTAAGGATTTTATTCCCTAGTACATGATCCATTTTTGCATATGTGCCATATACCACTGAGAAAAAGATATATTCCTACCTCTCCAGAGGTCTATCATAACTACTTTTTCTAACATTCTTTTCACCTCCTTAACTTTTTTCTTATTTATTTTGAGGTTGGATTTATCAAATTTAGAGAGAGGTTGAGGTCACCCACTAGAATAGTTTTGCTATCTATTTCTTCCTATTAACTACCTAACTTCTCCTCTAAGACTTTAGATGGTATACTACTTGGTGCATATAAGTTTATTAATTATATTACTTCATTGTCTATGGTGCCTTTTAGCAGGATATAGTTTTCTTCCTTATCTCTTTTGATTAGATTATTTTATTTTTTGCTTTTGCTTTGTCTGAGATTAGGATTGTTACCCCCTTTTTTTTCACTTTAGCTTAAGTATAATATATTCTACTCCAGTCTTTTACCTTTACCCTGTGTGTATCCCCCTGTTTCAATTATGTTTCTTCTAAACAGCATTTGGTAGGATTATGGTTTTTAATCTACTCTGTTATCTCCATCTATTTTATGGGAGAGTTAATCCCATTCACATTCACAGTTATAATTACTATCTATGTCTTTCTCTCCCTTCCTATTTCCTTCCCCCACCCCAGTTTGTGTTTTTTTTTAAATTTCTCCCTTCTTCCTTATTCTCCTCAAAAGAATTTTCCTGTTGACGACCACCTCTCTCAATCTTCCCTCCCTTCTATCAGCCCCCCTCCCTTTTCTTTCCCCTTTCCCCTCCTACTGCCTGTAGGGCAAGTTATATTTTTATTCTTAAGTGAGTTTGTTATTCTCACCTTGAACCAAATGAAAGTAAAGTTCAAACAATGCTCATCTCTCTCCCTTCATTCCCTCTACTATAATGTTTTTGTGCCTGTTCATGTGCCTACTTCATGTAATATAATTTACTTTTCTGCCTCCTCCTGTCCTCTTCTTCTATCACAATCCCCTTGCACCTTTACTTAGGTTTTTTATCATCATATCAGTTAGTTTATACCCACAACATCTGTCTATGTCACTTTTAAATGTCATAATAAATATATAATTCTCAAATTTGCAAGTATCATCCTCCCATATAGTGATGTAAACAGTTTGCCCTTATTAAATAACAAGTTTTCTTTTCTTTTTTTTTTCCTGTTTACCTTTTTTATGCCTCTCTTGATTCCTGTATTTGAAGATCAAATTTTCTATGGAGCTCGGGTCTTTTCATCAGGAAAGTCTGGAAGTCCCTTATTTTATTGAATGTCCACTTTCTTTCCTGAAAGACCAGACTCATTTTTGCTGGGTAGTTTATACTTGGTTGTAATCTAAGTTCCATTGCTTTATTGAATATCTTATTCTAAGCCCTCCAATCTTTTAATGAGAAGCTGGAAGGTCCTGCATGATCCTGATTGTGGTTCCATCATATTTGAATTGTTTCTTTCTGGCTGCTTGTAGTATTTTCTCCTTCATCTGATAATTCTGGAATTTATTTAATTTTTTTTAAAGCAATTGTGGTTAATTAACTTGCTCAAGGTTACACAGCCAGTTATTTTGTGTGGGTGCTAAGTATCTGAGGCCAGAACCAATCCTGGGTCTCCCGACTCCGGGGCCAGTGCTCTTACTCACTGCACCACCTGGCTGCTCCATAATTCTGGAATTTAGCCATAATATTCCTTGGCATTTTCAATTTGGTATCTCCTTAAGAGGTGATTGGTGGATTCTTCCAATGACTATTTTACCTTCTGTTTCTAGTACCTCACAGAAGTTTTCCTTGATGATTTCTTGAAAGATGCTGTCCAGGCTCTTTTTTTTTTTTTCTTCATGGTTCTCAGGTAGAATAATTGCTAAATTCTCTCTCCTGGATTCATTTTCCAGGTCAGTTCTTTTTATAATAAGGTATTTTACATTTTCTTCTATTTTTTCATTCTTTCGATTTTGTTTGACTAATTCTTGATGTCTGATAGAGTCATTAGCTTCCAGATGTCCAATTCTAATTTTTAATGAATTGTTTTCTTCATTTAGCTTTTGTATCTCCTTTTCCTACTTTTTAGGGAATTTTCTTCAGCGTACTTTTTCATTTTGTCAATTATATTTTAAAATTTTTCTTCTACCTGTATTATTTGACTTTTAAAATCCTTCTTGAGCTCTTCCAAGAAGACTTTTTGCACTTGAGACCAGTTTATATTCCCCTTTGAGGTTTCAGATGTGGGTATATTAACCATTTTGTCCTCTCCTGAATTTGTGTTTTGGTCTTCCTTGTCACCAAGATATTTCTCTATGGTCATTGATTTTTTTTCTTCTTCTTGCTTATGTTGTTTACCTCTCTTTTTTTGCCTTTTAAATTTGATATCTGCTTCTGGGGCCCAGGTGTCACTATCCCAGGCTTCTTGTGCTGCAGATTAGGGGCCTGGTTACTGCTTTTCTGTGCTGGGGCCTCAAGTGCTTGCAGTTTTATGTTGTAGTGGTCTGGTATTTTATTTGGTGCTGAGCTGGAGGCAGTGTGTACCTGGTGTTGGCACTCACCTGCTCCTGCACTCTGGTGCTCAGGATCTACTGATGGTTTGCTGAGGTGGGGCTGATGCTGGCCTACTGCAATGCCTCCCATCCTTCACTGGTCCCCTTCAACCACAGCAAGTGGAAGCTCTCCTGTTAATCCCCTACCATCCTGAGCTAGAGCTAAAAGATTGCCATAACCTGCCTTTCTGCTTGCTCCACCATTCCAGGATTTTTCTTGGGGCAATATTCTTTGGGTTTTCTTAAGGTCAAGGGAGGATGAGAGCAACTTACTGTTTACTCTGACATCTTGGCTCCTAGAAGTTTAATTAGGTGACTTTCAAACATTCAGACTGTGGGCTGATAGCCCCAGGAGTAGCTGTTACTGTCACTGCAAACCCAGAATGTTGCCTCTCTCTCTCACCCCGCTCCAACAGACCCCTCTCCTGCACTAAGAGGTCTGGGAGTCACCAATGTTGCCAGCGATTCAGTCCACTTGGGGTCTACTCTGGCCTCACTATGATCAGGTCTGTGGGTGTAGCCTGCATGCTGGACTGAGCTCCTCTCCCAGACCAGTGTAACAGATACTTCCTGTCAATCCTCAAGGTTGTCTTGGGCAATAAATCTGCCACACTCTGTCTCTTTGTGGATTCCATTGCTCTAAAATTTGTTCAGATTCACTTTTTAGAAGTATCTGAAGAAGTCTGTCAGAGAGCTCAGGTGAATCCCTGCTTTCACTCTGCCATCTTCAACACAGTATATTTCTTTTGGTCACTGTGTAGAATATAACTGTATGAAGTCCTCTTTATAACACAAACAGAAATGTCATAGAATGCAGAAATCCTGCTTCTTCCTCATCTTGATTTCTCTTTTCCAATTCTAGAAGTAGTTGGAGAAGAAAATGTTCCCTCTACTCCTATAGGAAAAGTATAGCCATTCTCTTTCTCTGCCATCCCCCACCCCCACCCTTTTCTTTCTACTCAATTCAATTCCCTTCCCCAAAGAAAGAAACCCTCCAAAACAAAAAACCCACATTGACGTCCTTCTATGGGCAAGACACTTTTACTGAGAAATTTCATCATTTTTTATATAGGTTATAAAGGAGACCTTGAATGATTGCATTCTATGCCATTGAAGTGCAACCTCTAGCAGGTAGCAGTATCAAAGATTTTAAAGCTTTAACAAATATCAGAGAATATCTGATTGAACCCCCTCATATTATAAAAGAGGAAGCTGAAGCCCAAAGATATTGTCATTATCAAGTCATTAACACGTCATTGTCAAAGGTCACAGAAATAGTAAGTAGCAGAACCATGATTTGAAACCAGGTACTCTGACTCCAAAGTGAATGCAGTGAATCCAGTACACAATTTCTTTTATAGGTTCAGTGATACATAGCATGTCTGTTGTCTGAGGACCAGTATACCTAATTTGTAAAGTCTGTCACTAGATTGGCCACAAAATAATGTTATTTTTAGGCATATAAATCCTCAAAATCAATCTAATAAGTTATTAAAGAAAAAGGGTATGATCTTCATTAGTGGAAAGATCGCTCACCTTCATTCATCCACACATCGATTGATTAAAGTCATTTATTATGTAGCTACTACATATAAGGCCCTGAGGAATCTGTAGAGGAAATAAAAGTTAAGAGGAAAAATGGCTTAAGTCTTGCCCTAAAGGAACTTACAATCTAATAAGGCATTCAAGATATGTACAAAGATAATTATAATACAAGTTAACAAATGATTAATGCCACTTTTTAAGGCTGGGTGCTGTGGACCTGTGTTTTCCTGTTGAGGGGATTCTATCCCACAGATGCAGATTGTCAGCTCATCTGTGGGTGGTCACACACCCAGATGATAAGAACTGAACTTCTGATGCTAATGTGGACCCTCTTTTGTCTACTCCACCCTGCTTCTCTGTCAGATGCATAGAGAAGGTCAAAAGAATGGTTTAAGAGAATCTAGGAGGCAGTGATCATTCTCCTATTGAGCAGTGTCAAGCAAAGCAATTAAGGAAAGATTTATATAGAAGGTAGCCCCTGAATTGGGTCTTAAAGGAGCAAGAGGTTGTCAATGTTCACAGCTGTGGGGGGAGTTCATTTGTGGCATAGGGGGATACTGTGTGCAAAGAAAGCATGGGCTGAGAGTAGGAAGACTAACTCAAGTGAATCTATGGAAGGAATACTTAGCTTTTCTGGGACATTTTCTTCATACCAATAAATAAACCACCATAATTATAAATGCACTTTAACTCTGACTTTTTCCTGGTATTTTTGCACAACTCAGAAGATCAAAGGCCCTGCAATTTATTTAATCCAGTCCCCAAAATAAATATGTTTAGGATACCTTTCAAAGTACTTATGTTAAAAGAACTACTTCCTTCAGATGCTCCTTTGGTGAGAATAGGGGCAAATAAAAATAAAAAATCTTTTTCTCCAGCATTTGCTTTCATTTGTTTGTTTGTTTATGCTGAATGGTTTTCTGAGAACTAGAGGCTGCTCATTTGGGATTCTTTGATCCTTAAATAGCTAAAAACAGGAGCTCTGAACTTTTCATTCTAGGACTGAAAAATATGTGCAAAAGCATTCTTTCAGACCTAGATTCATAGATCTAGACCTAGAAAAGACTCTCAAATACATCTGTCCAACTCCTTATTTTACAGTGACCAAAACTAAGGTCCAGGGAGCTTGTGACTTACCCAAGACAGCAAGAGCAGTAAGCAACAAATGTGGGATTCAAACCCAGGTCCTCTAATTCCAGAGTCACATTCTTTTAGTATTCTTTACTGCACTGGCACATTCAGCAAAGAGAGCAACAGGTACTTACCATAGCATTGATGTGCCATGTGCCAATTAATAATTGCTCACTGTAGTGCTTTTTTTTTTCCCAGAACAATTTTATAGAAAGTGAGCATGTTATAACACAGGTAGAAAAATGGAGAGCAATGGAGGGGATTTGTGCATGTCTGTCTAGGAAGCTCAGGAGGTATCCATGGTCTCCCTTTCAGCTCATTAAAGAGAAAGGCATCCTGGTCTTCCTTCATGTACTGGGTGGACCGAGATTCATCCAGGAAGAGAGAGTATACCTGCTTAATATCATCAACCTGCACCTCAGTGCCCTTGCGCTTCCGGCACACCAGGCTGGCTGCTGTAATAAGCTGGATAGCGTAGCACAGAGAGGTCTCCAGCCCAATCCTGGTCAGCACTGTGTAAGCATCTTCACTCATTTCCACGTCCTCCTCCTCACACCGAATTCGGAGAATCTGCTTTGTGTCCTTCTCGCTATAAGGAGTGGTAGAGACTTTGAGCAGCCGGTCCAGAAGGTCCATAGGAATTCCATGGGGGCTCTGGTATCTGGTCCCCCAGATCCTAGTGATGCCACGGTTCGTGGCCATGATGAGCACAGGGGCCATGTTGCTCTCCAGTGCCCGGCTGAGGAAAGAGAAGCTCTCAATGTCAAGCATGTGGACTTCATCTATGAACAGCACCCCTGAGATGATCTCCACTTTGCCCTCCTCTCGCCACTCAGTCACCTTGGCATTGATCTGCTCCCGTACCTCCGACTTGATCTCCCCCGTGTCACCTGAGAAGAGCGCCAGGAAGCCCTGTGTGCGTGAGTTGATGACGTCGATCTCATGGAGAGACACTGTGTTCACGACCTCCTTCCTCTTCTGAAGTTCCCCATCCGGGCACTGAACAAACTTGGTCTGGGAGCCCATGGCATCGTAGTCCTGGGCCCGGGTAAAGGAGCGGCCCAGCTTGGAGATCTTCCCTGTGGCCTTGTCGATGGTGATGACATCCCCTGCTTGGACTTTCTCCTTGGTGGGGGACTCTATCATCTTGGTGCCCAGATCATAGATGGTCTCCATCTCTGTTGTCTTCAGGGTCAGCTTTCCTACCTTGGAGCCGGTGCCTGTAGCAGGACGATCAATTTGGATCTCTACCACCTCCCCTTCAATGATTTCTGTTTCTTCCTTTATTCGGACCCCAATGGACCTTCGGAAGGCCTGGGTCAGGTCCTCTGTCTTGCTCATCTCCAAAGAGAAGATTTCACTGCCAGCAATGGCGGTGAAAGGTGTGTCAGGTCCTAGGGCTTGGGCCATGCCCATGGCGATGGCTGTCTTCCCTGTACCAGGCTGCCCAGTGATGAGCACTGCCCGACCAGCTATCTTTCCCTCTTGGATCATCTCCAGCACCACGCCAGCTGCCCACTGGGCAGCCAGCTGCCCCACCATTCCCTGGGACACCTGTCTCGGCTCCAAAGCATCATCCAACCCCAAGCCTCGGATGTGAGAGTGAGCACTGATGCGCTCCATCCGGGTCATGTCCCGCACCTCAGGAACCTTGGTGGTTGCTGCCGTGGTTGCCATGTCGCGCTCCAACCGCTGCACTGTAGTGCTTTTGATAGTCACAAACTAGCCATGCTGTCACTCAAGATGTATATTCCTTTTGTAATCTATAACATTTAAGGTTTGGAAATGATCATTTGTTATTATTATAACTTAAGGACATTTCAGAAAGGACCAGATGCTCAGGGAAGCATTTTATTTTGCAACCCAAACCTGGGATTGCTCAAAGGTCAGAAGCTTTTGAAACCTCCTCAGGATCCAGGAAATTAGGAGACTAGCCAGAGGAGATTTCTGGAGATTTGATATAGGGAAATACATTATTAAATAAACATTTATTAGGGGTGGAGCCAAGATGGCAGAGTAGAAGCAGGAAATTCCATGACTTCCTCCACAACCACCTCCAATACCTGTAAAATATGACTCTAAACAAATTTTAGAGCTACGGAACCCACAAAGTGACAGAGAGAAACAAGTCTCCTGCTGAAGGCAGCCTGGCAGGCTGACAGGAAGGGTCTATCATAGTGCTTTGGGAGCAGAGAGCAGTCTCATGAGCCATGCAGTTCTGTCCCCAGGGTGGCCTGACCAGCAGCAGCAAGAGCAGACTTCAGGAGATTGAATGACCAGTAGTTGTGGCAGTTTCCAGACTTCTCAACCCATAAACACCAAAGAAAAAAGTAAAAGGTCAGTGGAGAATTCTTTTGGAACCAGGTGACCTAAGAGCATGGTCCTGGTCCCCTTCCCCCAGGGTGAGAGATGGCATAGGTGCAGCAGCTTCAGCTGCTAGCTAGTGGCTGCCCTGGAGCTCCTGGCCTGCAGATAGTAGGGGGACCAAGCAACCATTCAGAGGTTAATTGTTCTTGCTTTATGCTCCTTGGATTTAGGTTGCTGTCTTGGGCAGTGGTCCTGGAGTGGGAACCCCAGTGTGCCAGTGTGGTATCTGTAGAGAAGGCACCCTCCTCAGACCTCTGACAACATTTGTGAAAACCTCAGAAATTTGGGACAAAGCTCTCTCCATTCTGGAAGCAGAATTCTACTGTGGCAAAGAGCTCAAAAGTCAAGTAACTGTCAGGCAAGATGAGCAAGCAGACAAAGTGCTATAAGGCCATAGCATCCTTTTGGGGGGACAAAAAGGATAAAAGCATGGAATGGGAGGAAGACAATGCAGCCAAAACTCCTGCATCAAAAGCTTCCAAGAAAAATATAAATTGGTTACAGGCATGGAGGAGCTCAAGAAGCATTTTGAAAATCAAGTAAGAGAAGTGGAGGAAGAATTGGGAAGAGAAATGAGAATTATGCAAGAAAATAATGGAAAAAAAGTCCAACATCCTGCTAAAGAAGACCCCCAAAAATACTGAACAAAATAACACCTTGAAAAATAGACTAACTTAAATGGCAAAAGAAACCCAAAAAGCCAATGAGGAGAAAAATGCCTTAAAGAGCTGAATCTGCCAAGATGGAAAAGGAATTTCAAAAACTTACTGAAGAGAATAATTCCTTCAAAATTAGATTGGAGTGAATGGAAGCTAATGACTTTATGAGAAATCAAGATACTATAAAACAGATCCAAAAAAATGAAAAAATAGAAGGCAATGTGAAATATCTCATTGGAAAAAACCACTGACCTGGAAATAGATGCAGGAGAGATAATTTTAAAATTATTGGACTACCTGAAAGCCATGATGAAAAAAGATCCTAGACATAATACTTCAAGAAATTCTCAAAGAAAATTGCCCTGATATTCTGGAATTAGAGGGCAAAATAAAAATTGAAAGAATTTACCAATCAACTCTTGAAAAGGATCCCCAAAAAAGAAAACTCCTAGGAGTATTATAGCCAAATTCCAGAGTTCCCAGGTCAAGGAGAAAATATTACAAGCAGCCAGGAAGAAACAACTTGAGTATTGTAGAAACACAACCAGAATAACACAAGATCTAGCAGCTTCTATATTAAGGGATCAAAGGGCTTGGAATATGATATTACAGATATCAAAAGAGCTAGGATTAAAACCAAGAATCACCTACTCAACAAAACTGAGTATAATGTTTCAGGGGAAAAATATGGTTATTCAATGAAATAGAGGACTTTCAAGTACTCTTGATGAAAAAAACAGAAATGAACAGAAATTTTGACTTTCAAATCAAGGAGAAACATGAGAAGGTAAACAAACAAACAAAAAAAAGAAATCATAAGGAACTTATTAAAGTTGAACTATTTATATTCCTATATGGAAAAATGGTAATTGTAAGTCATGAGACTTTTCTCAGTATGAGGATTGTTGAAGGGAATATATGTGTGTGTATGTGTGTGTATATACACACACACACATATATCTATGTGTAAATACATTTATATGTTTATATAGAAGAGTATATGTATATATAAATACATATGTGAGTGTGTGTTTATATGTGTACATGTATACATAGACATAAGGCAAAGGATTAGTTGAATAGGAAGGGATGATATCTAAAAAAATAAAATTAAGAGGCGAGAGAGGAATATGAGAGAAGGAGATAGGGAGAGATAGAATAGGGTAAATTATCTCATATAGAAGAGGTAAGAGAAAACTGTTACAATGGAGGGGAAGAATAGGAAGTCAAAAGAGAATGGGCCAACCTTACTCTCATTGAATTTGTCTTAAAGAGGGAATAACATACACACTCAATTGGGTATATTATCCTATAGGAAAATAGGGGGGGAAGAGGACAAGAGGGGGGATAATAGAAGGGAGGGCAGAATGGGCATGGAGGGTAGTTAGAAGCACATATTTTTGAAAATTGACAGGGTCAAAGTAGAAAATATAATTTATGGGGGTGGGATAGGATGGAGGGAAATATAGTTAGTCTTTCACAATATATCTACTATTAAAATGTTTCATGCAACTACACATGTACAACCTATATTGAATCACTTATCTTCCCAGTAGGGGTGGGTGACAAGGGAAGAAGGGAAAGAATCTGGAAATCAAAGTTTTAAAAACAAATGTTAACAATAAAATTGTGTGTTCTTTTTTTTTATATGCAACTGGGAAATAAGATATACAGGCTGGGTATAGAAATCCATCTTTTCCTACTAGAAAGTCAGAGGGGGAATAGGCGAGGATGTAAGAGAGAGGTTGTGGGTGAGGAGCAAAGAACACAAAGAATCTGGAAATCAAAGTTTTAAAAACAAATGTTGAAAAATTTGTTTTTTACATGCAACTGGGAAATATGATATACAGGCACTAGGGTATAGACATCCATCTTGCCTTACTAGAAAGTTAGAAGGGGGATGAGGGAGGCTATAAGAGAGAGCAGATTGTGGTAAGGGGTATTCAGTAGGCTTTCTATCTTGGGGTGGGAGTAGGGGAAAGTGTGATAGTAATGGAATATAAAGTTCTCCCTGTATTGGCTTGGTTTTCAAATTGATTGTGTTAAAACCCAGCGCTTGTTAATCCCACCTGTGGGATGGACTTGTTGATGTGAAAAGAAAGTCCTGAACTGGGAGGAGCTGGTGACGTAGATTGGGAGAGACACAAGAAAGAGGCAGAGGAACCTTTTTGGAAGCAGCACCCATGTGGAGGCAGAGAGAGAGAGACTAAGAGAATTGCTGGTGGCCGCTTTGAATTGCCCTGGACTTTTGAGACCTGCTCCCTGAGCTGCCAAGGACTGAGGAGACATGGCTGTTTTGCTGGTACTTTGTCTGTCTGTTTTGATGTTGTTTTGCCAGATTTGTCCACTGGTGAAAGACAGTCCTGTTGTTGAAGAAGTCCTGGAACCTGGCTTTTGGCTAAGAAGCCCTGAGACTGTCCTGCAGACAGAGTGGATACTGTCCACTGGTGAAGGACAGTGCTGTTGTTGCAGGGGTCTGGAGACTGTCCTGCAGACAGAGTGAATACTGTCCACTGGTGAAGGACAGTGCTGTTGTTGCAGGGGTCTGGAGACTGTCCTGCAGACAGAGTGAATACTGTACACTGGTGAAGGACAGTGCTGTTGTTGCAGGGATCTGGGAACCTTTCTGTTGGTTCAGAAGCCCTGAAGAAGGATTTTCTTGTTGTATGTTTACAGAAATCCTGGGAGAGGGTTTTGCTAATGTTTTCAGGGGTTCTAGGACTGTTCTACAGACAGAGGATGAATTAATGAAGGGACTGGCAATGTATCTTATGGCCTTGCTAAGCCTTGTCTCCCCAGGAACTAAGATTGCTGAGAACTTGCCTTGTGTCAAGATGAAGAAAAGACCTCCATTTGGGTATTAAGTGCTGTGCTTAAACTTGATGTAACTCTGGGGTAGATTCAATTGTGATCCAGGGGTGGGGAACTTTTGACCTTTTTGTGTTCTATGGTTGAACAAGTGAATGTACTTTACTTATGTTTGGAAACTAATCTCCATTTGAGAAGAGGGGCTTTGTGGTGGACTAAATGAAGGTATAGCCTAGGGGTGGAGAAGTATTTAGAACAGGGACTTTGTAATTGATTGAATGATTGGAAGGTCCTGGGGTGGGGTAGTACTTGGAGATTATTTAATCACCCTTAGTAAATGCTGTATTTTGAATGATGTCATTTTTTTACCTTCTCTGTTCTTGGTTTGTCACTGAATAAAATGGAGAGCACCTATGCTGGTATTTTGAACCTTGGGAAGTTGCCTTTCCTTGGCATTACATTACAGAAAGACAGGGAGAAAATTTGTAACTCAAAATCTTGTGGAAATGAATGTTGAAAACTCAAAATAAATTTAAAAAAGAAAAATAAACATTTATTAAGCACCTACTATGTGTCAGGTACTGTGGCAAGTGCTGGAAACACATTAAAACATCAGAGAGAAGTATTTCTTGTGTTTTGTTTTGTTTTGTTTTTTGATCCAGGAAGTGACTCTTTAAAGTATGCTAACATGTAGTTTTGGTAACATCTCATCTAATAAGAAAAGATAAGTGGTTGAAGTCACATTCTTTAAATATCCCATACCTATCCACAAAACTCCAAGGATAAGACTTTAGAATTGGAAAAGTACTCCAAAATCATATAGTCCACCTTCTTTGTGTCACAGATGAGATCAATTCTATAAAGAACTTACTGTTGCTCAGTAAGTATAGGGGTGAATGGGAGAGAGTCCCTCCTTTTTTTCCCACTGTTGTCATTATTCACCTAGGGACTGTTTTGTGGGAAGTGACTGGTTCAATGGCTGGCCCAGACCTCCAGTCATTGCAGTCTCATACTTAGTTTGGGTCCCAGATGATAAAACACCAGGACCCATTAGTTCTGGGGACCTCAGTGGCCCCACTCCAATGGGTGCCTTTTAGTAGAATCACCATACCAAGTAAAACCTTCAGAAAGGCCATTGAGAGAGAATACAGAGAGACCCACGAGTCAGGGCAATATGCTATAATTAAAAAAAAAAGGAAAAAGACAGTCACAGCTGTTGTGCTCTGATGAAAGGGAAATAAGTAAAATTTACTTCACACTCTCCAGATGAAAATGATTAAAAATAATTGAGCCTAGGCTGTTTACTGGGAATAAAAATGGTATGCTTAGCATGGAGGTTTGGGGACTACATTGAAGGGCCTTTAAGGAGTCAAACAAATGTTTTATTCACAAACTTGAAGGGATCCTTAGTGTAAAAGAATATGTCCTAACTCTGAATAGTGTGAAAATTTGGCAAGTACCATGACACTTGAGATTTAGTAAAATAATAAATGCTTTTGTTGCATCCAACCTGATCTGGTGTCTGATATTGATTTTTCTTGGGTGGACAGTGGGACTGCACTAGGGTTCATGATCTCTAGCTGTACCACTGACAGAAGCAGATGAAATCTTGTTGGTTAGCTGACTTCTCTCTTTCCTTTTGCCTTAGATATCTGAGAGGTCAATCTCATTCTTGTTGCTTCCCCTCCTTCCTCAATCTTGACTGAAACTGAGAAATGTGGCTTTATATGAAATGGAAGTGCTCTCTGGTAGCCAAAAGAAAGAGGAAAATCAACCTCACTAACCATGATGTATAGGGTGCATTTGAATCTGGAGAAGGTCACTTAGGAGCAGAGTCATACAACATTGAGACAAACAGAGCTTTGTCCCGGGTTCAGAAATTTAAAGAGGATGACATTTTTTTCAGCAAGTAGAAACAACCTAAATACCTGAAAGGATAAATAGTTTTTAAAAAATAGGAAGCTATCAAATAGCTGTTTTCTCCTGTAGAATCTCTGTCTCCCTAACTCTCTAGCTTGGATCTGCCCTCTTTCTTCCTTCAGCAGCACCTACAGAGTAATGACTTTCTAGTTCTGAAGTAGGGACAAATATCCCTTTGTAAGGTCTTTGTTGCTTTTCCTTAGGGTCACACCCCAAGGTCCCTACCATGACTTGTTTCACAAGTTTCTAGGTCTCTTCTTTCCTCATAATCCCCAAACAAAACCACCAGTACCACCCTAACCTAAACTTTTATTAATTAATTGTTTGTTTGTTTGTTCATTGCTTTTTGGAGGGGGAAACATAGGGCAATTGGGGTTAAGTGACTTGCCCAAGGTCACAGGACTAGTCTTCTGTGTTAAGTGTCTGAGGCCACATTTGAACTCAGGTCCTCCTGACTCCAGGGCTGTGCTCTGTTCACTGTACCACCTCACCACCTCTAAATTTTTTTTTTTCCTACAAGCAATTTGGGAAATGTTTGACATAGGCATCAAAGCTGTAGCATTTCCTACATTATTCACATATATTTTTTCATACCCTATTAGAAAAGAAAGGCATCATGATATTACAGAAAAGATACTAAACTAGGAGTCAGGAAACATTGCTTTAGTTCTCAGCTCTTACATATACTACTCTAGAGCTATGATCCTGGGTTATGAGTTATGTGATTTTGGACAAGTCATATGGCTCTAAATCTCAATATCTTCGTGCATGTAAGAGGTACGCTAATAATGTAAGAGGTTAGCAGAAAGTGACTTTGTAAACCTTAAAATATTACTTAAATTATTATATATTATAATTTAATACAATAATTACTTTTATGATATCATGTTTCATTTGACTGAACTTCATATAGTCTACCTTCCAACTAAACTGTTCTATTTGCTCCTCCACTTAACCATTTCATACCCAACCTCTCTGCTTTTTGCATATATCTCTCATTCCTGTCATTCTCTACCTCCCTACTTGCTCTTAGAATCCCTAAGTTCCTTCAAGTTTAACTCAAGTGCTACCTTTCTCATAAAGTCTTTCCTTAACATTCTCCCATAATATTTCTTAGTGCTCTATCTATCCCTTAAAAATGCTTTTTATTCATATTTGTAGATATATTTTATTTACTTATCTGTATACATGCCATTTCCCCAAGTAGAATGTAAGTTCCTTGAGGACAGGAATTGTTTTATTTTTGTCTTTGTATTTCTAGTGCCTCACACAGTGCCTGGGGGATAATGGTGCTTAATTCATGCTTCTTGAATTGAAATGTTAATTTGTGTTATAAACACCAAGTTGGAACTGGAATTATTCCTGGAAGAATTGGTGTCAAAGCCTTCTACTAGAGATATAATACAATGTCCCCATTTCCTTTCCTTTTTTGTTCCTTTCTTTCTTTGTTTCCTTACAATGCCTTTGCTTCAGTAATCTCTTTCCTCTTTTCTATAATGAAAAAGCAATAGCAGCAGCAGGTTGCTGGTAATATGGGTTTGTTTTGTTTTCAATCTTTTTTTATTATTTAACCTGCACCCATAGGGAGGTGAGCTGATACCCTATAGTGGAAGCCTCTTGGAACAGATAGACAAACTTACCTTTATGGTCAAGGGAATTGTTCAGAATCACAACCGATAGACAAACTTACCTTTATGGTCAAGGGAATTGTTCAGAATCACAACCATCTAGAAATTCCAGGTCAGGATTTGCTTGGGCTGGAAGATTTAATTTGCCAGACTGCTGGGCCTGTCAAAAGTTTCTGCAGTAACCACTTGGGTCCTCATAAAGCAGAAATAGCACAGGAGGAAAATGAGATACTGGATCAATTTCTCTGTTTGGAGACCTTAACTTATGTACAGAGCACACACACACACGCACACACACATGCACGCACACACATGCACACACATACATGCACGCACACACATGCATACACACACACACAAACACAAATCCTTGTGTAATGCCTTGACAGATTAACCAAGGAAACCTATGCATTTGTTTATAAGAATCATAATGAAATGAATGGAGTCACTACAGCCCTTACATATGGGATGAAGTAATTTCTTAGGGGAGAAATCCAGTAGTGTTATGAATTGAATTGAACTGAACTGAATTTAAATGAATTGGATCCATGGATGCACAATCATTTATTTGCTGCTTACTAAGCTCAAGGCAGGCTAATTTTCTCATAGATAACACACCAACCTATAAGTAATTTGGGGAGATGTAAAGTCTTCTGGGTAAGGCCCCAAGTGTCATCAAATGGAATGATATTTCTAAATGCCCCAATGTGTTTATGGCCAGGGATTGGGGCCTTAGTGTCAAAATGTCCCTTTTGGAAACAGGCTGTTTATGCCTCATGTATCATGTAGACCTGCATCCCATTAAAGACAGAGACCAGTGGAGACTGTCAAACTGCTCTCATGTTCTTGCCTTCTGGGAAGATAATCCTGCACTTGCCTTGCAATCCCTTTTTAACCAGTCATTTGGAGAGCCAGGACAAGGTGTTTGGGGACTGGAGCTTGACAGGAGCTGGAAGAAACAGCTTAAGCGCAGACACCAGAGCATTTCACCTTTCTTGCTGATCTAACACAGCCTATAGTAACAGTAGTCCCCCAGCCTTTCTGGGACATGTCTAACAGGGCTTAAAGCTGTTCCTTTTGGCCCCTCTAAACCCAAGAGGAAACAATACTGCTCATTAGTCTTTGGGGATGAAACCAAGCACATACATCTATAAAGACTCTCTAGCAAAACCTCTCAGAGTTAGTATAGTGTCCCCTGCACAGAGATGGTATCAGTCATTATTACATTGATAAGTAGCTCTGCACTTTCTAGGCAATAACGCCCTGAAAAGTATAACTTGTACTCCTAAGTCTATGAACTTTTTCTTATTTTCTAATATTTACATCAAAACTAAAATCACTAGTAGATCCAAAGGACAAGTGACATTGAGCAAAAGAATAGTCTCATAAATTAATTAAGTGCATACCACATGAGGATTATTATATTTCAACTATGGTTCAAATAATCTTGCCCTCCAGCTTCCTGTGGATAGTTTTAAAAGCATTCATCGATTCAATTCAATTCAATTCAACAAGCATTTAATGAACGCCTGCTATGTACAAGGCCCTCTGCTGGGCCCTGGGGAAGCAAAAATGAAGTAAGTTTTTGTTTGTGTTTTTTTTTTTTAATTGCCCTCAAAGAGTTTCTAGTCCAAGAGAAGAGAGAGTTACATTTTGGACTCAATAGTGTTAGCAGTTAATTCAGGGGCAGAAGAATAGAGTTGAGGCCATGCACTAAAGGTGAATTCTTGGGGTGACATTCACATCTGAGTCAGGGAAAATACAGGTATTTAAGTTTGCTTATCACTTAAGTGATGCTCTACCACTTTCATACTGATACATTCTTTTTAAAAGTTCATGGTACAGTATGTGAGGCTTTGAGAAGCTTTTGCAAGTTGTCTGTGAGGGTTTGGGTTTTCTTTCATGTCACCTTCCATGGTGTATGTCACTCTGGGTAATGTATCTCTAGAGAAGGAAGCCATGAACTTATATGTTTCATCCCTCAAGTGGCTTGTGTGGCCCATAGAATTGAGCCCTACTACAGTATAATCAAAGAAGAGACAGACAGACAGAGAGAGATAGAGAGAGAAGTATTTATAATTGTAACAAGAAATAAAAGACAGAGATGGAGGCCTGTTCTTGTTGCAGCTTAAACCCAGGGATGCCAAAAAATTGCAGTGGGAGCTCTGCCCATCCAAAAATTTTTGGGCTTCATGATATGTTGAGGTGGAATCATCTCAAAGAATTCAGAATCAGACCATCTCTAATCCAAGTATAGGCATTTATTGAGATTGACGCCTCTCATGGAATGGGCTAAGTTCCAAGAGAAACCAGCAATGTCAGAGAAAGCAAGATGGATTTTTATAGGGTAAAGATTACACAATCAAAATTTACATAGCATATAAGAATATGATTAATATTAAAAAAGGCAGGAGGAGTTTGTTAAGGAATTAGGTAATGGAGGAGGGATCCCATCTATGGTTTGTTGGCTGAACATTCTGGTCATGCTGCCCTCCAATTGGCTAGCTATTGTGATCCTATCTGGTCAAGATAAATAGTTAGATCTTGTGGTCCTGTCTTGGGTTAGATGAATGATATGATTGTGGTTGAGTACAAGAACACACCTGTTTCTGTGGGAATGGATGTGAGGACAGTGACTAGATAGAGGCAGTATCTGGGTTCCCATCACATGGACATGCTTACTGTTTCTGTGTGCACTGAGTTCAGGGACACAGCTGTTGTTCCAGTGAGCAGTGAAGAAGTTAGGACATTGGCAGGGGAGCTAGGTAGGTATAGCCAGCCTGCTGTTCAGTGGGGCCAGGCCTATAATGAAGTTAGAAAATGGTGAGTGGGAGCAGCTTTATTAGGATTCCATCATTCTCATAAAAGAAGCATGGGACAGGAAAGCTATGTCCAAAATTGACAAATATAGAATATAGTTTTACATGGGAAAGCAACTAGGTTTTTCATGAGGAACTGCTGGTGGAAAGAAAGAAGAAGCACAAGACAGGCCGTAGTTAGAAATATCTTGATGTAATGGAAGCTTCACCGGCAGTCAAGCATTTACCTCAAGCAGTTAAAATCTCACATAAAACCAAGTTGGACAACTGAACAAATTAGTACCATTGTGGTCGAGTTGTATTGTGCCAAGAGTAAAGAGATTTAGTATCTAGTTTGGCTCCTGACATTAATTAGATGAGTGACCTTGGTAAAGTCACCCCTTCTACCTTGGGCCTCTGTTTGCTCACCTTTACAATACAAGGGTTGAACTAGATGATTTTTACAGAATGAGCCAGAGTGCCATTGTTATGTAGTTAATAGCACAATTTACTTGGATTTAAGAAGATTTGGGTTCAAAACTCACCTCAGCTTTACCTGTAGCATGGCATGGGAACTCACAACTTCTGTGAGTCTCAGTTTTTTTCATCTGCACAATGAGAATAATAATACCTGAAGAATCTACCTGCTAGGATTGTTGCAAAGACTGAATAAAAGAATATATGGGGGCAGCTAGGTGGCGCAGTGAGTAAGAGCTCTGGCCCCAGAGTCAGGAGGACCCGGGATTGGTTCTGGCCTCAGATACTTAACACCCACACAAAATAACTGGCCTTGTAACCTTGGGCAAGTTACTGAACCCCAACTGCTTTAAAAAAAAAAAGAATATATGGAAAATGCTTTATCAATTTTAAAGCACTCAGTGATGTCCTGACTTTAGCAATCACCTCGTCCAGCTGTCTACTTTCTCTTAAACATCAATAACAGGGTCACCTTGCCACTGCCCAAATACTTGTCAGGATAGAAACTTACCAGGTGACATAATAGTCCATTTCATCTAGATAATTCTCTAGTTTAAATACTAATCTTAGTAATAAGTAACATTGATACAGCACTTTAAAGTTTGCAAAGTGCTTTTTACAAATATTATCTCACTTTATCTTAAAAAAAAAACCCTAAGAGGTAGGTGTTATTATTTTCCTCATTCTATAGAAGGGGAAACCAAGGCAAGACGAGGTTATGTGACTTGCTCAGTCACACAGCCAGTACATGCCTGAGGCCAGATTTGGTCTCAGGCCTTTTTGATTCCAGGTACAGTGTTCTTCTATTCATTGGGTTGCCTAGCTGCAGCAGGTTGATGAAGCAAAACAAAACTTTACTCTGGGAGTCGTACTGAGGAAAGATGCTATCTAGAGAATATACTGAAGACGACAGTGAGAATGGTGAAGGGCTTCACAAACACGTCATATAGAAATCACTTAACAGAAATAAAGAGGGAGATTTAGACTAAAGGAGAATTGTGGAGGGGAAATGCACAATGGCTGTCATCAAGTCTAGAAAAGTCAAGTAGGAGACTTATTCTGCCTGGCCTCAAAGGTGAGAACTAAGAGAAAGAAATAGAAGAGGTGATTTAAGATCTTGAACAATTAGAGCCATCCAGAAGTGGACTGGGCTGCCTCAATGGGAATCTTCAAGCAAAGAGTGGATGATCACCCACGCAGGATGTTGTAAAGGGAATTCTTGTTCATATAAAGTTTAGATCAAATGGCCTCTCAGGACCTTTCCCACTCTGGGATTCTGGGATTCTGTTACTAGTCAATTGCCAAGGCAAGGTCTAGTTTGCATGCCAATAGCTTTTGTGGAGGATAAAACTGTAGCAATTCAAACATAACAATCTCATCAGGAAAGGTCAATTAGATTAGGATTAGGGATACAAGAAATAAAAGTCTCATTTAAAAAGAAAAGCTTTCAGGAAAAATATGGATTTTTCTGCCTTTTTGTTTATGAAAAACTTTGCCTAAAGCCCCAGAAGTATTTATAATTGTAAGAAGAAATAAAAGGGAGGCCAAGATAGAGGCCTGTTCTCATTAAAGAAGTAGGGTACAGGAAAACTATGTCTAAAAGTGACAAATCTACTATTTTTTTATACAGTTCTCTCCTTCTCTCTCTCTCTCTCTCTCTCTCTCTCTCTCTCTCTCTCTCTCTCTCCTCTCTCTCTCTCTCTGTCTCTGTCTCTGTCATTATCTTTGTCTATGTGTGTGTCTCTCTCTTTCTCCCTCCCTTTCCCTCCTTCACACTCTTTCCTCCCCCTCCTTAGAGGTAGGCAGAAAAAAGGACAGATTTGACAGTTAGGATGCTCTTCATTCTTCTAGAAAGATGATTGACTTGTAGGATTAGCCAACATAGCATAATAAACATATTAATAAATTTGGAGTCAGAAGATTTGGGATTGACTCCTGGTTCTGTACATTTACTTTTATTTCAAAGTCCTTCATAGTTCCAAAGTTCTCTTCTTCCATAGTAAAGGGTCAGAGGTTGACCAGAAAAGGTTCCCTATCAATTTAATGAGCTTAACAGAAGGGAACCTCTGTTGGGAATCTGATATGATTCATATTGTTTCTTGTTAAGAGGGCAAAAGACAACTGCTGGTTAAGTCTGAGTGCCTAGAGCTGCTCCAAGATTTATTGACTGCTTGAAAACTATCCCTTGATAGTTCCTAGGATTGTGGCAGACAACAACTACCTCTAAAATCAATTGGTTTGGGTAAAACTTTTGGGAGGGTAAGTCTTTTTGTAAGGAGCCATTACCACCTTATTTCTGGTTTATATAAAAGAGAAAATAGAACTCCTCAGCCATTTTGGTGCCTCCTCCTCCTCCTTCTTCCCATCCTTGTCTTTCTCCTCTACCCTCACCTCCTATCCCAATTCCTTTTCTCTTTTTCTTCCTAGATGTGTATTGTTTCAGATATCATAGTTGGGTCCAGTGCTTATAGGAAAGTACAGTACAACTCAAAAATATTGTTGGAGATCTTTATTTGGCTGCCCTCTGCAAACCTCTAATACTGACAGTAATATTAACTGAATTTTAGGAAATTACTCTTGGGTTGAAAGAAGACCTTATATTTTTAGTTGTCCCCAAAATGTCATGGCCTGGGCTCCGTTGGATATATGTATGTATGTATGTATGCATGCATGCATGTATGCACATGTATATTGATATGTTTATCTACATATATTTATATTTAATGTTCCTGAAGTTAATGCTAGTTGTTGTGATCATGTTTGCATAACAGATTAGAAGGAGCTAACTGCATAAGGGAGAAGCTGCTACAAGTCCTTTCTTCACAAGCATGTAGACATGAAGAATTTGAATCTTGGTATTGGACAGTTACACATAGCAAGCTCCTATAGCACAGAGAAATAAAAAATTACCTCCTTGTAATTCTGCCCTTGGATCCACGCACCCCTCAAAAGACATGGGAGGGAAGGTAAAATATAAAAAAACCCAAAAAGTTGACAGCATTTTCCTAGATTTTCAATGACAAATGAATAATAAATTCTACTCAAAACATATCATCTCACATAAGTAAAGTTCATTTAAAATCTATTAAGTTCATTTTGTCAAGCTTTTGGTACTCTCCCAGTTTATGCCATTAATTACCAGCCAGAATGAAGTACCAAAGTCATAACCTGATTCCTTAATGAGTTTCCCATAAATGTAGTCAATTCATTAGAGGTCAAATTTATAACCACTGAGAGTGAATATCAATGCTTTATATAGTTCTACAAGGAATATGATTATAACAACAAAATGGCATCTCTCCAGAATTTCAGAAAATTGCAACTTCAAATACATATAACTGATAACTAATATCATAACTTATAAAGTAATATGGACATTTCATTAGACAGTGACTGAATTCACAGAGATTAATGATTATAGATATTTTCAATCTGAAAATAAAACTGTTAGACTTTAAATCAGATTTGAATTTATAAATTTTTCCCCTAGTAATTTTTGCCCTGCAACAAATGGCTCCAAATTTAAAACCACAAACAGAATTCCCCATTGCTGCCCAGACCTTTAATTTGTCAAATACAATGTAGTCAGGAGTGATAAAGGTATTTTCCAAAATAGAGGCACTGGTCTTCCAGGATTTGAGACTAGGATTGTAGCTTGAAGGGGAAAAAAAGGTAACGTTTCGTCTTTGAAAGAAGCCATAAGCATTTAAAACTTTGAAACCAAGAGTTAAGTTTAATTTGATTCTATAGTAAATTAGATGAAATAGCTCCTCAGAGCGCAATAATTTATCCAGAAAGAGAGCAAACATTGAAGATATTTTTTTCCTCTCTCTTCATCTTGACCAAGAGAACATGATTTGTTTTTAGTTTGTATAAGCCTCTACCAGAATCAAAGTTCAAAAAAAATTTTTAGATAAGTTCTGAATGTAAAGAGAACAGGAATTAAGGTCAGAAAAATTTGTTCTGAATGTTCTGTCATATGCTCTCACTCTGCATCACTGGTATACCTCTAATAGAAAGGTAGGAAACATATTTCACTGTCAGTGTTTTGAAGTAAATTTTGATGATGACTTTAATCCAAATTAACCTGTCTTTCAAGTTGTTTTCTCTTAATTATGACCATTGTATAAATTGATCTGCTGGTTCTATTTACTTTTCTCCATATTCCTTCATAAAATTTTCAAAGATTTTCTGATTGCCTCAAATTTGTCTTTATTATAGCACTTTCCTTGTGGTACACATGAAATCCATATGCCAGAATTTGTTTAGCCAATCATTCTGCAATTGATGGGTACTCACTTTGCTACTAGTTATTTGTTACCACAAAAGTGCTCTTTAAGTCTCCTCCTACTCCTCCTCTTCCTCTTCTTCTTCTTTCTTCTTCCTCTTCTTCTTTATTCTTCCTTCTTCTTCTCTCCCCCCCCCCTTTCCCTTCTTCTCCTTTGCCAATATCATCATAATATATTTCCTTTCCCTCTGACATTAACCTCCTCAGTACATATGATTAGTAATGGGATTCTGGGACCAAAGAGTTTGTATAATTTAGTGATTTTTATGGCAAAGTTGCACATTGTTTCCAGAGCAGATGAACTCATAAATAGCTCCAATAATATACTAATTTCCAATGTTCTCAACTCCCAATATGTGTTCTTTTCATATTTTTATGTCTTTGTTGATCTGATGGACTTGATGTTAAACCTCAAAAGTGTTTTTGATTTGTATAGCTTTTATTACTAAGTGTTTAGTTCTTACTTTCATATAATTATTGACACTTTATTGTTTTTCCAATTGGTCTATTTATATCCTTTGACCACTTGTGTATTTGGGGACTGTTTTTTGTTCTTTTTAAAATATGTATAAAGACATAGAAAAATATAACTGTACTTTGATGTGTACATGTGTATATACATATACTAATAAATATGTATGCAGATATACATGTATGTATCTATGTGTGCATGTCATGATGCATGCATATATATGTATATATGTGAATGTGTATATAAGTATATGTATGGGGGATATTAGAGGATTATAGCTAAAGGGAGAATTCTGGACCAAAACAAAAATAGAGATGATCATATGAAATAAAATAAGCAATTTCAATTATGTAATTTTACAATGGCGCAGCTAGGTTGAACAGTAGATAGAATGTTAGGCCTGGAGTCAAGATAACTCATTTTGCTAAGTTCAAATATGAACTCAGAAACTTACTGGCTTTATGACCCTGGGTGAATCCCTTAACCCTGCTTGTCTCAGTTTCCTCAAGTATAAAATGAGTTAGAGGAGGAAATGCCAGACTGCTCTAATTTCTTTGCCAAGAAAACCCCAAATGGTCTCAAGAATGGTCACACATAAGTGAAAACAACATATGTATATATGTAAATATGGACATGTATGCATGTAAACACAGAACATCTATGTATGTGCATGTATGCATGTGTGTATATGTGTGTGTGCGTGTAATCACAAAACATAGACATTTGGAGCCCCTTCCCATTTGCCTCAGACACTTGTTATCTTTGTGACCCTGGGCAAGTCACTTAACCTCTGTTTGTCTAGGAGGCAGCTAGTTGACTCAGTGGACAGAGCGCTAGGCATGGAATCAGAAAGACCTGAGTTCAAATGAGGCCTCAAATACTACCTGTCTTTTAACCTCTAGGCAAATCACTTAACCTCTGGAGAAGGAAATGGAAAACCAGTCCAGTGTCTTTGCCAAGAAAACCCCATGGACAGCATAGACAGAGTCATGAAGACTTGGACGTGACTAAAGAACAACATACTAGTATATAGCATTCAAGGATTTGATGAACACTGGGCTACTTTGTTCAATTTCTTCTGAGCCTATCTTAATATCCATTGATTGACTTTTATATCTTTTTCTTTTTCTTTTTTTAAATTTATTTTGAGTTTTCAACATTCATTTCCACAAGATTTTGAGTTACAAATTTTCTTCCTGTCTTTCCCCTACTCCCACCCCAAGATAGAAAGCCTACTAAATACCCCTACCACAATCTGCTCTCTCTTATATCCTCCCTCATCCCCCTTCTAACTTTCTGGTAAGGCAAGATGAATGTCTATACCCAAGTGCCTGTATATCATATTTCCCAGTTGCATGTAAAAAACAAATTTTTCAACATTTGTTTTTAACACTTTGATTTCCAGATTCTTTCTGTTCTTCCCTCCTCACCCACAACCACTGGGAAGACAAACAATTCAATATAGGTTGTACATGTGTAGTTGCGCAAAACATTTCCATAGTAGTTATATTGTGAAAGACTAACTATATTTCCCTCCATCCTATCCTGCTCCCCCCCACTTATTCTATTTTCTACTTCTTCCCTATCCTTTTTCAAAAATATGTGCTTCTAACTACCCTCTCCTCCAATCAGGCCTCCCTTCTATCAACCCCTGTCTTATCCCTTTTTCCCCTACTTTCCTGTAAGGTAAGATACCCAAATGAGTATGTATGTTATTCCCTCCTTAAGCCAAATTCAATGAGAGTAAATTTGACCCATTCCTTTTCACCTTCCTTCTCTTCCCCTCTATTGTAACAGTTTTCTCTTGACTCTTTTATATAAGATAATTTACCCTATTCTATCTCTCCCTATCTCCTCTCATTATATTCCTCTCTCACCTCAATTTCATTTTTTAGATATCATCCCTTCCTATTCGAATGATCCTGGGCCCTCTCTCTACGTATACATGTACTCACATATATATTTATATACACATACACCCCCCTATACATACATATACATGTATTATACATATATACGTATATATTCCCTTCAACTATCTTCATACTGAGAAAAGTCTCATGAGTTACAATTATTTTTTTTCCAAGTAGGAATGTAAATAGTTCGACTTTAATAAATTCCTTATAGGGGGAGGCTAGGTGGTACAGTGAATAGAGCACTGGCCTTGGAATTAGGAGGACCTGAGTTCAAATCCAGCCTCAGACACTTGACACAATTACTAGCTGTGTGACCTTGGGCAAGTCGCTTAACCCCAATTGCCCTCCAAAAAAGCAATGAATAAATAAATTTCTTATGATTTTTTTTTCCTGTTTACTCTCTCATGCTTCTCTTGCTTCTTGTATTTGAAAGTCAAATTTTCTGTTTAGCTCTGTTTTTTTCATCAAGAATGCTTGAAAATCCTCTATTTCATTGAATTACCATATTATCCCCAGAAACATTATACCCAGTTTTGCTGGGTTGGTGATTCTTCCTTTTAATCCTTGCTCCTTTGACTTCTAGAATATCATATTCCAAGCCCTTTGATACCTTAATGTAGAAGCTGCTAGATCTAGTGTTATCCTGATTGTGTTTCCACCATATTAAAATTGTTTCTTCCTGACAGCTTGTAATATTTTCTCCTTACCTGGGAACTCTGGAATTTGGCTATAATACTCCTAGGAGCTTTCTTTTGGGGATCTTTTTCAAGAGGCAATTGGCAAATTCTTTTAATTTCTATTTTGCCCTCTGGTTCTAGAATATCAAGGCAATTTTGCTTGATAGTTTCTTAAAACGTGGTGTCTAGGCTCCTTTTTTGATCATGGTTTTCAGGGAGTCCAATAAATTTTAAAATTATCTCTCCCAGATCTATTTTCTAGGTCAGTGATTTTTCCAGTGAAATATTTCATATTGCCTTCTATTTTTTTTTCATTTGCTTGGATTTGTTTTATAGTATCTCAATTTCTCATAACGTCATTAGCTTCCATTTGCTCCAGTCTAACTTTGAAGAAATTATTCTCTTTAGTGAGTTTTTGAAATTCCTTTTCCATCTGGGCAATTCAGATTTTTAAGGCATTCTTCTCCTCATTGGCTTTTTGGGCCTCTTTTAACATTTGAATTAGTCTATTTTTTAAGGTGTTATTTTCACATTTTGGGGTGTCTCCTTTAGCAGGCTGTTGACTTTCTTTTCATGATTTTTTGTATCATTCTCATTTCTCTTCCCAATTCTTCCTCCACTTTCTTACTTGATTTTCAAAATCTTATTGAGCTCCTCCATGGCATATAACCAGTTCATATTTTTCTTGGAAGCTTTTGATGCAGGAGTTCTGACTTTTTTGACTTCTTCTGGTTCCTTGTGTTGATCCTTTTTGTCCCCCCAAAAAGGATTCTATGGTCTGATTGTGCTTCCTCTTCTTGCTCTTCTTCCTAGTCAATTACTTGACTTTTTAGCTCTTTGCCATGGTAGAACTCTGCTTTCAGAGGGGAAAGTGTTGTGTCCCAAATTGCTGGAGTGTTCTCAAAAGTTGTCAGAGGTGTGAGGAGGGTGCCTTCTCTACAGCCAGCACAAGCTCTGGCACACCATGATCCAGATCCAAGCAGGTGAAAGCAAGAGCAATTACCCTCTGAAAGGTGGCTTGGTCACCCTACAATTTGCAGGCAAGGATCTCTGGAAGGCAGCCATGCCCCTCCAGCACCTCCCACCACGGGGGCCAGGGCTGGACCATGCTCTTCCATCACCGAGTTCCAACAGAATTCCCCATTGAACTTTTACTTTCTCTTTGATGTTTAAGGGTTGAGAAGTCTGGAAACTGTCACAGATCCCAATGATTCACTCTCCTGAAGTCTTCTCCAGACAGTCTGTGCCACGCATCAGGGCCTCCCCAGGGTTGGGATTGCGCAGCTCACTCGCGAATGCACTCGGCTTCCACCTAGATGGGATAGACCCTTCCTATCCGTCTGCCAGGCTGCCTTCAGCAGGAGATTTGTTTCTCTCTGTCACTTTGTGGGTTCTGTAGCTCTAAAATTTGTTTAGAGTCATATTTTACAGGTATTGGAGGTGATTGGAGAGGGTCAGACGATTTCCTTCTTTAACCCTGCCATCTTGACTTTTAAACCCATATCAAATAATTTTGATAACTATTGCTGCATAATATAGTTTGGGATCTGGTAATTCTGAGCTCCCATCATTCCTACTTTTAAAAATTTATTTCATAAGAATGTTTGATCTTTTGTTATTTCACATGTATTTTATTACAATTTTGCCTCATTGTCCAAAGAAACACTTTAGTAATTTGATTTGTAAGGCATTAAAAAAGCAAAAAATTAATTTACGTCATATTTTGATTTATTAGCTTGACATAAATATAAAAAATAAATATTTATTCAGTTATTTGTCTTCTTTTATTTTCATAAAAATGTTTTATGGTCATATTTACATAAATATAAAGGTGTGCCCAAAAGTTTTATGCATTTTGTAGTTATTTAGAATGAGATTTATTTTTCTACTTCTTCTTAATAAGTTTTATTAGTAATATAAACAAAATACATGACTTTATAGTTCAATTTAATATCCTAAAATTTTACTAAGCATATTATTTTTATTAATCTTGAATATTTCATTTGAATATGTTATTACTTTTATTTTTTTTGAGTCTCTAAGTAACCTATGATATATGTTGAGAAAATTTTGCATCTCTTTGTTTATACTCATTCCCTAATTTATTTTTATGTTTTAATTTCTATAATTAGAATTCCTAGAGCTATAAAACATAGAAATAACCATAGATGCCTTTGCTTTCTCTCTTATCTGATTGAAAGTCTTCCAATTTTTTTTTTTCCTATCATACATAAGAAAGCTCTTGGGTTAGATAGATATGTTAGTCATATTAAGAATGGACAATTTATTCCTATACTTTTTACTGTATTTTTTAAAAATATACCTGCGTACTGAATTTTGACAAGGGTCTTTTATGTATTTATATAACAGTGAGATTTTCTTTCAATAAAAATAATTATGTTTATAATTACCCTAAAGTTGATTTACTCTTCCATTATTATTATTTTTTTTTTGGCATAAATCTCACCTGATTTTAGTGAACAATTCTGTGGATATATTTCTGTAGACTTTTTTTAGTACTTTAATATTTTATATTACTATTTATTAGGGATATCAGTCCATAGTTTTCTTTCTCTGTTCTTTGTCTCTCTATTTTGGGTATCAGAAAGATATTTGTCTCTTAGAAATAGTTTGGCAACTTTTTTTTTTGCCTTTTTGGAGGGCAATTGGGGTTAAATAACTTGCCCAAGGTTACAAGGCTAGTTGTGTGTGGGGGGGGAAGAGGGGGAGTGGGTGTTAAGTGTCTGAGGCCAGAACCAAACTCGGGTCCTCCTGACTCCAGGGCTGGCACTTTATTCACTGCGCCACCTAGCCACCCCTTAGAAATAGTTTGGTAAAGCATAAGATGCTTATACAAAACATCAAGACTGTCCATTATGGTATTCTCTTTGGAACCTTAACTTCTTTCTTATTTATCTTTCCATTAGATTTGTCTAAGTCTAAAAAGAGGGCAGTTTGAAGGGCCATGGAGTTGTTTTGTTTAATTGTCTAGCTCTTCTTCTGCTTCAGTTAGCTTTTTAATGTACTTAAGTAGAATGCCAAACAGTGCATATACATATAATCTTGGTATTTTTTTAACTATTGTTCCTTTAAGTCTAATGTAGTTTCTTCAGTAATCTCTCCTAAATCTAACATATTTTTTGTTGTTGTCTTCTATAAAACTGTATCCTTTTATGGGAGAATTGAGATAAAACATAATAGATTATACTCCAACTCCAGATTTTTAACTCTATGGATCTTCTTGTTTTAAAGGGTGGAGGTTGTTGTTGTTTGTTTGTTGTTGTTTTTGGTTAATACATTATGATTTATGATTCATAATTTTGTTCTTTGTTGTTTCGGTTTTCCATAAAGATAATTATAGTGGAGTTTTTGTTTTGTTTTTTTTCTTCATCCATTTCTTAATATATTGTTTTACTGGGTACATTTTCTTGTTGTAGGAATGGTTTTATAGGAAGTTAATTTAGTCTGGAACTTTCATGTCACTGTCTTTACTCATTAATACAGTACTCTTTTTACTACAGAGTTTCTTTGCTGCATTTGTAGGCCTCACTTTTTTCTACTAAATAAAATTAGATGGGTGAAGTAGATGATTTCCATGTCCTCACAGCTTTGATTTTCTAACATATAATTTTAATAGTCTAGCAGAGCCATAACTAGGAATTCTAACATTGGCAGCAGGTAAACAGGACTTGCTTAAGATATAATTATTTTTCTGCACAACTGAGGCAGATTGGTGAAAGATAACTTGGTACTTTAGTAACTGGGAAGCCAGCAAGTGACTTGGATGTCACCTGATAACAACAGCAAAGATATGAAATGGATAGACTTTTCATTAAAGTAGGGACTGGAAAGTGAGAGCACTGAGTTGACTATGGTGGAATCATCAGCCCACCATGAAAAATGCCTATGTTGATTATCTCCCTGCTGGTCTTAAGTATTGTACATTGTGTAGATTTACAAATCAGCCAACTTGTTAGGATAAGACTACTGGTACAGGTAGTTAGGAACCAGAAGAAGGCATGGAAATTGGGGAGTGGCAGACTTAGGGAATAGGTGACTCAAGGCCATCAATCCTAAGGAGAAGGAAGTTTCTACCTAGAATGCTAATGAAACCTTCTGAGTTACCCCATCTGCTAATGTCTACTTTGTATGCGATCTCTGAAGGCAAAGCCCTGGCTTTCTTTTATTAGTTCAGGTCCTGCTGTCTGGCATCAAGCATTTCAGATATCAAACATTCTGCCTGATATCTAGTTGCCAGGAGCAACCTCGACTGAAAGAATGCCATTATATATAAACTGCATGACACACCTAGCGTTTGCAAAGACCTGTTGGGGGCAGAGAGGATTGGGGGGGGGGGGTCCAGAGGGTAAAGAGAATTAACATTTTGTTTGGAAAAAGATAGTCATAATCATTTACTAAATTAGTGACAAGTCAGTCAAATTCCTACTAGGTTAGAAAAATCATTTTAATAAAAAGCAGTTAGAAAGCATGACAGAATTGGGAAAGATATATGTATGTATAGATGTACATATGCATATACACTTATATGTATATGCAGATATATACATCCAATGTATATTTGGATATATGTATGTATATATCTACTTCCATGCATAAATATATGACTATGTGTGTGTGTCCCAAGATCAGAAAGAGAAAAAGAAAACTCTTTAAGAGTGAATCAAAGAGATTGGCTTTGCAGTTTGCAGGCTGAGAATCTCAAATAGCAATGCTTTACAAGCTGAACTTTGAAGATTTAACTCAAAAATCGTACTTGGCAAGATTTAATTTTTTATTAGATTTTTTTGATTCAGGAACTAATGAGAGAATTCAAATATTTTATAAAGGCAGGGTTTTCCAATTTCTCCCTTGAACTTCCTCCACAATCTCTACTCCGTAAGTATCCTCAAAGGCTCTGAAAATGATGACTTACCTTTTTAAAAAATAAAGAAAAGACATGATTGCCAGACGGGGTTGCTAGCTAATCACTAATATTATCTTAGCCAAAAACAATTGAAATATCAAAAACTCTTCCCAACATTTCTTATGTAAGAGTATAAGAGTGTACTTTTGTGACCCAATGAGTCTATTTCTATCTACAGCATTTTAACTACTTCCATTTTAAGGGAAATTTTCCAATACTTATATTTTGCAATCTTCAAAAGCAATGGGAAGGAAATTGGCGTTAAAGGTGAGGAGAGAATGCAAGATTAAACTCAAAGGTGCTCTGATGAAAAGAAACCAAACCTAAGGGATAAAAGACAGGGAAAGGTTTCCTTTTGAAATGATGATACTAGAAATAAGCTGCTTTCAGGTAGGAATTTAATTAGAGCTGTCCGTCACACTAATTGCCAAAGGTTAGACAGCATGACTCAGCATAGCAGCATATTAGGATCGTGACTGTCCTGAACCTATTGATTGTATTGGATTTTTGGCTTTCAAACTACAGCACCTCCTTCACAATCAAAGCAACATCTATTTGGTTCTCACTGCTATTTTAACCACAATAGAATATCATAAATTGTTCTGTTCTGATGCCAGAACCTTAGAACTAACCTAGAAATTCATGGTATCCAAGTGGCTCTGAAAAAAATATAAAAGCTATTTCTGGATGCTTGCACACCTTAAAATTTTGTCCTTAATGGCAATATTCTGTCCTTGGTGCTTTTGGCATTTCTTTCTAAAGTCACATTCCCCATCCCTTAGCCCCTCCCCCTCTCCAACCCCTCATTCCTAAACATTGTGCTCATTATATGTTATATCCTGTTAGTCATTTTTGACTGGTTCCTATCCAGACATCCATTGTTTTCTCTCTTATTTTATTCCCCTTGGTCTCTTTATTTTTTCCCCACATAGGTATTGCTATGAAGTACTGGAGGCCCTGGGTACTACCTTATATCAGAATGTCTTCTTGTTTCTGTTTGGCTTTGATAGGATACAAAAACAAAACAATAAAAATGCTAATAGTACCATTCACACATTTTATCTCGTAGGACTTCACAGAGGAAAGGAGGGTAATAAAGGAGGTAGGAAAGTTAAAGGAGAAAAAATAATTTAGAGCAAGCCAGGATAAGGAGACAGGTTTTTCAATATAACCAAACCACCAGAGTTGAGAGGACCTAATTAGATGGATAATGCTAAATTCAATAAACAAGGATTACAGAAGTCAAATTACTTATCCCATTATAATTCAAACTAAATGAAAGAGTCAATGGCACCTTCTGACCCAAAGATTATTAGAAACATGGTAGATGGCTTATTATGGAAAGTGAGCTAGCACATGTTAAAGCTTATAAGCACCTGGTGCTCAGGAAGGATGGCAGATTGGTAGGATGCCAGATAGGCCTCCTTTTCAGGACCTCAGAACAAAACAAGGAAGGAATATCACTTTATGAAGGCAAGGGTGTTGTGAAAAGTGTCAGGAACCCTAGATTCTAGCTCTTCCTCTGCTGTTAAGGAGCTATGTGGTTTCAGATAAAACATGTTTGCTCTCTGAGCCCCAGTTTTCTTATCTTCAGAAAAAAATAGGAGCTTGAGCTTTGCTGGCTCTGAATTCTCTTCTAGTACTAAGAAGCTAGGATTCTGAACAATGCTATAATATCAGATCCCTATCCTAAACGTAACAGCTCTTTGTCTGTGTGATGTCTTCAAAAGGTCAGTGCATTCATTTCTTAGGAGAGTTGCCTGAAATAGTGTTCAATACAGTTTGTTTTGAGATGCTTCAATATGTTGGGGGTGGAGTCAAGGTGGCAGAGTAAAAACTTGTTTAAGCTCTCACCCAAACCCCTCCAAATACCTTTAAACCCATTATAATTCAAATTAAATGAAAGAAACATTTCTAAACAAATTCTAGAACTTCAGAACCCACAAAAGGATGGAGTGAAACAAATCTCTGGCCCAAGGCAGCCTGGAAGGTTGACAGGAAGGGTCTATCATACCGGTTGGGAGCACAGTGCAATTCAGCAAGGGCCACAGGACATGGACAGGCCAGAGCAGGCCTCAGGGGACTGAATCACTGGTATCTGTGGTGGTTTCCAGACTTTTCAGCTCACAAATTCTGTGGGAAAAGTATGTTGACCTGCATGAGAGAGAAGCACAGTCCAACCCTGGGATCGTGGAGGGGGCAGCAGATGGAGCAGCAACAGCAGCAGCTGCAGCTGCTTCTGGAGCTCCCAGCCCACAGGTGGTGTGGGGATTGAGTGGCTGATCAGAGGGGGACAACAGGGATTTCTTTGCTGCCACTGAGGCAGGATTTTCTTGCTTTTCTCTGCTTGAATCTGCATCACAGTCCTGGGTGGCGGTCCTGGGGTAAGGAGGAAGACTGACATGGTAGGGCTTGTGATACTTCAATATGTTAAGTATCTATAGTTTTATACATATGGACATGAAGAGAAGGTAGTGACTTAATGTGTGCAGAGGTTCTTAACCTGGAAGTCTATCTATAACTTTACATACACATACATACATACACATCCCATACCACACACGTATATATGAATATATATGCACACACATATACATATATGGATATATAAATATGTATATGTGTGTGTACATGTATCTATATAATAGCTATATTTTTATACCACTGTTTTACACTCCTTTGTATTTTATTTATTTAAAAGCATTGTGAAGAGTCCATGGGTTTCACTAGGCTGTTGAAGAAGTCCATAACAGGAAAAAAAATGATTAAGAACCTTATTTTAAAGGTAATGTTTTTATGAGGTGCTATGATTACAAAAAATCAGTAAGGATTTCAAACTCTCTGGCCATGAGCCTAAATAGCCTTAACTCTCCTGATGATCACTTCTGTTACAAGACCTTTGCTAAGAGTTGACTTCTTCTTGGTATGACTTCTGAAATTGTTTTCGGATCCCACAGGATTCAAGAACCCAGGCTCACTTCCACACTACAGGAAGTCACTGGGGAATTTACTGAGTTATGTTTTTTGAAGTGGTCTAACATCAACTAATTCAAGTTTACTCTATATATTTAAAAGTGATTTAAATTTATTTGACAGTTGGTAGATGAGTCATTTACCTGTTTGTGGGGAAAAATATCAGTTGAACCAGTTGTTTGGGTTAATATGAGAAGGGTAAAATTTACATATCTTTTTATCTATATCATTTATATCTACACATGTGGGTAGAAGAGAGAACAAAATGAAATCCTTTCAACAAAGCCTGAGAGCAACAAAACATGTATTGTTTTATAAGGGTGCAGTTGAAATCCATTTACTAAGAGTGATCTTAATCATCAAAATAATCATCATTGAGATTAGAATGCAATCTCCTGAAGGACACAGATTGCACCATATTTTTTTCTGTCCTAGCACCTAGCAGAGTAGACATTTTTTTAAATTCAATTCATTCTATCAAAAAAAACCCCACATTTACTTGAATAAGGGATATTGTTAGCTGAAAGAAAATTGGACCTTTTTAGTGGTAATATGGAATCAACTGATGAATATTTTGAAATATATAATTATATAAGTATACATACATGTATGTGTGCATATACAAATGAACATTATTACCTGTTTGATGAAGAAAAGTTGAATTATGTGTGTTCTAATAACATAAGCAGTATTGCAAATATAAGAGTGTAGTAATTGTTTTACAATAAAGGAATACCCAAAACATACATTGTTAAAGTCATTTTAATAGTGTGTGCATTGAGTTTTTTCCCAAATAGAAGCAATTCAAATTAGTAATTTAGTGGTAGGAATAAACTATGAATTTAATTTATACATTCATTAATTGTACAATTAAACAGAATACTAATTGACTGTAGAATTATAGCTAAATGGAACATTGCACCAGGGTGATTAGTTCTAGTTCTGTTTTTCATTGTGAACATAATTTTTGCTAGTCGCACTCTACCCAATTAGTTTTTGTTTGGTTTTATTGATACATAAATCATTCTAGCACAAAGATTGAATCCCCCAAATATGGGTGGATTGTAACAGTCCTGCAGTAAAAGGTTATCCCTTTAAAGAAAGGACATCAGATTACAGTAGCCAGGTATTTGGAGATGCTTTGCAGGAATGCAATTTCCAATAAATAATCTTCCACTAGAAGAAGAAAACAATGTACTGTAGGTCAGAAGTGATCTTATCATTATTTTGTCCAAATGTGACATGATGGGGGCAGTAAGTTTGAATGAAATCCTGATGATTTTCACAACCAGCTCTCCAATTAGTGAGGCGTAAGTATAAAGCATTATACTTAGCATTTTTCCCGGCTGTCATTTTGGAAACACAGGGACTTCTTATTTAAAATAGCAGTGATCACTTTCTAGCTCTGTAAATCAAAGACAAAAAAGCAGGCATGGGAAGGGGGAGGGAAGAAATTGGATGCGTCCACTTCTGTGAAAACAAAGTGGCTCTGTCTCTGATGAGATCCCAGGGGACACGTTGTGTGCTATAGATGTTATCCCTAATGCTGTCCTCTGGAAGTTAAGTATGTGCCTCCAGAATACCCTAGTTTCTTTTAAATATAAGAAAAGGTGGTATGGCATAGTGAAATGCATCCTGGACTTGGAATCTGGAGAGATTTAAATTTATTCCTCAGCCCTAAAACTAATTTGCTAACCTTGTCATTACTTGGTCTCCTTGAAATATACTTTCCTCATCTATAAAGTGGTGATTATAATCTACAGGGTTTTAATGAGGAAAATGTTTTGTAAAACTTAAAGCTTTATAGAAATCTATTTATTATCAAAAACATCATTCTTCAACTTCTTTGAAGCTTCCTGCCCAAATAATTTTATTTATTTATTTAGAATTTAATTTTTCCCTAATTACATATAAAAACAATTTTTAGCATTTGTTTTTTTTTAATTTTGAGTTCCAAATTCTCTCCTTTCTTCCCTTTCCACCCCACCTCATTGAGAAGGCAAGAAATTCCATATAAATTATATATGTGTAGTCATGCAAAACATATCCATAATAGCCATGTTATTAAAGAAAACACAGACAAAAAATAACAAGAAAAAATTTTAAAGTGAAAAAAAAAGTTCCTTCAATTTATGCAGACACCAGCAGTTCTTTCTCTGGGGATGGATAGGATTTTTCATCCTGGGTCCTTCAGAGTTATAGTATTCTTAAGAACAGCTAAATCATTTACAACTGAGATTATCTTACAATATTGCTGTTACTTTGTACCCAGTACATTTCACTATTCATTAACTCAATTAAGTGTTTCTAGGTTTTTCTGAGAGCATCCTGATCATCAGTTCTTATAGTACAATAGTATTCCATCATAATTACATACCACAACTTATTCAGTCATTCCCCAAATGATGTGCATTGCTTCAATTTCTAATTTTTTACCCCCAGAAAAGAGCTGCTATAAATATTTTTGTACATATAAGTCCTTTTCTTTTTTTTAATCTCTTTTGGGGTACAGACCAAGTAGTGGCAGTGCTATGTCAAAGGCTATGCATGGTTTCATAGCCCTTTGGACATAGCTACAAATTGTTCTATAGAATGGTTTAATCAATTCATAACTCCAACAACAGAACATTAATGTCTCATTTTTCCCACATTCCCTCCAACATATGTCATTTACCTTTTCTGTCTTATTATCTAACCTAATAGGTATGAGGTAGTACTTCAGAATTGTTTTTACTTGCATTTCTACAATCAATAGTGAGGTAGAATATTTTTTAATATGGCTATAGATAACTTTAATTACTTCATCTGAAAACTGATCATATCTTTTGATCATTTATCAATTGGGAAATGTCTCTTATTTTTATACATTTGACACATTTATCTATATGTTTGAGAAATGAGGCTTTTATCAAATAAATTTGCTTCAATTTTTTTTCAAAGTTACTATTGCTAACTGTATTCCCTCCATTCTATTCCCCCCTACACCATTTATTCTATTCTCTGTCTCCTTTCACCCTGACCCTTCTCAAAAGTGTTTTGCTTCTGATTGCTCTTTCCCCAAATTTGACCTCCCTTTATCACCATCTCCCTTCTCTTATTCCCTCCCTCTTCTATTTTTCTGAAGGGTAAGACAGATTTCTATACCCCATTGCCTATGTACCTTGTTTCCCAGTTTCATGTTTAAAAAAATTATATTTGTTTTTAAAACTATGAGTTCTGGATTCTCTCCCTTACTCCCTCCCCACCCACACACCCTCATTCAGAAGGCAAGAAATGCAATATAAGCTATAGACATTTAGTCATGCAAAACACTTCCATAATAGTCATGTTGTGAAAAACTAACTATATTTACTTCCATCCTGACCCAACTCCACCCCATTTATTCTATTCTCTCATTACACCCTGTCCCTCCTCAAAAGTGTTTGCTTATGATTACCCCCTCCTCAAATCTGTCCTTCCTTCTATCCTTTGCCTCTTATATTCTTCTCCTCTACTTTCCTGTAGGGCAAAATAGATTTCCATACACAATCGAATGTGTATGTTATCCCCTCCTGAAGTCAATTCTGATGAGAATAAAGTTCACTCATTCCCCCTCCTCTCCCCCCTCTTCTCCTCCACTATAAAATCTTTTGCTTGCCTCTTTTTTTTACCCCATTCTACCTCCCCCTTTCTCCTTCTCTCAGTACATTCCTCTCTCACCCCTTAATTTTATTTTTTAAATATCATCCCTTCATATTCAACTCACTCTATACCCTTTGTCTATATTCATTCCCTCCAACTACCCTAATACTGAGAAAGGTCTCATGACTTACAAATACCATCTTTCCATGTAGGAATTTAAGCAGTTCAACTTCAATAAGTCCCTTATGATTTCTCTTTCCTGTTTATCTTTTCATGCTTCTCTTGAGTCTTGTATTTGAAAATTAAATTTTCTATTTAGCTCAAGATGGCTTAAATTCCTCTACTTTATTGAATAATATTTTTCTCCTCATGGATTACATTCAATTTTTCCGGGTAGATGATTCTTGGCTTTAATCCTAGCTCCTTTGACCTCTGGAATATCATATGCCAAGCCCTCTGATTCCTTAATGTAGAAGCTGCTAAATCTTGCGTTATTATGATTGTGGTTCCACAATACTTGAATTTCTTCTTTCTTCCTGCTTGCAATATTTTCTCCTTGACCTGGGAACTCTGGAATTTGACTATAATAACCCTGGAGGCTTTCATTTTTGGATCTCTTTAAGAAGGTGATTGATGAATTCTTTCAAGTTTTATTTTACCCTCTGTTTCTAGAATATCAGGACAGTTTTCCTTGATAATTTTTTTTTGTAAGATGATGTCTAGGCTCTTTTTTTGATCATGGCCTTCAGATACTCAAATAATTTTAAATTAACTCTCCTGGACCTGTTTTCTAGATCAGTTGTTTTTCCAATGAGATATTTCACATTGTCTTCTATTTTTTCATTATTTTGGTTTTGTTTTATAATTTCTCAATTTCTCATGAAGTCATGAGCTTTCATATGCTCCATTCTAAATATTAAAAAATTATTTTCTTCAATGGGCTTTTGGACCTCCTTTCCCATTTGGCCAACTTTGTTTTATAAAGCATTCTCCTTCTCATTGGCTTTTTGGACCTCTTTTGTCATTTGGTCTAGTCTATTTTTAAGATGTTATTTTCTGTAGCATTTGGGGGAGGGGGTCTCCTTTATGAAGCTTTTTACTTGTTTTCATTATTTTCTTGCATAACTATAATTTGTCTTCCCAATTTTTCCTCTACTTCTCTTACTTCATTTTCAAAATCCTTTCTGAGCTCTTCCATTACCAGAGAACACTTTATACTTTTCTAGGAGGTTTTCAGTGTGGGAGCTTTGGCTTTTTTGTCTTCTTCTGAGTGCATGTTGGTTTTTGTTTTTTTGCTTTTTGTTTTTTGCTTTTTTTTTTCCCAGCGGGGGAATGTAGGGCAATTGGGGTTAAGTGACTTGCCCAAGGTCACACAACTTTTTTTTGTGTTAAGTGTCTGAGGCTGGATTTGAACTCAGGTCATCCTGACTCCAGGGCCAGTACTCTATTCACTGTGCCACCTAGCCACCCCCGAGTGTTTGTTTTGATCTTGCTTGTCACAATGTAAGTTTCTATATTCTGATTTTTTTCCATCATTTATTTGTTCATTAAAGTAGGGCTCTTCTTCCAGTGTGGAGGGCATACTGTACCAAAGTTCATGGATTTTATACAGCTGTTTTTAAAGATACTTCTAGGAACCTGTAAGTTTTCAATTCTTCCAATATGGTATGATCTAAGCAGAGGTATTTACTCTTACCCTGGCCTGTGCTGTGGTCTGTGAGTGACCACAAGCACTTTTTTCTGCCCTGGAACTATGAGGAGGGTTCCCTCATCACTTTGCCACAAGCACCATAGAAGAGTGAGAGTGCCACGGAATAGTGAGAGCATCATAGAATGCTATAGAATAGTGAGAGTGCTGTAGAATGACCTAGCACAGACTTACTTTGTGTCTAATACAAGTGAATTTTTAATAAACTTTACTTTTCTTTGGCTGAGAAAAGACTTTTGTGGAATTCATTCATCAGGACCCAGTGTGTTGGTATTTTGGGGTCTCCAGAGCAACCCTAGTAACCTCTTCACTGCAAGGTAAAAGGAAAAAAAGGGAGAGAGAGAGAGAGAGAGAGAGAGAGAGAGAGAGAGAGAGAGAGAGAGAGAGAGAGAGAGAGAGAGAGAGAGAGAGAGAGAAAGAGAGAGAGAGAGAGATCAACATGGGAAAAATATTGATATATATTTATTTATTTATAGCAGCTTCTTTTGTGGTGGCAAAAAATTGGAAAGAGAGTGGGTTCCTATAAATTGGGTAATGACTGAGTAAGTTGTATATATAATTCTGAGGAAATGTTATTGTACTATTAAAAAATGATAAACAAGATGGTTTCAGGAAAGTATGAGAAGAACTGATGAAAAGCAAAGTGAGCAGAACCAGGAGAATACTTTATACAGTAATAGCAATACTGTAACAATGATCAACTATGAATAATTTAATTATTCTGATCAATACAATGATCCAAGGTAATTCCAAAATATATATGATGAAAAGTGCTATCCAACTACAGAGAAAGAATTGATGCAGATTGAGGAATAATTTCTTTCACATTAATTTTTCCTTACAATATAACTAACATGAAAATATATTTTACATGATTTCACATGTATAATTGATATCACATTTCCTGCCTTCACAATGGATGGGGAAGTGGTAGAGTAGAGGGAAAGAATTAGGATCTCAACATTCTGAAATTTAAAAAAAGTTAAAAAAAATATTTTTAAGAGTAAAGCAATGGGATAGACTACATTTTGAGAGACATAGAAGAATTTCTCGATATATATGACAAGGCATCCCTCCCCACCCCACCCCACTTCCATGTTGTGTAATTACTCTGGCCAGGGATCCTATAACTATAATATTGATAAACAGCTTTCAGTATGCTGGGTGGGGAATCCTTCACCCTACCTCCTGTCCCAACTCTTACTTTGGAGACCAGAAGTTTTCTGGCTCTGCCATTTGGGTGGTGTTCTAGATGCTAGAGACATTTGAGAAACCTACTGTTCAGGTTTGGGGTTTAGGGGTGCTTGAGACCTCAAAATACCAACATGCTGGGTCCTGCCAGATCAATCCAACTCAAGCCTTCTCTCAGCCAAAGTAAAACAAAGTTTATTAGAGATTTGCCATAATGAGTAGACTCTTTTTATTTAATTTTTATGTTTACTTAAAAAATGATTTATTAATTGCTGATTTACATCATTCGTTTCCGCCAGATTTTGAGTTACAAATTTTCTCCCCGCTTTTCCCCCACCCACTGCCCCAAAATAGCAGTCCCACAGGATATCCCCTCCTCCAATCTGCTTTCTCCCATATTTTCTCCCATACCCATTTCAACTTTTCCAGTGGATCTCTATGCCTCAGTGCCTATATCTCTTATTTCCCAATTACATGTAAGATGGTATTAATAATAGTATGTATATATATGTATATACACACACATATATGTACATATATATATTTGAATATTTGATTTTAAAACTTTGAATTCCAGATTCATTCCCTTCCTTCCCTGTCACCCACCCCCACTGTGAAGACAAGCAGCTCAGTATAGGTTGTACATGTGTGGCAAATGCAAAACCACAACATAGTATATATATTGTAAAAGACTGAGTACACTTCCCTCCCTCCCATCCCACCTCTCACCCACTCCACTCTCCACCCTGATCCCATCCCTTTTCAAAAGTGGGTGCTTCCAACTTCCCTTCCCCCAACCTGCCCTCTCTTCCATCATTTCCCCTCTCATTCCTTCCTCCCTGCCCCATTCTCCTGGAGGGTGACATACCCTTTTTAGTGTGTATTTCACTCCCTCCTCAAGCCAGATTCAATGGGAATAAGGTTGACCCATTCTCTTTTGCCTTCTTCTTCTTCCCCTCCATTGTAACCATTTTCCCTTGCCTCTTCTGTATGAGATAGTTTACCCCAATCTGTCTCTCCCCATCTCCTCTCATTATATTCCTCTCACCTCTTAATTTCACCTTTTAAGTATCATCCCTTCCTATTAAATTGGTCCTGTGCCCTCTATGTATGCATACCTGTAAACATATATACATATATTCACATATGTATTCATATGCACATATACCCTCATATATATGTATACATACATATATATGTATATATACACATATACATATATATATATATATATATTTCTATTCCCTTCAACTACTGAGAAAAGTTTCACAAGTTACAATTATTGTTTTTCCATGTAGGAATGTTAATAGTTCAACGTTGATAAATTCCTTATGATTTCTTTTCCTTCTTTACCTTCTCATGCTTCTCTTGCTTCTTGTATCTGAATGTCAAATTTTCTATTCAATTCTGGTTTTTCAGCAAGAATGCTTGAAAATCCTCTATTCCACTGAATGACCATATTTTCCCCTGAAACATGATACTCAGTTTTGCTGGGTAGGTGACTCTTGGTTTTAATCCCAGCTCCCTTGATTTACGGAATATCACATCCCAAACCCTTCGATCCCTCAGTGTAGAAGCTGCCAGATCCTGGGTTATCCTGATTGTGTTTCCACAATATTCAAATTCTTTCTTCCTGGCTGCTTGTAATATTCTCTCCTTAATCTGGGAATTCCAGAATCTGGCTATAATATTCCTAGGAGTTTTCTTTTTGGGATCTTTTTCAGGATGTGATTGGTGGATTCTTTCAACCTCTATTTTGCCCTCTGATTCTAAAACATCAGGACAGTTTTCTTTGAGAACTTCCTGGAGGATGATTTCTAAGTTCTTACTTTGGTCATGGCTTTCAGGCAGTCCAATAATTTTTAAATTATCTCTCCTGGATCTATTTTCCAGGTCAGTGGTTTTTCCCATGAGATATTTCACATTGCCTTCTATTCTTTCATTTGTTTGTATCTCTTTAACAGCATCTTGATTTCTCATAAAGTCATTAGCTTCCATTTGCTCCAATCTAATTCTGAAGCAATGATTCTCCTCATTGAGCTTTTGAGATTCTTTTTCCATCTGGTAAATTTGGCTTTTTAAGGCATCTTCTCCTCATTGCCTTTTTGAGCCTCCTTTGCCATTTGAGTCAGTCTATTTTTTAAGGTATTATTTTCCTCAGTCAGGCTGTTGACTCTCATTTCAAAATTTTCTTGCAATGTTCTCATTTCTCTTCCCAATTTTTCCTCCACTTCTCTTATCTGCTTCTTAAGATCCTCTATGGCCTGTAACCAGCTCGTATTTTCCTTTGAAGCTTTTGGTGCAGGAGTTCTGACTTCACTGTTTTCCTCCTGTTCCATGCCTTACTCCTTTTTGTCCCCAAGATAGGAGTGTATTGTTGGAATCTTCTGTCTTCTTTGTTTCCTTTGCCTGCTCATTTTGCCACTCAATTACTTGACTTTTGGTCTTTTTGCCACAGTAGGACTCTGCCACCAGACAGGGGAGCTTTCATCCCAAACACTGGGGTTTTCTCAGCTGCCAGAGGCATTAGATGGGTGCCCTCTCTGAGGTCTCCACACACTCTGGCAAACAGGACACACAACCCAGGACCTCCACCCTAGACTGCAATCTAGATCCAAGCAAGTTAAAGCAAGAGTTATTACCCCTCAGATTGGTGCTTGGTCCCCCTACACTCTGCAGGCCAGGAGCTGAAGCTGCCACGTGGCGCTGGCTGTCTGTGCTGACATCTCAGCGGCTTCTCTCCCTGGGGGTAAAAGCCATGCACTCCCACTTACTGGTCCCAAAGTCCAGACTGCACTGGCCTCTCACCTTGTCCTTCGCATCTATGTGTTGATAAATCTGGAAACTGCCACTGCTGCTGCTGTTCTAGGGTCCCTCTGGCCGCAGCTGGTCAGGCCTCTCCTGGGACTAAAGCCTCGGTGTGGTGCTGGTCTCGGTTCCCAGAGTGCTGTGCTGGGCTCCTGCTGGCCTGCCAGGCTGTCCTCAGCAGGAGGTTAGCTTCTCTGTGTCATTTTGTGGGTTCTGCAGCTCCAAAGTTTGTTTAGAGTCCCCTTTTTACATGGATTGGGGAAGGTGGAAGCCAGAGCCGCGGTAAGGTCATGCTTCTACTCCGCCATCTTGGCTCCACTCCCCAGTGGGTAGACTCTTAAGGAACCTTAGCATCTGTGATGCTTTTCTTGACAGGCAGGTCAAAACAATCTGACACAGAGTCTGAGCTCTATTGAATCTGAGCCACTTCATGGAAGCAAGATGGATCTTATATACAGAAAGAGTGTGGGAGCGATCTAGGGGTGGTCTAGAGGAGGAGTTTGAGGAGGGTCTTCTGGAGGAGTCTAAGGGTGGGAAGTAGCTGGAAGCTAGCTGGAGATGACAGACAATAGTGGGCTAGACTAGTTTAAGGGTTTATTAGAAATTTCGGGAGAATCAAGAGTGGGGGCTTGCTGGATAATGAAGGGCAAAGATAGTAACAAATTTGGCCTAGCTATAATGAAAGGATTATGGCCTCAGACAAATGCCTCATGTGGGAAGATTCAAGGAGAGCTCAAGGGGGTTCCCAGAGCCTGTACCTCATCATAAGTAAGTAGTTATGCTTAGGCAAAGACCAGGATAGCTCCTGGCAGAGATCCTCAGACTATCTACTTAAGGATTCTTCTGAAAGGGAAGACCATGCTGGTGAACATTTTTTTTTCCTTAGTGTCCTTGAAAGTAGAACATTAGAGTATTTCCTAAAGATTACTGTTGCACACTGGGAATATTCAATGAAAACTGGATAAAAGGATAGTAGAAGTTTTTTATTTGGGTTCATAACCTGAGCATCAGAGAAGCAAGGAGTTTTGATACTTAATATTTAATCCTTAATATTATTAATCCTTAATATTTAAAAATTCTGATTTAATCTAGTAAATATTCCCCAAGCACAATACCAAGAATTTTTTTTCATTTGGGTTACACAGAGTTGGGAAGGTGATAATGAGATAAGCATAATTGTAATTAAGCTGGAGAGAATTTTTTAAATATTAAAGGGTAAAATTGATGTCATCTCACTATGTACCCCATTTAATTAATTTTGTTGATTACTAACTAGGTGTAAAAAGACCTATACACTTCCTTGTACCAATCAAAAGTTTTAGTTGAAGATGGTGTCATGATGCAAGAAACCAGTATAAAATGAAATGTTATCTGAAAACTAGAGATTCTGAGGGTATGGCAGTAGATAAGAAAGAGTGAGAATATCTAGAGTTAGTTAGAAAGAATTGGCATCTCAAGGGCATTAGGCAAGAATGGAAAGAGAAAGCAGCATTGAGCTATGGCAGAGAAGGTTCCTATCAGGGATGACCATACACAGACATCTCAAAGCAGAAAACTTAGGGAGATTCTTCCACTTATAACTTAAAGACTAATGGAAGTTCCAAAAAAAGGTACACTTTTTCTTCAAGTATAGTCATCAATTAAATTTTGGAGAAGTGGGAAAATTGGAACACTACTACATTATTGGTGGAGTTATGAACTGTTCTAACCATTCTGGGGAGAATTTAGAACTATGCCCAAAGGCCTATAAAACTGTACATACCTTTGATTCAGCAATACCACTCCCAAAGAGATCATAAAAAACGGAAAAGGAACCACACGCACAAAAATATTTGTAGCAGCTCTTTTTTTGTGGTGGCCAAGAACTAGAAAATGAGGGGATGTTCATCAACTGGGGAAAGGCTGAACAAGCTGTGGTATATGAATGCAAAAGAATACTATTGTTCTATAAGAAAGGATGAACAGGTAGATTTCAGAAAAACCTGGAAAGACTTACATGAACTGATGCTGAGTGAAGTGAGCAAAACCAGGAGAACATTGCACATGGTAGGTAAGAGCGACATTGTGTGATGATCAACTATGATAAACTTAGCTCTTCTCAGCAATACAATGATCCAAGAAAATTCTAAAAGACTTATGATGGAAAATGCTATCCACATCCACATAAAGATCTATGGGTCTGAATGCAAATTGAAGCATACTATTTTCATTTTTTTTTCTTTCTTGTGCTTTTCCCCTTTTGTTCTGAACCTTCTTTCACAATATGACTAATATGGGGGGGAGGGGCACCATTATCATTTTATACTGTAGATCATGATCAGAGGAAACCTTTACAAGTATGTGAAACGTGTTGAATGTATTTCCCAGGGCATTTGAAGGCTGCCAGTCTGTCTATGCCTAAAATAAGTTTGTGGCTAGTAGATGCCTGGAGATCTATACCAGGATTACACAGAGTGTAGCTGCCTGCCCATTTCCTTAGAGAGATACATTGGTGTTTATTATCTACATATTTTTCCTCCTCTACTACCAATGGAAGGGGCAGGGTAAGCAGCAAAGGGGAAAACTAGTTACAATAGCTGGAATTCTTACATAAGCTGTCCTTGTCTTGCCTCACTAAGTCTAAAGGATCAAGATTTCTCAGAACTGCAATTTCAATATTATACATACATAAATACATATATAAATACATTTTTTTCTGCAAATGTTAAATTTTTCATCTTTTTTCTTTAATTGCTCAGTATCACTGACAGGATAAACTAAAACTCCATAGTTTGACATTTAAAATTTTCCAAAAAGTGGCTTCAACTTATCCTACCCAAATTTCCTATTAATCTCCTTCACTTGCACTATGTTTCAGTTGAACTTATTGAGCCTCTTCTTTCCTCCATGCATTGATACAGATCAACCTATTCTTGGAATATTTTTATTTTATTTTATTTTTTTGCTTCAGGATCCATGATAAATTGTCTCTCCATCACTGAGATGGAAGGAACTTCTCTCTCTTCAAATCTTCCTAGAGGATATCGCATGCCTCTCTTCCTTGTCCTTTTCACACTTGTCCTTATGTTAAACTTATTTGTGCATGTGCCAAATTCCCCATAGAAAACTATAAATTTGGGGCAGCCAGGTGGCGCTGTAAGAGTGCTGGCCCCAGTATCAGGAGACCAGGGGTTGGTTCCGGCCTCAGATACTTGGCACCCACACAAAATAACTGGCCATGTAACCTTGAACAAGTCACTTAACCCCAATTGCTTAAAAAAAGAAAGAAAACTATAAATTCTTTGAAGGTAACAATTATACCGTTTTCACCACTAGCTCCCCAGATCTTAACATAGTACCCAATATACAGTAAGTACTTATTAAATAATTGCTCTAATGAAATGAAAGATTTTCTCCTTTCATGGGGCACATTTTGCTGAAAGTAACATAACTCAATTTCTCTTTAAATATTTTATAAATTCAGTGTCCCTTAATGGACTGAACATTCTCACAATTAGGTCAAATCACTGAGGGTTTTATTCTTTGTAGAAATTATGCAGTGCTTTCAATGATCCCATGCTGCTTGTTGCTGTGAAAACCTGTGTTTTTAACACCTATATTCTCTTGGGGCTGCTATATTGTTGAAAATCACTTTACACCATGATCTCAGAAGAATCAAAATTGTTGGTGACCCCAAAAGCAATAAAAAGATGCATGGTGGGTGTAAACACATTGCTTACATGCTATTTTTTTCTCACTGCCAACACCTTATTTCAGATCCTCATTACCACCTGCCTGGACTATTGTAATAGCCTCCTAATATAGCCTACTTCCTCCACTTCTTTTTGTTCCTCCAATCTGTTTTTAATACCCATGCCAGAAGAATCTCTTATTATCTTTTTCTCAGGTGTCTGCTCTGCTCACAAATCTTCAGAAACTTACTCTGGCTTGCTAAATGAAATTGAAATTTGCTTTTCTGGCATTCAAGGCCCTCTAAAATATGCTATTACATCTCCTATTCCAAACTTTTCTCATATTACTGTAATAGTAATGAAATTTGAAGTTCCTTTTGTATTGCTGAGCTGAGAGATACTTAGCACCTAGCTCAAATTAACCCTCTGTTAAAGTAACAGAAGGTATGAACTCCTGTTGCTGATTTAACAGGAAGGAGCTGAACAGAGAACCATTTTTGCTGTCATAACAGGATGGGGCTGAAAAGGGAGAAGCGATACTGTATATAAGGAAAAACCCCAGAGAGGGAGAGTCAGAACTTCTTGGGATAAGCTTCATGGAGGTAGAAGCAGCTGCTGCCAGGGAGGCTGAGGAGGAAATGCCCAGGCTGGAGAACATGATTTTGATTTTGGGAACCTGGGTGAAGTGATTTTGATTCTGGAAACCAGCTGGAACTTCTGCTGGGGAGCTACCAGATTCTCCTGGGAGCTGCTGAAGACTTCCAGCTGGAGCTGCCAAAAACTGAGCAAGCATGACTGTACTTTGCATGAACCTGTTTGGGGCTTTGTTAAGCCTTGCCTGGGAACAGAGACTGTGAAGGATTTAAGGTGGACTGGAGCTGTGGTACAGGAACTGCATGGAGAGCTGGGCAAGGAACTGGGAACTGTCTGCCATTGAATCCAGGTGACAGTTTGGTGAATTCAGGTAGGAGTTGGGACCATGGAAGGGGATCCAGAGAATCTGAGAGCTTACTTTGGGTCAGGATGAAAAGATCTCTTCAGGAATAATGAGTAGTGATTGACCCTGATGTGAGGTTTTGCTTTGGGACTCACTTTGGGAAGAGTTGTGTGCTTTGGCCAGATGAGACTCTGGCAAGCCATTGAGCCCCTGGCTTTGAAAACCCAGATGTTGTTGCTTCCCTCTCAGGTATGGATGTAATGGTAAGACAACTGGAAGCTCTGTCTACTGAACTGTGTAATTTATTTGTGATTGTATTTTGTGATTGAATTAAGGACTCTGTGATTTAGTCAATGAATGTACTATTCAGGGGTGGAATACTTTGACTTTTATATTTTGTGTCCCTTAAGGATGATTGAATGATTGAATTACTAAGTGATTGATTGACTAAATGATTGTACTTTGTTCAAAACCATGTGACCACTGTGGTGACAACTATGTGGCCATTTCTGTGATAATTTGTTGTGAATGCTGTATTTTGACTTTCTGTGATAAGTTGTTGTGAATGCTGTATTTTGACTTTCTGTGATAAGTTGTAGCATTATGAATGCTGTACCTTGATTTACTGTGAATGTTTTGCCCTGATTTGTTATTTAATAGAGTGTTCACTATACTATGTAATCAGAACCTTGAAAGCTGTTCAAAGCAGTAGTCCTCTTGAAAGCTGCTTGTGTGTGGCTTTACAATTGCCTATACCCATATGTAGAACTCAGTCAAAAAACCCATGTGTTTTAGGCCAAAGGAACTGTTCTCTATCTAGTGAACATTGACTATGCTATCTGTTCTCTGTACTTTTGCTCCTGCTATTTAGTTCCATTCAATTCAACATGCATCCATTAAGTAAGCAGTCTTGTCTAATATAGCCTAGGCTCCTTGAGAGAAGGAGCTAATTCACCTTTTTCTTTGTATCCTCATCTCTGAATCACTGTGACAAGGTCACGATTGACTTTTAATAAATTTTCATTTATTTCACTAGCAAGGTAGTGTGCTACATAGGAGATACAAAATCCAAAATGAGATTTTACATGTCTTGAACAAGCTAACATTTGACTGGATGTGGTACAACATGTATACTGATAAGTAGATACTAAGTTATTCAAACTAATTTTACTAAGGAGAGAGTACCAGCCACTTCAGTAGTCTGGTAAGGTCAGGAGGTAGCAGCTGAACTATATTGTGACTTTTTGTAAATAGCTCTACCCAATTCCCATACTGGTCTCCCTTCCTAATTTTGCTAACTGAATTTCTACATGAACTTTAAAATGCCACCTCTTATGAAATCTCTGGTCTCTCTTGTTGGTAACAAACTTTTTACTGAAACTCATATAACATTAAAATATTATTTTTCTAATGCATTTAATATGTACCATTACTTACTATAGTTAAATGTGTTTATGTCTCATGCATTAATAGATGGAGAAACCTGTGAGGAAAAGAATATGTTCTTTTCTCAACTTTTTCTTTCCACCACTGCCTACCATAATGTCCAATACTTACTAAGTGCTTAATAAATGCCTACTGACTAATTGACTACAAACTGTCTTCTTAACTCTCTTCAATCTGGTTTCTAATCTCATCATTCCACCAAAATTGCTCTCAATCATCTCTTAATTGACAAATACAATACATTTGTTGTTTTTTCCTTAATCTTTATCCTTGTTGACATTTATCTCAGCTTTTTACACTGTTGATCACCCTCTCCTCTTTGATTCTCTTCTCTATGTTTTCAGGACACTATTCTCTCCTGGCTCTCTTCCAAAATGTTTGACTACTATTAAGTCTTCTTTGTAAATCTCCCTCTAATCAAGCCCTCTCAGAGTGGGTGTCACACAAGCCTCCATCCTGGGTCCTCTTTTCTTCTCCCACTATTCTATTTCTTGGTAACCTTATCAGCTACTATGGATTTAATTATCATCTCTACATTGATGATTTTCAAATCTATTTATCCAAGCCCAAACCTTATTATTGACCTCCAATCTCATATCTCCAATTGCCTATTAGACATCTGGAACTGGGTGTACCTTAGTCATCATAAACTCCACATGCCCAAAACTGAACTCACTGGTTTTTCATACAAATCCTCACATCTTCTCTATTACTCTTAAGGACAAATCTTTGATTCAGTAACCCTGGCTTCCTTGTTTTTCCTTAAACAAGACACTACCTCTTAGCTCTTGATACTTTCATTGGCTGTTCCCCATGGCTGGAATACTCTTTATTTTTACCTCTTGGTTTCTTTCACTTCCTTCATGTCTAAGTCAAAATCCTATCTTCTAAGGCAAGCCTTTGCCAATCCCTTCTAATTAGAGTGCTTTCTCTCCATTAATTATTTTAAATTTATCCTGCCTATAGCTTCACATACTTCTTTACATGTTGTCTGCCCCATAAGATTGTGAATTCTTAGAGAACAAGAACTTTTTTGCCATTCTTTATATTTCTAGGACTTAGCACAATACCTGACAAATAGGAGGGATTTAATAAATTCGTATCAACTGGTGACACAATAGCTGCTTAATAATGTTCCTTAAATGAGCAAATACCCTTATTGTCAGCTCTGCTTTGTGTATTATAAGTAGCGGGGGGAAGTCATCAAAGACATTTCACCGGTAAAGAAGGTAGGTTGGTTATCAAGCAATCAGTCAAGAAGCATTTTCTAAGAACTTACTATATACTAGGCACTGTACTAAGCCATTAAGACATAAAAAAAGACAATGAACCTTCTGCAATTCAGGAGCTCAGAGTCTAATGGTAGAGACAACATGAAAATGACTATGAACAAATGATATAGACTGGATAAATTGGAGTAGTCTCAGATTAAACACACTAGCATTAAGGAGGTCTGGTAAAGGCTTCTGGAAGATTGGATTTTAACTGGAATATAAAAGAAGCTAGTAGGTAGAGATGACAAGGAAAATAGTTCTAGGCATGGAAGACAGTCAGTGAAAATATAGAGTGAAGAGATGGAAATTTTGTATAAGGAATAACCAGGAGGCCACTGTCACTGTGTCACAGAACCCATAGCAGAGAGTAAAGTATAATGAAACTGGAAAGGTAGAAAGGCCTAAGTTATGAAGAATTTTGAATACAGATTTTATATTTGTTCATGGTGGTGATTTAATAGGGTGGGTGACATAGTCAGGTCTGTACTTTAGGAAGATAAAGTTGACAGCTGAGTGAAGAATGGACTGAACTAGAGAGAGATTGAGTTAGGAAGACCAATCAATGGGTCCTGAGGTCAGAAAACAGACTATAGAGAGTTAAAAAGAGAGGGAGAAGAAAATAAGTGGGAGTATCTATTTTAAATAGCCTTCTGAAGGTATCTAGTTACAAAAGAGAAGAGATATGAAACAATAGTTATCATGGATAGGTGGATGGGTTTCCTAAAGATGAGGAATTATAACTATGCTTTTAGGCAGTAGTAAAGTAGTGAGTAAATAGAGATGGAAGATAAGAGAAAAACTGGGGAACACAGAAAGAAAATTTCCAACCAAAGGAGAGGTAAAATTGGATCAAATTTTTTGGAAAAGACACCAAGGTGACTCATCATAGTGAGTCAATTAGAGAGATATATGAGGGTCTTCTTACTAATGAGGGCCAAGTTAAGATTATCTAACATAAATTTTAGTTCATCTAGGCAGCACAATTTGACGATTTTCTCATTTCCTTCAATAACATGAGTAGAATTGAAGGCACAGGGTGCTGGGAGTAGTCAAAGGCTGAGCTTTGGTAAGACAAGATCAGTAACAGATTAAGGGGACTTCAGAGGACAATATAGAACCAAACAGGTTCACCAAGAGGTCAAGATGAACAAGGGAGGAGAGTAGCCAGTGCAGGGACTACAGCCTGATAAAGAACTGAGGGGTCAAGAGATTAGAAGTCACAGTGATGATGAAGAGCAAGGTTGCAAGGCAGAGAGAATTGGAATGACAACAGCTGATAATTGAATTTCAGAGCTCACGAATATGTAAGTAGTACATTCATGGATTATAGCAAGATGAAAGGTATGACTGTCCTCTGTGTATAGCTAGGTGGGATGGAGGAATAGGTCATGAGTTGTGGTTAAGTGTTTAAGGGGGTGTCAGTATATATGGTGACGTCTCCTAGGATAAGAGTTGTAGTTGTAGAAGAGAGAAAGACCGTGAACCAGTCATTTATCTCTATGAAGAAAGGACAATGTCCTGGAGAATGGTAGACAATAGCTACCAGAATTTTGATTAGATGGTAAATATGGATTGAGCCATAGTCAAAGGAAGAGAAGTTATTGAGGGATGATGGTTGCCAGTGAGCTTGGCAGTGAAAATAGGAGGCAAAGAATATTCCAGTTCTTCCACCTCAAACAGTGATTCTGAGGAATGAGTGTGAGTGTAATCAGCCCTGTGGGAAGAGTGGCCAGAAAGGCATTGTCATCAAGATGGATCCAGTTCTCAGTGAGAGGCAGACTATGGAATGAGTGGGAGAGGAAAGTATTTAGTAAACCCAGGTCATTACCAAGAGAACAAGGATATTGGAGAGCATAGTGGAAGATGTGGGTACAGAGATGTGCTCAGAGCCACTTCATACTGTCCCATTGTTTAATTACTAGTGTTAGCACTTAAACCTTGGAAATTAGCAGATGCTATCAAATCAGAGCTTGATTTATTTTGTTTATTATTTAGACTTAAGAAAGTGATGTGGAAAAAGTTAATGCAGATCAAAGTTAAAACTATATCCTGAGTACATCTGTTTTTTTTCTCAAAAGGTCAACTGTTAAACATTTAACAATAACTACTGGTAGGTTAGTTTTAGAGTGGGATATTAGTGACTTTTTTTTGGAGGTGGAAAGGCAGGGCAATCGGGGTTAAGTGACTTACCCAAGATTACATGGCTACTAAGTATTAAGTGTCTGAGACTGGATTTGAACTCAGGTCCTCCTGACTCTGGAACCAGTGCTCTGCTCAGTGCACCACCTAGACACACCAATATGTTAGTGACTTTTGAGGGGAATGAGAATAAGGGAGTTAGAAAGTGTGAGATAGAGAATGGTATTTGAATAAAGACAGTGTTCAGAATCACGAGGATGAGAAAAATATGATTGATGTGGGAAGAAAGAGTTTGTTAATCACTGATAAATGAGTTCAGGTGGGTTGTCTATAGCACCAGGGGTTTAGCCTCAATATGGAATTCTCCAAGGATGTTAGCAACTCGAGTGAGGGAACCAATGGGGAAAGTCATTGGAATGGAATTTGTCTCCTTTTTCTGCAGGCAAGCCAGGCTAGGTTGGATCAGGGTAGATAAGTATCAATAAATACCTAGATGTTAATCATTTATCAATCAATCAACAAATACATTGAGTTCTTGCTCTGTGCTCTAGTGGAGAAAACAACACATGTGTACAGATTCCTACAAGATACAAAGAATATGGAAGGTAAGTTTTGAGGAACATAACTCATTAGATTTATATTATGTAATTCAATCATAACACACTTGCAACATTGTGACTGCCCAGCAAGAGAATTATCTCAGTTATCCCTAGAGCAAAGCACTTTAGGGACCAGGAAAGGATTGGTGAGGATAGTGTTTGTCTGTCTCTCTTTTGTTAACTAATTAGCTAGCTAAATGCATCAAAATGTGGATCAAACCTTATTTTTTTAATAATGCATAATATAAGGAAATGCCTCTGACAGAATGGCTGCTTGACTCTGAGCAAGTCACCTACCCTCTGGATGCTCTAGGCAGCTCACTGAAATTCTAAGTTCAAAAGGAAGTACTGACTTGTAGTGGTAGAGTGTTTTCTTATACAAGAATTCTCCTTGTCTGTGAAATCATTTCTATCCACCCCCATCCCTCTCTAAAGTATTCCTTTTGTGCCATCTTCCCTAAAGTTATCTTTTTTATATATGAAAGGAAGGGTGTGATGAACTGAAAACAGAAGATTCAGACAGGGAAGAGAATGGTGTGATGAAAGCATACCAAACTGTGGGAAAACAGATGTTACTTTTATAAGACCCTATACAATCCTTGCATTCACCAAAATATTCACTGTTTATTTCTTCCTCAAATCCAATCTCATTTAACATTAAAATGGAAGAAAAAAAGGTACTTCAGTGGATGAGGGATGCTCAAAAGCAGAAATCAATCTTACTGGTGATGTAGAAAGCTATGTGGAGCTCAGTTAGTATTTTGCATTATTTAAATCATACAAAGGCTAAATTCTCTTCAAAGCTAATTGATCTTATAGATGCAGGAAAGGAAGCTAAAAGAGGATGGGAAACTTGAAAGAATGTAGCTACCTTAAAGCTACCTTATGATGGCTACAGGGAAAGTGGAAATTACCCCAAATATAATAAGTAAGACATTTACCATAACATTGCTTATGTAGCAGGGTTTCCAAAAGATATTCCTTATAATTATGACTGTAGGAAACATATTCCTTTTTGAAGCAAAAGAAAGTAAATGATTTTTTTAAATCTCTGAGCTACAAGCTATAACCTACCAAAAAATTGTAGAAAGAAGGGTAATCCCAGGGGGAAAAATATGTTAAACCCAGTGTGAAAAATGAATGGGCCTCCTCCTAATATTTGATATATTTATATATTGGGAAGGGGATAAACTATGTGCCAAAGAACAAAACATGACTTTATTGTCATTTTAGGGGTGATATAAATGGAGGCAAAGTTTGAATACTTTATCTTTTATGTGAATTTAAAAAAAGATACCTAAGATTCTGTAATTGGATGAACTCAGTCTATTTTGACATCTACCTCCATAAGAAACTGAAAGAAAAATCAAGTTCTCCTAATTCTTTCCCATAAAATTCTTCTCACATTGCATAAACTGTACTTTTCAATCTGCACTGAAAGTTTTCTACTACAGTAAATCACAATTAATAAAGAGATAGTCAATCACTTCTCATGTGTCTCCCTATAAACTTGGGAAGACAAAGTACAGTTAAAGAAAAATACATTTTATTGTACCCTCTTAGTTGTGTTATCCTTGCATCACAACCACAGAAATATCTATTGTCCTGAATGTCAACCAGCCTGTAGGACTGAAAGGGGTTTATTTAGCTGAAAGTTACAGTAAGAATGTTCTATACATTTGATAAAGAAAAATGAGAAAAAAAGGTTAATCCAGTACATGTTAGCAAGCTGCACTCTCTTTTTAAGGGAAAATGATGATCTGTCACATGCTTTAGTTGAAACTGAGGAATCACCATCAAAAAGCAAATCATTTTATGTCAGAAGACCTGAATTCAAATTCTAGCTCTGTCACTTATAGTTAAGTGGTTTTCACCAAAACTTGCTAAGGGAAAAAAAGATAGAGTGAGTCAAAGAAAGACTACTTTTTAGCACTGAAGACTCAGTTCATATCATATAACATGAATTTGTAGTAGACTTATGGTGTTCCCTCAGACCATTTAGCAGCTTGAGAGCGAGAGCAGAAAAGTCACTTGAAAGGGGTGATACGAGATTGTTAGTGGATGAGAGACAAAAGTCAGGAGTTAGTGATTTGAAGTTGAAGGAAGATATATAATTGAACAGATTAATTTCAGGGTCAAAACTTCAAAGGAAAGAAAGAAAAGACACAAGTCCGAGGGACTAGCAGTCCAGGGAGAAGGAACTAGAGAGAAAGAAGAAGAGGTCCAGGATGAAAGAACAGGAGAGAGGAGAAGAAAAAAAGCTTAATTATCAAAGATCATTTTAGAATGAAAGACTTTGAAGTATCATCGTTATAAATGACGGTAAGGGTTAAGTGTAACCCATGGACAAGTGTCCCACAAGACTCTGGGCTCACATGGCTTGATCCAAAAGATCATTTTCTTTCTTTAGTTTATCCCCCACCCCCACCCCAGACACCACTGCAGTCACCCATAGAAAATCTAATAGGATCCCTATCTCTGTAAAATTAGTGAAGATAAACAAGCTCTCCATCTCTTGAAGTAGTCAAAATAACAATTATATAGGTTTCTGATGTGAATTACTTTCAATTCATGCCACAGGAAGTAAACAATATGCAAAGAACTCAAAAGAATCTATAAAAATTAAAAAAACACATAGACATAGCTTCCCCCTTGCATTTCCTAAGATAATTTCAGAGGATTTAAAAGTTCAAAACTGTTCATAATAATACTAAGACATTATGTGTGCATTAAAATATTTCTTCTTTTTCCAACTACATTTTTATGAGGCAGCACTTTTTTCATATATTTCAACCAAATCAAGATATTGCAACAGATTGAGAATAGAAGCAGAAAAATAATGTAGTTATCTCTTGTTAAGTTAAGCATTAAAGAGGCTTTCAAAAATATGTAAAGCAATGTTTTTCTTTTTTCTCTTGGAAAATATATTTAATTTTCATAAGATATATTAACATAATTGTATTATTAGTATTTAAATGAATGAATAGATATTTTTAAAGCTGTATTTCTAATTAATTTCTAATATGGTAACTATCAATAGCTATAACTCATATAACCACCCCCCCCCAAAAAAAAGCTCTTTAAGTCCTCAATAAATTTTCGTGTAATGGAATTTTAATGTGAAAAATTTAAGAATTCCTGATCCAAATGAAGGGAGGTTATTAATAGAATAGATGGGGTTACTGTGGGTACAGTGGAAGGAGAAGACAGGAGGAAAGGGATTAGAGATGGGAAGGGTTGAGCTGAATAGAGACATGAGTATGAGAAGAAATAGCACGGAAAATAAGGTTTTGCCTCTGCAGATGGTGGCTCTGAATCCCAAAGATTAAGGAGGCAGGGGTTATACATATGCTAGCCACCTGCAGAATCATCAAATTAGAAGAGAACCTGGCAGTAATGAGCAATAATTCCTACATGAATCATTAATTTCCTCTGCAACAATTAATTCAATTGAACAACATTATTAAGCACCTATTCACTTGATGCAAGGCAAAGACCAAAATGAAAGTACTTATTCTCAAAATATTCTTAGCTTCTGTTTTAACAATTTTAGGGATGGTGAACTCACCACAGTTCATTCAATTTTCAGAAAGTTTTGATTAACAGGGAATACTTTCTTTTTCTGAGCTGAAATCTTTCTTTTAGTTTTCACTATGTGGCCTGACTTCTAGTTTCTGAACATACAGAATGTCTCATCTTTCCAAGTAATAACTCTCAAGTTATCTGAAGGAAGCAAATAAGTAAATTTGTTTCTTTTTCCCTAACAAAGGAATAGAGTAAACATGCAGGATTGTGATTGAGTTGGTAACTGGATGGAAGACAGAGGAGGGGGAGGACAAAGGAGGAGGAGAAAGGGAAAAAACATTTATTAAGTATTTATAATATGCTAGGCACTGTGCTAAGAGCTTTAGAAATATTATTTCATTTGATCCTCACAACTCTGTGTTACAGGTTCTATCATTATTCTCATTTTACTGTTGAGTAAATTGATCACCCCAGGATCATATAGCTAGTAAGTATCTGAGACAGAATTAGAACTCAGATTGACTGCAGGTTCAGCACTTTATCCACCGTAAAATCTGGTTGCCTAGGAAGTACAGAGAAGCAGATTTGACGTGAGATGGGGGGGGGGGTTTGGTAAAGAGAAGTTCTAATGATTAGACCAGGTGAATAAGTTAGCTCCAAGGGTAGTGAGCTCCTTATTGCTATAAACCCGAATGACTAATTGTTAGGGATATTGTAGAAGGGATTTGGTTGGTCTAATTGGCCTCTGAGGTCGCTTCTGATTCTGAGATATTATAATTCTATGGCCTCACTGTGAACAAATCACATTTCATGCTTCTAAGTGAACAGTTAACTTAAAATTCTACATTATTTTCAGTCAAAATGAGGCCTAAAGAGAAACAGGTATTTCTTAAAATATTACACTGTTCTTAATAAGCTGTTCACTTTCCTTGTCTTGTGAAGACAAGTCAATCAATAATACATCCTTTAGAATCATTTAATAAGAACAATTCATCCTGCAAACTGTTATTGAGTGCCCTCTGTGTGCATGCCACTATTCTGGGTTCCGAGTGCTTGTGGCAATTATGAAGTGATATCTCAGATTGCTTAACAGAACCTCCAAGTGAAGTGTTATAATAAGTGGCTCCATATTGATTTTACCAAAGGTTTGATGATAATTTTTAATGTAACCCAATAGCCTACCATGTGCACTGTAACACCACTTGTGTCTAATCATAGTTCAGCCTCTGAACATTTTACTTGTATTTTATTTATATTCATCAGGTTATAAGACAGTATCAAGAAGTCATTCGTCAAGATATCTATTTATTGTCTCTAACATTTGCATCAAATCTATATGTTCCTGACCTAGTTCAGCAAAGAATAGCTTTGCAGTCAGTGCTTATAGGGAAGTCTGGGACTAGTTACTGATTTGATTTTTTTTTTAAGTAGCTATTCAGCTGAAACCAAGTTGGGTCATGAAAACTGAGTCTCTTCCCTTCCATTATTAGCCCTCCTCAGGATTCAAGGAGGTTAGAGAACTAATTATAGTCTCTACTCCCATGTTAGACATTAATTCTGATTACAGAGTCAATAACTTAGTTTACATGGATCCAGAAAGTATTTAGGGATTTTCTTTTTTTAAAAAAATAATCAGCTTTGGTTTTGAGTGAGAATTGTAGATTTCTTTAATTAGAGACCCTGAAAGTCACTGTTTAGTTCTAGGCTTCATTTGCCCACTCTGTCCTCCCTAAGAGATATGGAGGGAGAATTCTAATTAGCTTGGACTTTAGTAGGCCATGGGATAGGAGTGGAGAAAGTCGATTTCTTTTCAGTGTTTAGGTAAAATGATCCTGTCTCCTCGCCATATATCCCCAAAGTCTTAGATCTTTAGAAGGTGGTGTGATAGAGGAAGGAACTTGAGAAAAGAGAAGGAAGAGACAGGAAGAAATCAATTAGAGGGAGTGTTCTCAGTGGCTAACACACCTAATTGTTCTCTTTTAACCAAAAGAAGTCTGTGATCACATGGAGTGATGCTCAACCTCACCAAATTGTCGCTGGCCTAACTCAATTCCTTTTTGCTACTATACTCCAAACTAACTCAGCAGTTTTTCTATTCGTTAACTTTCTGAATTTGCCATTATTTTAAGATCCCCTACCTGAGGAAATATCTCTATGTTATAGACTGCAGCTCAGGCAGAGCCTCAGCTAATTGCTACAGAGGACTTTATCCTATCAAAGAGTCAACAACTTGGTAAAGGAGAAACAAAAAAAAAACCACACTGAAGAAAATAACACCTTAAAAAAAAGAAAGTCTCTTTTTGGCTGACTTTAATACCTGTAAATTCAGGAAAGGTCAAGTTAGGGTTCAATGAGAAAGACCCAACCTAGGGAGGATGAATAGGAGAGGGAATCAAGGAATTCAGATACTACCATAGACAGAAATAAGCTTTAGCAGTGCTGCCAGATTCATTCATATGCCTGTAGTTCAATGTTCTGCGGGTCTTTCCTAAAGAAAAATGTCTCCCACACCTGTTGGTACTTCTACTTACCCTATGCATCTATGTTAGTGATGGGTACTAGGCAAGGTGAATATTATTCTTATCCAGTCCAACAAGTAAGTGACTACTCTATGCTGTACACTGTATTAGGCACTAGAAATACAAAGGTTAAATGAAAAGGAGTGCCTGACCTTGAGAAATACCAATTATATTGGGTATGTATATGAGGGTCAAACATATAAACAGGTCTGTAATTTGAGCACATGGTAATCTGAACAAGAAGAGAGTACAAATAACCAGGGTGATTAGGGAAGATTTCCTGGAGAGGATAACATATGAAACTACACTTGAATGAAGACAGGGATTCTCAGAAATGGAAAAAAAAGAATGCATTCTAAATTTGGGGAACAGCCTGTTCAAAGATATCTAGGTGAGGAGTGGAAATATCTGTAGAATTATTCTTGGCTCTTTATTAAAAAAAAGAAAACCAAGATACAAGTTACATGAGAGATGGACAAACTAGCAAAGTTATATTTATCATTTAGATAATTGTAGGTATTAAAAATAATCCCTGAGGTCTTCAATTATAGACTGTGTGGTATGCTGAATAGAGCACTAGACTTGGAATCAGGCAGCAGTCAATTCAAATCCTACCTTAGAAATTTACCGTGTGACCATAGGCAGATCTTGTAACATCTCTGAAATTTAGTTTCTCATCTGTAAAATGAGGACAATAATAGCATTTAGCTTTTGTACTTGTTATAATGGTTCCAATATGATTTGCTTAAGATCACTCTGGTTTGGGGAAGAGCCAAGATGGTGGAAAAAAGACAGCGACTTGTCTGAGTACTCCCCCAAATGTCTATAAACACCTTTAAACAATGCCATAAAAAGATTCCTGGAGCAGTAGAAGCCACAAAAGATGGGATAAAATAATTTTCTAGCCAAAGACAATTTAGAAGATCAGCAGGAAAGGTCTGTTGCACCGGGGTGAAAATGGAACACAGTCTGGGGCAGTTCCTACCAGCACAGATGTAGCCCCATAAAACCAAGAGCAGGCCTTGGGAACCACTGAATCAGCAGTGGCATTAGCTGTGTCCAGAGTTCTCAGCCCCACAGATCAAACAACTTGTTGGAAGGAGATTGCAGGGGGATCTTTGCTTGCGTTGAGGCCTTGCTTTGCCCTTACTCAGTTCTGGGTCACAGTCCTGGGTGGCATTCCTAGGGTGAGGAGATGCATTAGCACCACAGAGCTTATAGCTGCAATGGAGCAGGGACCCTCATTCCAGGGCAGAAAAGAGTTCTTGTGGTCACTCAATGACCAGAACACAGACCAGGAGAGTAGTAAACATATCTCCCCTTGGATCACACTACCTTGGAGGAACTGAAAATTTAGAGGTCATGAAGTATCTCTTAAAGCAGGTGTACAAAATCCCTGAAATGTGGTACAGTGAACCCACCACCCTGGAAACAGAGCCCTACTTTAAGAAGGAGTTAAAAATCAAGAAAGAGGCTGGGGAAATGAGTAAATAGAATAAAAAAAAATTCTAACCATAGAAAGTTACCATGGTCACAAGGAAGATCAAAGTATACATTCAGAAGAAGATTACAAAGTCAAAGCTCTTACATCCAAAGAATCCAAGAAAAATTTGAATTTGTCATAGGCCATGGAAGAGCTCAAAAAGAATTTTTAAAATCAAGAGCAGTAGAAGAAAAATTGGGAAGAAAAATGAGAGTGATGCAAGAAAAATATGAAAAAATAGTCAACAGCTTGGTAAAGAAGACACAAAAAACACCTGAAGAAAACACTTAAAAAAAAACACAACAGACTGAGCCAAATGGGAAAAGAGGTCCAAAAACTCAATGGGGAGAAGAATACCTTAAAAAAAAGAATTGGATAAATAGAAAAAGAGGTACAAGAATTTACTGAAGAAAAAACTCCCTACAAAGAAGAATTGGTCTAATGGGAAAAGAGGTACTAAAGCTCAGTGAAGAAAATAATTCCTTAAAATTAGAATGGAGCAAATGGAAGTTAATGACTTTATGAGAAATCAAGAAACAAAACAAAATGAAAAGAATAAAAAAAATAGAAGACAATGTGAAATATCTCACTGAAAAAGCAACTGACCTGGAAAATAGATACAGGGGAGAAAAGTTTAAAATTCTTGGACTCCTTGAAAGTTAGGATCAAAAAGAGTGTAAACATCATCTTTCAAAAAGTTATCGATGAAAACTGCCCTGATATTCTAGAACAAGAGGGTAAAATGGACATTGAAAGAACCTATCAATTACCTCCTGAAATAAATCCAAAAATGAAAACTCACAGGAATATTATAGCCTAATTCCATTGCTCCCAGGTCAAGGAGAAAATTTTGCAAGCAGTCATAAAAAAAAAAAATTCAAATACTGTGGAACCACAGTAAGGATAGCACAAGATTTAGTAGCTTCTACATTAAAGAATAGGAGCACTTGGAATATGATATTCTGGAGGCCAAGGGAGTTAGGATTACAACCAAGAATCACCTACCTAGCAAAACTGAGTATAATCCTTTTGGGGTGGGGGAGAAATTTAATAAAAATAGAGGACTTTCAACTATTCTTGATGAAAAGACCACAGCTGAATAGAAAATTTGGCTTCCAAATAAGAGTCAAGAGAACATAAAAAGGTAAACAGGAAAAGGAAAATATAAGGTAAACTGGTTACATTCCTACATGGGAAGATGATACTTGTAATTCATAAGAACTTTCTCATTATTAGGGTAACTAGAAGGAGTATATAGAGAGGGTAAAAGTGTGAGTTGAATGGGAAGGGATGATATCTTAAAAAAGAAAATTAATGGGTTAGATAGAAAAGTATTGGAAGAAACAGAAAGGGAGAGGTAGAGTGTGGTAAATTATCTCACATACAAAAAAAACAATAAGAAAAAGCTTTTACGATGGAGGTGAAAAGGGGGAAGGTAAGGGCGATTGAGCGAACCTTACTCTCATTAGAATTGGCTCAAAGAGGGAAAAACATACACACTCAGTTAAGCATAGAAATCTGTCTTACTCGACAGCAAAGTAAAAGGGAAAGGGGACAAGAGAAGAGGGTGGGGCTTTGATAGCAGGGTAGGCAGATTGGGATAGGTAGTAATCAGAAGTGAAACCCTTATTTTTCTTTTTTATTTATTTTTAGTTTTCAACATTCACTTTTATAAGATGCAAAACACTTTTAAGCAGAGTCAGAGTGAAAGTAGAGAGATAGTAGAGTAAACAGGGGGAAATAGGATGGCGGGGAATACAGTTATCAATAGTAATTGTGAAAAAAATCTTGAAGCAAATTTCTCTGATAAAGGCCTCATTTCTCAAACATGTAGAGAACTGAGTCAAATTTCTAAAAATAAGAACTATTCCCCAATAGATAAATGATAAAAAGATATGAACAATTTTTAGGTGAAGCAATCAAAACTATTTGTAGCCATAAGAAAAAAATGCTCTAACTGGCTACTGATTGGAGAAATGCAAATTAAAACAATTATGAGGTACTACCTCACACCTATTACATTGGCTAATAGGACAGAAACGGAAAATGACAAACATTGGAGAGGATGTGGGAAAAATGAGACATTAATGCATTGTTAACAGAGTTGTGAACTGATTCAAGCATTCTATAGAACAATTTAGAACTATGCTCAAAGGGCTATAAAACCATGCTTACCCTTTGAAGTAACAATATCATTTCTAGTTTTACATCCAAAAAGAGATAAAAAACCAAAAAGGGAAAGAACTTATGTGTACAAAAATATTTATAGTGGCTCTTTTCTACTGGCAAAGAACTGGAAACTGAGGGGAAGTCCATCAATTGGGGAAATGCTGAACAAATTGTGGCATGCAATTATGATGGAATTATATTGTGCTATACAAATTGATGAGCGTGATGGTCTCAGAAAAACCTAGAAAGACTTACATGAGCTGATGTAAAGTAAAATGTACTGTGTACAAAGTAACCGCAATATTGTAGGATCATCAGCTGTGGATGATTTAGCTATTGTCATCAATACAATGATCCAAGACAACACTGAAGGACTTATGGTGAAGAATGTTATCCATCCCCAGAGAAAGAATTAATGATGTCTGAATACCAAGTTAAGCATATCTTTTTCTTTTTTTACTTTATTTTTCTTGAGGGTTTTTGCTGGGGGTTTTTTGGACTATGTTTTCTTTTACAAGGTATCTAATATGGACATTTTTTTGCATGATTACACATGTATGACCTATATTGAATTGCTTGTCTTCTCAAGGGGTGCAGGGAAAGAAGAGGAAGGGAGAGAATTTGGAATGCAAAATTTTAAAACCAAATGTCAAAAATTGTTTTTCAATGTAACTGGGGAAAATAAAATACTAAGTAAATTTTAAAAAAAGAATTGCTCTAAGGATCAATTGAGAATATCTATCTACATACAAATAGTTGTGCATGTATTTTCAAACTTGAAAGGACTATATGTGTTAGCATTTTTACAATAGCTTAAATCTATAAGATAAAGTAATTGATGTGTACAGAGGTTAAGTAAATTTTTTCCAAATTAAAGAGCTCTTAAGGAATTGGTTCAACCTTTTGCATCTACAACATAGAATGGTCTTCCTCCTCACCTTCTCCTTTTGGAATCCTCAACTCCCTTCAAGATTCAGCTCCTGTTCTCCTTCCTACATGAGGGTCTTTCTGATTACTCCAGTTGTCAGTCTTTTTCTTTCTCCAAAAATCACTTTTGGTTACTTTCTATGTATTTTATATTTACACCTCTGTGTACTTAACTCTTCCCTCTGCTAGAATGTAAGCCCCTTGAGGCCAGGGATGATTTCATTTTTGCCTGTGTATAAGTGCTTAAAACAATGTCTGACACATAGAATGTGTTTAATAAACACTAGTTGAATTTAAAGTCAATTTGCACTGTAAATTTTCATCTAGCCTAATTTTAATCCTTATATTCCTTCAGGAAAATATTATTTAAGCACTTTGCCCCCATCTCTTTTACAAACATGAACACTACTACATTTTGTAATGACATACACATAGAAAATGGGCTTGATGGAAGGAGATCAAAGACTAAAAAACAGTGAAATATGGTGGTTGTCTTCATGTAATGGTGAGGGTAAGGGTGATGAGGATGGAATGGTTGCCTTAATGAATGAAACCACATCTAATTTGAAAATAAAAGCCCAGAATCAAAGTAATGGTTTTTTTTTACTCTGTTCTTGTAGTTTCCAGGTACATTCGTAATTTGGAAACCAAACAAATTTGTCATAGCATCTGATTAAGAACATATGGGGAGGTGGGAGATTTGCTTAACAGTTGGGCTAATTTCATTTGGGCTGATTTGGTAGCTAAATGTCTGCCAACCACCTTTCTACCCCACTTAGTTGGATAACAAAGGCTACTGAGTTGAAAATAACACAAGAGAGACTCAATACTAACAGTCTGTGAATGAAGCACCAGGAAGAGATACTCTTTTTCTCTCTGAACCCATCAGTCTGGCTCCAGAGTCTCTGGATGGCTTAGTGGCCTTTCAACCTTGACAGCTCTCAACTCAACATGAGTCTGCTAGAAAATAGTTTGTAAAACTGCTCCCAGGGCTCACTAGGCAAGGCTTATTTTTGCTTCCTCAGTCTCTTTCTTTTCCTCCTACTTCCTCATTTTGCTGCCCTTCAAAGATGGAAAAGTTCTTTGCAAACATGGATCACCAATTGTTCCTCACAATGTCTCTGTGTGATCTTCAGGAATCACTCATTTGGCTTGGGGAGTACAGAACTTGGGAAATGTCATCTGTAAGGCTAATGAAGTGAACACAATGGAGTTCACCTTTGAAGGGTCAGCTTGAAACCTCCTCCATTATAATGATTGCAACTAACTAGACCCTCACATTCCTAAATATCAAACTTCCTCAATCAAACAAGCCTAGAGCTGCATTTCTATTTTGCCAGAGCATATCGTGAGGTCTGTAGGTAAGTTAACACTTGATAAGGTCAACGGGGTCATAAAAGCCTTTAATCTTCCCTTCAGCCTGCTATAACATTCTTAACCTGTAGCACAGTAGCAGAAAAAAAAAGTGGTGATTTTTTTCCCCCTACCTTTGAAAACATCAAAAGAAGTCAAAGAAACATTTCCAATCTGAACGTACACCACTGTGCAACACAAGCAGTAGAAAAACACATCGGGATCATCAGAAATGACTTCTGAAAAGCAAAATTTGAGCCATGTAACTGAATAGTGCCAGCAAGTATCCATCAGGGAAAACAAATTCCCCTCTTAAGTAAAGGTCTCCTTGGAGGGCATGAATGGAGTGAGCCAGGGTGAGGGTTCTTTTCAGAAAAGAACATTTCAAAAGGGAAATGGTTTGGATGGGGAAGAGAAAGTCAGCCGCGGAACCTGACACATTACGTGCAATTCATGCTTTGGAGCACCAAGTCTCAAGTCTCATTTTGTAGCAGGAATATCCAGTTCAGGAACTATTTCTATTTTCTTGCATTGATATCAATACAACCAGAGTGAGAGGTCTTCAGCAGCAACAAAATCAAACAAAGCAAGGAAGACGTGAGTGTGTGTGTGTGTTGTGTGTATTTTCCAGACCTGTTACAGAATCACATTTTATCAACATGTTTCATTTTCATCCCAACCACAGAACATTCACATGACATATGCCCCCTTTTCCCCTTCTGCCATCAGTGAATTCCACCTGAGGCTTCCATTTATAGAGGGGCCTAAGCCAGATTTCTTTTACCTCACAGTGCTATTCCTGATTTCCACACTTCAAAATCATGCCTCTTTATCAGGTAGCTTCTTCCCACCTTATACTCCCCTTTTCAGCTCACTTTTGCCTGTTTTCTTCCTCCATTAGAATATTAGCTCCTTAAAGGCAGGAGCAGTCTTTTTTTCTTGTATTTGTACTCCATGGTGCCTGGCAAATAGTAAATGCTTGATAGATGTTTTTTCCTTCCCTTGTTCTTCCTTCTTTTTTTCTGTCCTTCCTTCCTTCCTTCCTTCCTTCCTTCCTTCCTTCCTTCCTTCCTTCCTTCCTTCCTTCCTTCCTTCCTTCCTTCCTT
>NW_027187360.1:17389693-17427138 GCF_028583685.1 Petaurus breviceps papuanus | reverse complement strand
CTTCCTTCCTTCCTTCCTTCCTTCCTTCCTTCCTTCCTTCCTTCCTTTCTTCCGAAAGAAGGTATTCCATAAGAGATTTGTACTAGGTATCTAAGGTACTTCCTAGCTCTAACACTAGGATTCAAACATTCCAATCAATTAAACACTTACTAAGTGTCTAAGTATCTGTCATGGGCACACCATTATCATCAGGAATGAGGAAGAAAACAAAATATGGATAACATAGGGGTCATGTTTTCATGGAACATATTTACGAAAATATGGAAAAGAAAAGAAAAATAAGAAGGAGAGGGGGTAGAGGAGAGACAACAAAAGATTGGTAGAAAGGACTGTTTGAAAAGATAGTGCTTACTAGTTACTACTATGGTTCCTTTGCTTCTGGCCTGGTCCACAGAATCTATCCAGGAGCAGGTTGATAATAACTTTAGGAGGCCAAACCCAGTGCTTATCTAATCACATGTGTGTAAGTAGACACATGGTATTTATAGACATTGAAGGGATCAGGTACTGAAACCAAATTAGGGGAAGAGATTTGGACTACTCATACCCTCCCAAATTATTATACTCTTTTTCTTAAAAACATCATTTCCCCCCACTTGTCAGAGTTCTCTTTTGTTTTCTCCCTGCCTTGACCTTCTTAACATATTACTTATGTTTCTTTTCCTTTTGTGTATGACAGTAAGCTCCATGAAGACAAGCCTGTTCCTTGCATAAGCTTTGAATCTACCTCCCCAAAGTGCTCTACACACAGAATTCCTACTTTTGAAAATATCAAAGAAACTTTTGGAATCTGGACTACTACAGCACAAGCAATAGACAAGCCCATCAAAATCATAAAAAATGGCTTCTGAAATGCAAAATTTGAAGCTTGTAGCTGAACAGTGTTAGCAAATACTCATCAATGAATGCAACTTCCCCTCTTAATTAAAGTTTTCTTTGGAGAGGACGAGTAGAATGAATCAGGGTGGGGATTCTTTTCAGAATAGAACATTTCAGAAGGGGAATGGTTTGAATGGAGGAGGGAAAGTTCTCCATCAAACTGGACTTCACAACCTCAGCCATTCCATGCCACTAGAACTCAGGTGATCACTTCTTCAAAAGCAACTAGCCTAGAGAAGAAACATTTATGGACCAAAGCCCTTCCTGGGCTCTTTTCTGGGATCCCCCCCCCCCTTATATAGCAAGAAAGAATACAGAGTGCTCCTTCTGAGTTCATTGCTTTCCAACTGTCCCCATATTATCTAAAGCAGTAGTAATGCTCAACCCAAGGAAATACTGCAGAATCCTGCTGTGGCAAGGAACAGCAGCAAAGCACTTTAAGATAACAATGTCCAACTAATAGAGAGTGAGCAAAGTGCTTGAAAAATGGACTTGGTGCAATAATCTCTTCTTCTTTTTCCCTCCTTACTATGTAGCTCTGTATTACCACTTGAGATGTTTTATTTAGCATTTTGTAATTGCAAAGTGCCTTATACTGTTCTTCCTGAATGTTACCATTCATTCATACCACCTAACACTCTACAAGATGACTAGGGCAAAGCAATTGCTAGAAGTTAAGGAAATGAATTTAGGTTAACGTGTTTTTACTCAACATCCCATCTATTGTTTTATTTTATTTTTTTGTAATAGAAACTTGGTTAGCCTGGCATTTCACATTATCAGTCATTTGTGATACTCAGTCCATTTGACAGTGAAAGTGTTGAGTAATATTCTGTAGGGTACATAGGCATTAGCATTCTGAAATCAAAAGCCATATAACAAGTGCATTTCAATTCACTTTCTATTAATGTCTATGCTATCTACAGGCAAAAAGCGATCTTTCTGAAAGGGGGAAAACCACACTTTTTATTCTTCATTGGAAAGTGTAATAGAGTTCTTTATACATCATAGAGTGCTATTCATTCTTCCTGAATGGGCACTAAAGTGTTGCCCTGTCTATATAAAATCCACATATTCTCTGTTCCCATGCAAAATACCCACTTTTGAGGAGCTGAATGTGTGCTCTTGGAAAAAAAAATCAGTTGAATGTGTTGACACATTTCTCAATGCTTCACATTAGATGTGTCCCACCAGAATAGCCTTGACCACTTAGCACTCTCCCTCTTGGGTAACCAGGGTGGCATTTAACTCACAATGATTTCTGATTGAAAAGAAGAGAGTCCCTTCAAGAAGAGACAAATGTGATTAGAAGTAGGAAAAAAAAAGAATCAAAGTAAATTAACTTATGTTCAAAATGCTGCTTTTATGATTTATTTTCTAAATACTGAATCTGTGAAAAATTAAGAGCCACAAGGGTCCAATTAGCTCAATGGAAGTCTAATTTATGTGGCATGAAGTACTTGGGGGGGGAAATATAATCTGAAGGTATGTTTAGTAAGGCTAAATTGGTGAAACCTTGCTGGGGCACAGCTTGAAGTCTATCTGATGATGGGGATTTCATTAAACATCATCAACTTAGAGTGGGTTAGGTGATGAGACGGACTGATCTGAACTTTGGGGCACAAGAAAAGCTGGAACTTTTTATTATTAAATGTCGCTGCAAGCCATAGCTAAGAGACACGGGCAGCATCATTTTCCAAGACAGTGAGCACTGTGGTAAACAAGCTAGAAAAGAGTGAGAGTCTTCCACCCAGTAGCCTGGGAAAGTCCCCAGTGGCCTGGCAGTTAAAGCAAAAGTCGGCGCAGTGGCCCATCGACTCCATACTTCAGATAGCCTGCAAGCCACTGCTGTGTACTGCTATTGATTCAGGGGAGGCATGCACAAAGAAATCAATATCCTCTGGCAGCTGAACTCTCCAGATATTTGCTGAAGAACTGGATAGTCATGTTTCTGCTGGTATAGATGCTGCCAGTTTGGAGGCCGGTTCTCTCTGATTAAATAACATCTCGTTTAGTCGTTATTGATAACTGACGGGTCAGCACAGGCGCCAGTGTTTACTGTGATTAACCTAAACAAGAGCAGCCCATACTGACCTGTTCCTTTGGCATCCATGTAAGTGAAGAAGATTTGTCATGTGCTAGGTTAGAAGCATTTCCTTCCAACTAATGAGCTGCAGGACCTCAATAAAATATGTGTGTGCTTGTGTGTGTGTATGTATATCTGAATGAAAAGTCCCAAGACCATTAAAATGCTATATGAAAACTGAAATCCCATTGTTTTCAACACACACACGCACATACCAAGATCTCTGCTTATTCAATACCTTAGATATGTGGATTGTGTGTATATGTAAAATTACTAATTGTAAAACACACACACACACACACAATGCAGTTATGCTAAGAAGATGTACCAAAGCATATGCCGCATTGGCAGTAGGTCAGTGTGTATGTATGAAAATATGTATGTCCTTGGAAATAGAATTATAGGGGTGGCTAGGTGGCACAGTGAATAGACCACTGGTCCTAGAGTCAGGAGGACCTGAGTTCAAATCCGGCCTCAGACACTTAACACACTTACTAGCTATGTAACTTTGGGCAAGTCACTAAAGCCAATTGTGCTCCAAAAAGCAAAAAAAAAATGACAAATGCTGGAGAGGATGTGGGCAAACTGGAACACTAATGCATTGTTGGTGGAGTTGTGAACTGATCCAGCCTTTCTGGAGAGCAATCTGGAATTATGCCCAAAGGGCTATAAATACTTTCATACCCTTTGATCCAGCAATACCACTCCTAGGGTTATATCCCAAAGAGATCATAGAAATGGGAGAAAGACCCATATGTACAAAAATGTTTATAGTAGCTCTTTTTGTTGTGGCAAAGAATTGGAAATTAAGGGGGTGCCCATCAATTGGGGGATGGCTGAACAAGTTGTGGTATATGAATGTTATGGAATACTATTGTGCTATAAGAAACAGGGAGCAGGCAGTCTTCATATTTACCTGGAGAGGCTTAAAAGAACTGATGCCGAGTGAGAAGAGTAGAACCAGGAGAAATTTGTACACAATTACAGACACAACGTATGTGTGATGACCAGCTTTGATAGACTGGTCTCTTCTCAGCAATGCAGGGATATAAGTCAATCCAAAAAGACACATTATGGAGAGAAAAACGTGCATCCAGAGAAAGAACTAGAAAGAACTAAGTTTATATCCAGATGGAAGCAAAATACCTGATCTTTTTTGTTCTGTTATTTGGTTTTATGTCCTCTTTACCATTTTTCATTCCAGCTGGTACAATCCGTCCTTATAACCTGACCAATGTATAATGTGAAAGTATTTACAGATCCTATACTTGACTATAAGCCGCCATGGGGGGGGGGGGGGGAAGGGGGACAAAATGTGAAATTCAAGGAATTGTAGAATTGAATCCTGTAAACTAAAAGGAAACAAACAAATTAATAAATTAAAAAAAACTAAATAAATTTAACTGTCAAAAAAATGGAATTATATATATTTATATAGATGCATATATATGTAGATACATATACATACATACATCTATATCTATCTATCTATGCTCATTTATGGAGGACAGATATAATAGCAACACTAGATTTGGACTCTGGCTTTGCATTTTGTCACATGTATACTTTTGGGCAAGTCACTATATCTCTCTCAACTGGAAATGAGGGGCTTGGACTAGATGATATTGAAGAATCATTTCTAAACCTATGGGCCTATTATAAATTATAAAGTCTCTGATGATAACATTAAGAATGACTAAGCTTTGTTTTAATGATTGCAAAAAGGTTCACATATTCTACATTATTTGAGCCTCACAACAATCCTGTAAGTTAGTTATTAGATGAATGATTATATCTATCTTAAAATGAGGAAAAAAGGACTAGTAGGGTTAGGGGAAGAAAGAATGGAGGAAAGAAAGAAAAGGAAGGAAGGAAGGAAGGAAGGAAGGAAGGAAGGAAGACAGAAGAAACAGGAGAGAAAGAAGGAAGGAAGAGAGGAAGAAAGGGAGGGAGGGAGAAAGAAAGGGAAGGAGAAAGGAAAAAAGGGAGGAATGAAAAAAGGGAGAGAATGAAAGAAAGAAGGAAAGAGAGAAGGAACAAAGGAAATAAAAAAGGCAGAAATAAGGTCATTGAAGCATCTTTTTATATTAAAAGAAGGTAGGCAAGGAAAAAAACACATAAACAAAAACAGCTTTGAAAATTACAGGTTGAACTTATAGAAAAAGAAAAATGAGCTGTACACAATAAATTTATGCAGTTTTATGTGCAATCTGCTTTATCAATTCTAATATATATGAGAAGTTTTGGTTCTTGTTAAGCAAAATAATGCTTAAAAGAAAAAGAAAAAAAATGAGCTATGTTGTGACCTCTAAGCATAATTTTCAAAATTATTGATATGGGTACTCCTTCTCTCCAATGATAGAGATTGCAACCCATCAAGAATTGTCTACCTCATACACTTGTCCATAAAATACCATGAGTCTTCCACATAGGGTCCACCCAAACATGCTGAAAGCCTACCTCTCAATCTCTTGGCATTGCACCTACCAATGGAACATACAAGTTGTTCATTGTTTACAACTCATTCTTGCCATATAACCAGCCCACTTTTGTTTTTTCTTAGTCAGATGCAGTGTCCCAAAAGTTTTAGTGAATTTTTAAACTACAAAGAAACTTTGTAGTTTAAAACTGTTTGGGCACCTTATGTTTCTCTCATGTTCAGAATAATAATATCTTGGCCTATTGAGGCTTGCCAAAACCTTTAAAACAATCTAAACTTGTAGAGCTTTGTAAGATTTACAAAATGCTTTAACCACAAAAAGCTTATGAGATAAATAGGAAAAGTATTATTTTATCCATTTTGCAGATTACGAAACAGATCCAGACCAAAAAAATTATCTGCCTATGATCACACAGTAAGAAAAAAAAATCACTGAGTTTGTAAATGGGAATGCTAAATTCTAGGTATGCACTTATAATTCTAAGTCTGGAACTCTTTCATTGTATCATGCTGCCTCCATGCTAGGGTTCACTAAAGCTCCTCTATTACTTAATGGTCCCTCAATTTATAATCATTTGAAATATGTGTGTACTTCATATAGACCATGTGTGTGTTCATATATACATATTTCTAAACATACTAAAAAGATGCATCATGATTCACATAGGTCTCCGTGGAAAGCTGTATTACCCTAATAGTAAATGCTACCCATAGTCAGGTAGAAGAAAATTTTCCAAAGCTATTATCTTTGTGGTCCATCCATTTAAAAATTGCTCTCATGGGGCGGCTAGGTGGCGCAGTGTGTAAAGCGCTGGCCCCAGAGTCAGGAGGACCTGTGTTCGGATTTGGCCTCAGACACTTAACATACACACACACACACACACACACACACACACACACACACAAAATCCTAGCCGTGTAACCTTGGGCAAGTTACTTAGTCCCCAGTTGCCCTCCAAAAGGCAAAATAAATAAATAAATTAATTAATTAAAATAAATTAAAAAAATAAAATCTTTTTAAAAAAATTGCTCTCATGGAATTGCCTTCTAGAAACACTGTTCTCTCTGATCAATTAATCAATCGTCAGAAATTTATTAAGCAAATACTATATGTCAAGTATTGTTCTGGGCACTGAGGATAAAAGCCCCCAAAATATAACAGTTCATTCCTTTAAGGAGCTTATATTCTCACGGTATCAGAGCTTTTATTGCTCTGATCCGCCATGTTCTGACACATTGAAACTTGACTTTAGCATAGTGACATTATTTTGGTCCTCCTTGAGAACGAAGGACAATAGTCATTCTCATGGTGAGTGAGGGAATAAGATATTCACAAATAAGAAAATATAGGATAAACTCAGTATAAATAAAAAGTAATTTAGGGGTGAGGAGCACTAATAACTAGAGGGAATCAGAAAGATGGCTTGAGAGAGATGGCACTAGAATTGCACCATGCAGGGATTCAGGGATTCCAAGAGGTAGAAAAGTGAGGAAGCACTGTAGGTGTGGGATACAGACTGTGCCAAGGAAAGAGAATAGGAGGTAGAATACCAAATAGGCCAATTTGGCTTGAGCATAGAGTGAATAATGGTTATGGTTGTGGAGAGTTATGTACAATCATTCCAGAGAGATGAAGCCAGGTGGTGAAAGGCTTTGAATATCAAATAGAGGAGTTTGCATTTTATCCTAAATCCAATGTAGAGTCACTGGAATTTCTTGAGTAGATGAGTGACATGGTACAATTAACAGGTTAGAAATATCAAATGGGAAGCTATATGGAGAACAGATGGCAAAGAGGAGTTACACGATTAAAAAACCAAATAAGAAGCTATTTCATTTGTTCAGATGACAGATGATACTAGCCCAAACCAGGGTGGTTTGGGTGTGACTGGAGAGGAAGCAAGAGAATCGGTACAAGATATATTGAAGAGGTAGAATTGGCAAGACTTGGAAACTGATTGAATATAGGAATTGAGTGGAAGTGAAAAACTGAAAAGAAGTCCTGGGTTCTGAACCTGGGTTATTGGAAGAATGGTGTTGCCCTTGTCAAAAAGAGAAGAATCAGGAAAAATGAAGGGTTTAGAGAGATAAGTGATTTTAGTTTTGTACATGTTGAGTTTAAGATTTCAACAGGACACAATTTCCTGCCCCACGTTTCCCACTTTCCCTACATGTCCTAAAATTCTTCTCAGTGTGAGCTATGGTTTGGCTCAGAAATGAAATGAACTTGTGGTCACTAGTGGAATTTGACCTTTTAGTAACTCCTCTCTTTCCGAAAGGATCCAACACAGTTCTCTTCCTCTTCTTATCCCCATTTCCCAAGATTTGCAATGTGACCCTATGGTTTGGACTGCCATTGTTACAGTGAAATGTGATCTGAAACTGCTAGACAGGCAACCTTTTCCAATCAGACTTAGACTACCCAAATAACTCACTTGAATGCTGGTGGCGAATACTTACTCACACACCTATTCAATAAACTCAAAGGATTACATATTGACTCAAGGATTAAATATAAACCTCTCTTTTGGACTTTTAAAGTTTATCATGACTGAATAACCCTTCCTACCTTTCTAATCTTCTTACATATTACTCTTTTTCATATACATTGAAAACTAGTGACATTGATATTGTTGCTGTTTCTTGAACCTGATATTCCATCTCATGAATCCATGAATTTGCATTGCCTGTCCCTCATGCTTGGAATGTTCTCCTTCTTCTTTACCTCATAACTTCCCTGGCCTCCTTTAAGTCACAGAAAAAAACAAGCAAACATATGCTACAAGGAGCCTTTCTTGATTCCCCCATAAGATTAGTACCTTCCCAGTTTCATTATCTCCAATTTATTATTTGTATATCTTATTCATGCATTGTTTGCACATTATCTACGATATTAGACTGTAAACTTCTTGAGTGAAGAGACTTTTTTTTTCCTTTCTTTATATCACCAGCTTTTAACATGGTTCTTGGTACATAGTAAATACTTGAAAAAATGTTAGAAAGTTAGATTTCAGAATAATGCTGCCTAAGATATCCTTGCACCTTTAAGTAGGAGACAGCATCCTATAAGCTCTCCTAAGGCCATATGAATGAGGACACGTAGTTCCTCAGAAGAAGGAGGAAGAGGAGAAGAAAGAAAGGGAAGAAGAGGGGGGGAAGAGGAAGAAAGGAAGGTTAGAAGGAAGAAAGAGTATACATGATAAAATCCATGTGACCATCTCAAACTTTAATAATTTAAGAGATTTCATCAGTATAACTACTTCTTCCACCAGTGGACACAACCCCTGTATGACTTAAGAGATCATTTCTGAGAGTCTCTGTGTTTGAAAATTGAATAATTTTATCATAAATTTAGAGCTGGAGGGGAATTTTGAGATCATCTAGACATATATGTATGTATATATATGCATATACATATATACATATATGCCAACATTTGGACATGTGTTCTTTGTGTATATACACCATGCATTTATACATATATGCAAATATGTCTGTGCATGCATATGCATGTATATATCTTGTCCATGTCTATGTATATCCACATTACCAACTACCTATTGAATATCACAGAGTCATTTCAAATTGAATACATCCAAAACAGAACTCATTATCTTTTCCCCGAAATCTACCCTTCTTCTGAATTTTTTTTTTTTGGAGAACAATGCAAACCCTCTATCACCTAGGTTTGTAACCTCAGCATTATATTTGACTCCTTTCTCTTGTTTAACCCACATATCCAATCATTTACCAAATCTCGTCATTATTTTCTCTACAATATTTCTTATATATGCCCACTTCTCTCTACTCACAGAGCTACCACCTTAGTTTAGATCCTCATTCTTCCTTGCCTGGGTTAATGTAATAGCCTTCTAATTGGTCTCTCTCTTTTCAACCTATCCCACCACAATCCATTCTCCAAAATGGTTCTGAAGCAATTTTCCCAAAGTATATGCTTAAGCATCTCATATGAGTGCACACATGCACACACCCAGCTACATACTCAATAAACTCTAATGGTTTTCTCCTACACCTAGAATTAAATGTAAATTCATCTGCTTGACTTTTTAAATTCTTCACATCCTGGACCCCAACTATCTTTATCATCTTTTACCATATCATTTCTTTCCACACACTGTTTCAGTCATGCTGATCTACAGTTATCCCTTCCAAATCACAGTGGTTAAGGGCAGGACCCCCACAATTGGGAAAATCCACATAAAATATTTGGCCCTCCCTTTGTACCAGAGAGGAAGTCTGATATTTTTTTTCTTTTTCTTTTATGGGATATTTATACTATTTAATTATAAAATTTGGGTGAATTATTTGGTCAGAGGCTTTGTGTTATATGCTAGCCTTTTTTTTTTTTTTTTTTTGTTTTTTGGAGGGCAATTGGGGAAGTGACTTGCCCAAGGTCACACGGCTAGGTTTGTGTGTGTGTGTGTGTGTGTGTGTGTGTGTGTGTGTGAAGTGTCTGAGATCGAATTTGAACTCAGGTCCTTCTGACTCAAGGGCCGGTGCTCTATTCACAGCGCCACCTAGCCGTGCCTCCTGCTAGCCTTTTTATGTTGTCTGTGGCTTCCCCAAAACTCTCCAAAAATTCCCATTTAATTGTTTATGCTTACCCACAATATATCAAAACCACATTGGGAAAGTCTCAATGGGGAACGGATAGCTATACTTACTTTACCTCATACACAGTGTTCTATGACTTTTCACTGGCTCTCCCCCAAGCCAAAAATGCTCTTTCTCTCTACCTCTGACTCTTAGATTTCCTGATTTCCACTAAGACAATTCAAATGCCAGTTTCCTCAGAAGGCCTTTCCCATTACTATCCAGTTCCTAGTGCCTTCCCTTCTGAGGTCTCCTTCCATCAAATCTATATTTATCTTGTATGTGTGATTTATATGCCATGCCTCTCACACTAGAATGTAAGTTCCTTATGGTCAGAAAATATTTTTTTTTCCCTCTGTCTTTCTAAACTCAGGGATCAGTCCAATCCCTAGCACATGATAAATACTAAAGTAATGCTTTCTGATTGTCATTGATATATATAAACATATACAAAATATATTCAAAATGCTCAGCATGTGCACATATGTGTGTGTGTGCATGTGTGTGTAAGCCAGGTATATGCAAAATATGGGCAAGGTAATTCTGGTCTATGAATTTGCTGGTGGAGGCATCAGCAACTGGGCGGATCAAGAAAGTCTTCATACAGGGCTTTAGCAAGGGAAAAAGAAGGACGAAATAGTAGACATTTTAAAAATAAGTATAGAATGAGAGTTTTAATTTAGCCATGCAATTCTATTGCAGTTCTCCATGATGTCCATGACCTCAGTAATATGTACTGGGAAGTCTTAGGGTCACACAAGCTTATATCACCTACAAGAACCCAGCCTTAAATAACCTAACCTAATGCAGTCACACTCAGCAAACCAAGGTCATCTCTTCCACCTATAGGTCAAGGCCTTCATTGCATAACTGTTCCATCACTCTTTCCTCTCTAGGATGATCTCCTGATTCTCAGCTTTCCCTATCATGCCTCCACAGAAGCCTATTCACCCTGCGTGCTCCCTTAACCCCTGGACTTCTGACACAAATGTCATGACCTTTACTACAATGTCATGATCTGATTAGCTTGTTCCTGCCACAACATCCATTGTAAGGAAAACACCTTATCTAGCTTTATCTTTATCCTTCTCCAGTATCACTTACTGTCTGTATTTTCTCTACTTTATTCCCAGCAGATACTTCCCCTGATATAATTCCTTGTTTCCTTTATATGTTGTCTTCCTCCATTCAGAAGTAAGGTCCTTGAGAAGAGGTAATAAGAAGGCCCTTATTTCTGTTCATATTTGTATTACCAGTGCTTAACATAGTGTCTGGCACATTTATTGTTCAGTCATTCAGTCATGTATGACTCTGTGTGACCCCATGGACCACAGCATACCAATGCCATCTGTGAGGTTTTCTTAAAGGTAAAGATACTGGAGTAGTTTGTCATTTCCTTCTCCAGTAGATTAAGCAAACAGAATGTTAGATGACTTGTCTGGGGTCATGCAGCTAATAAATATCTGAGGCTGGATTTGAACTTAGGTCTTTTGACTCCAGGTCCAGTGTTCTATCAACTGAGCCACCTAGATGCCTCTGTCAGACATGTAATAATCACTTAAATAAATGTTTATGGACTTGACTCTCTACTCTGAACAATCTCCAGCATAGCTGAGTCCTATACGGGTACTTATATGTATCTTTCCTCATACCTGCAAAAGAGATTATGCCTTGGCAAGCACATATGGTGAAAATAGAATGAATGACTGTTGGGATGAATGTTAAATGCTGTCCTATTTGCTCCTTAGGCAGTAAGGAGAGAGATAGCAGGACTAGTAGGTAGCAGAAAGTAAAAAGAAGTATAACATGGGGACAGAGCAGAGGACTGGGGAGTCAGGTGACCTGGATGCTTGGAGGAAGAACTAGCATATTGGAGGACAGAAGCAAAATACAAAAATATCTTGTATGCTGAAACTATGAGCCAAATCTAATAAATCCAAGTCTTGCTCATGGGTTAAAACGATAACAAACAACAACTGCACACATACAAGATGCAAACCATGTGAATAAGCAACTGTTTGTGTGGAAATTTTAGTGGGGCGCAGTCTCAATGTGAAGCAAGTGGTGTGCAGCCAAAGGGGCCGTACTGAGCTCTTCATGAACAAAGGCGAGTTATATCCTGCTTCAGTATAAGTTGGTGCAAACACTTCTGGAGTACTGTGTTCAGTTTGGGATACCAAATTTTAGAATGCAGATGGAAAAACTGGAAGAATCCAGAGGACTACAATGGCGAAAAGCCACAGAACGCTGACAAAAGATTATCATTTGAAAGAACTGTGGGCATTTGGTTAAATAGAGACATAGAGATAAAGTTGTTTTCTATTTTCAATATTTGAAGGTTACCATATTGAAATGGAATTGACTTTTTGTGTGCTTGTCCCAAGGGGTAGTTAGGTGAGACAGTAGATGGAGCAGTTATCCCGGAGTCAGAAAGACTTTAGTACAAATGCAGCCTCAGGACTTACTAGATGTGGGACCCTGGGCAAGTCACTTAATCCTGTTTGCCTCAGTTCCTCATCTGTAAAATGAACTGGAGAAAGAAATAGCAAACCTCTCCAGCATCTTTGCCAAGAAAACCCCAGATGGGGTCTTAAAGAATCAGACATGACTGAAACTATTCAACAACAATAACATACTTCTCCCAAAGGATAGAATTAATAAAAATAGCTACTATTTATATGGCACTTATTATGTGGTAGGCACCATGTTAAATACTTTTCAATTATTATCTCATTTGATCCTGGTAACAACCTTGTTAGATAGGTTTTATTATCATCCTCACTTTACAAACAAGGAAACTGAGGCAAACAGAGGTTAATTGACTTTCCGGGTCACATAGTAAGTGTCTAAGGCTGGATTTGAGCTCAGGTCTTCCTGAATCTAGACCTTAGCTCTTTCCTCTGTACCAAGTATCTGCATAGAACAATGGGTGTTAATTACAAAGATTACTTTGAGTGAATACAAAGAAAATTTTTTTTCCTCATCTAGAAAATGAGTTTGTCCCTTTTGTCTCTGAAATGCTATAATGTGGCAAAGTTCAATCCCTCATTAAGTGATTATTTGACTCTGATCTTAGGATTCTGTGCAGTGTTTTGTTTTGTTCTGTTTGCATTTTTGGCTACAAGAACTGTTTGGTAAAAGAAATCAGGAAAGAGTCTGGAAAACATGTCTGATTTCCATTATTCTGTGTCTCGATGAGACAATCTTCCTTCCCATTTTATATTCAAAAATTATGGACTAAGATAAGATAAAAAAAAAAATTGGACCCAATCCCAGCTTCATGGACAGACACTCTTCCTCATTCTAATAAGTTGTTTTTCCTTCAGGTTATAGTTATTGCCACTGGCCTTCCCCCTTCCTACAGTAATCTCCCTCCTCTGTGCTCAGCGTCAGCAGGAACAATAATTACATTTCCATCATTTCCATCAGTCGCTGGATTCGACTTTGCCCCTGTGAAAAGACCTTTGCTCATGTCTGTATTTCTTAATTATGTTGTGAGATAATGATAACATCAAGCTCCTGAACCTAGGCAGGCCAACATAATCCCAGCACTACTGCTCACTTTCCTGAGGTGTTAGGACTCTCTGTGTGCTCTCCTGAAGCAGCTGGAGCTTCTCTCCTTTGCCATACACTATATAAAAGTTCTAATTCCCACCCACCCTCCCACCCACATTCTGTTCCTTTTGTTTGAAGAGAAAAGGGCAGTCAAGGGAAAGAAAGAAGGGAAAGCATTATATATGTATTATAGTAATGGGTATTTTAATAATCAGAGAATGTCGGAGCTGGGCAGGACATCAGAACATAGGATCTCAGAATCTTTGAGATGAAAAACATCTCAGAGATCATTTGATTGAACTCTGAATCCTGAGTAAGAATTCCTCCTGTAAAGGGGATCAACTAGCCTCTTCTTGAATCACACTTTCTTCACCTTGTTCTGTGAATCACAATCCACTTAACTATCACCTGAGACAGCCCATCCACTTCTGAGAGATGGTTCAAATTGCTTCAAAGTTGTTCTTTACCTCAGACTTAATGTCCTCCCTCCTCCCTTCCTCCCATCCTCCTGCCCAAGTTTGGAAATTTCAAATGTCTTATTTTAACTTAATTATTTGTATTTTTTCTTCCCCATTAGACTGTGAGCTCCTTGAGAATACGAACTGGTTTGTTTTATTTTGTTCTTGCTTTTTTTTGTAGCCTTAGTGCTTAGAACCATAGTACCATATTAGCTCTTTAATAAATGCTGTTGACTTATTTGACTCTCATAGGATTTCTGAGTTGGAATGAACCTCAGTGACCTTATAGTCTAACTCACACCTACAACAGTATAAACACCTGAGAGTATACATACCAAAACAGACAGGAACTATATGAGCATAAGCACAAAACAGTTTTTATACAAATAAAGTCAGATCTAAATAATTGATGTAATATTTATTGTTCATGGGTAGGTAAAGTCAAGATAATAAAAAAATAATAATTTTACCAAACTAATCTATTTATTCAATGCCATCCCAATTAAATTACTAAAAACCAAATCTTACTGAGTTACATACAGAAGAACAAAAGCTTAGGTACTTCAAAGAAATAGGGAAAAAAAGATGTAAAGGAAACAGATTTAGTAATAGCAAATCTTAAACTATATTATAAAGTGAGAGAATTATTGAAGACTAAAATCGATAATTTCAAAAATTTAATTTTAAATTGTCTTGAATAAATAAAACCTATGAATCTAAGAAGAGAAGGAATGCAGAAAATTGGGAAAAACCATTCATAGACAATCTCTTAGATAGGATGGAATATTGCTGTGGTATAGGAAATGATGAGCTTGTTGGTTTAGAAAAACATGGAAAAACTTGGACTTATGAAGGAAGAGGCTATCTTCAGAGAAACAGATGACAAGCGGAAATAAGCATAGTCTCATATTTATGCATTCAAGTATATATGTGTATGTGTATAGATGTGTGTATACATGTGTATGTATATGTATGTGTGTGTGTGTGTGTACTCACACACATCCATGCTTAATTTTAGCCTTCTTTGGGGAGAGGAGAAAGGGAAAAAAATGAAGTAAAAAGTATACAGCAGAGAATAAAAGAAAATCTACAAGGAAACAAATAAAAGTTGGGTAACTTTGGAAACAATTTATTATATAGGTTTTCTTGAAATGAAATTTACTGTTTTATATTGAATCCTCTTCTATGTTCTGTCTGTACACATCAATTTTTTTCTCATTTTGTATATAAGTTAAATTTTTTTTTTAATTTAAAACAACAACAAAATCCCCTCTAACACCATACTTCACAAGGGGCCATCCAATCCTTTGCTTGACGACCTCCAATGAGGGTGAAAGCTAATGAGCACATTCCACTTCTAGACAACTCTAGTTGATAGGATATTATAATGTCAGAGCTAAAGAAGACCTTAGAACATGAAAGAACATCAGAACCTAACAGGGCCTTAGAATTTAGAACAAAGAAGGTCAGAGATGGAAAGGATCTTAGAAAATGAAACAAAATTTTAGACTTGGAAGGAAACTTCAACCCTAAAACAAAAGATATCAGAGCTGGAAGAGCATTTTAAGATCATCTAGTCCAACCTCCTAATTTGCATAATAGGAAATGAAGACCCAAAAACATATCTCAGGTAGCACAGGAAATTAGTGACAGTTTAACCTAGAACCTTTTTATCCTTATTCTCAGATGGATACTTTTTTCCACAAAGTTTTGTTAACTTTTCAATATTTTTAAAAAATAATGAAGTATGAGACATTTTTAGATATTACCAAAGATACTTGGTTAATTAAGGCAGGTTTGTTTTAAAGCAAATATTTCATTTAACTAACAGGACACATGAGATAATAAATTTCCACAAGTATTAGTCATAGTTTCCATTACTAACCTGGGACCTTTCAGTCACTAAGCAAAGTACAGAGTTGAAATAATCCATAAGCAGAAATTTTAGGAGGATTGAAAAATGTTTTTATTTTATTTTAGACTCTGGGGCCAGTACAAACATACAGAAAGAGAAAAGAAACTAAAACATATCGTAAACTTAGATATTGGAACTTAAATCCAAAGGGAAAAAAAGCATATCATGTACATAGCAGAACATAAAAGAGGATTCAAATTAACAATAAATTTTCATTTCAAAAAATCTTGTATGATAAGTAATACATGTTGTGTTGAGAACTGTCCATCTTTTTCCTTGTAAGTTTTCTTTTGTTCTCAGTATTGAAATTTTAAAGGAGGATGTAAGTCATAAAGACTACTTAATGTAAAACATTCATCTCTAATGGTGAGATTCCAGGCACCATAACACCAAGGTGGTAGGGACACTTGGGTGTGGGAGGTTGGAAAATCTTTCACTCCCTCAGGTCATATCTTATAAACAATACCTAGGTCTTTATTATAATAGGGTATGGAAGCAAAAGGGACCTTAGAGACCACTTCTAATACCCTCATTTTTAGATGAAACTAAAAATAAAATACTTGAAGTGATTTACCCACAATTATACAGATTGCTGAACAACTTGGAAAGCAAGGCTTTGAAATTGTCCTCTGACTCCAAATTCAACCTTCCCTAAACTATTGTTGTCTTTGCATTTACTAAACCTTAACTTTCTGTTACTGAGTATCTGTGCTAGGAATAATGAGGATGCAAAGAAGCCCAACACATAGGCTTTGCTTCCCAAGGTTATAGTGTCTAACCAAGGAGGCAAGACACACATACATAAAAAGATATCAGTAAAAGACTCAATTAATAATAATAATAATGATGCAGGACTTCCAGAAGATGGTCCTTAATTAATGCAAGGTGGAAATTATGAATATTAGGAGTTCAGATGAGGGCTTGTGCAAAGGCTCTCTGTTGCCCCGAGTTTTAGAAACTAGGTCTTTCATAGATTCATCAAATATTCAGGCTATAAAGCTCCTTGGAGAACATCCAACTCAGACAATTTATTTTACATATAAGGACATGAAAAACAGAGAGTAACAGACTTGAATAAAGTCATACTTATATAAAGCGACAAAGCTAGGATTTGAACCCATTTCTAATGATTCTAGGGTGGGTGGCCTTTTCAGTAATACATGTGACATCTAGCCATTTTTCCAGTACTCTTGACCCAGCAGAAGTCTTAAAATGTGAATAGTAAATCTGAAATCTTTGTTCAGAATCATTTATAGTTGATGATTAAATAATACTCATTCTCTTGGGGTTATTTTTATGGCATGAATTTTGTGTGTGATTCTTCACATTCAATGTAATAGACTGTCTCATGATGAAACCAGGACAAAATGTGAAATAATATGGGACTAGACATAGCTGAACTTGTCAGATTGCATTAAAAACAATGTCTTCCGCATCTTAAAGTAGAAATATGCCTTCATTTGTTAGAACAAATAAAGAAGATCTTTAATATTCCAGGAATCAGAGAAAGGTCAGACCTAGGAAGGACCTTAGCCATAGCAACATGCAGAATGTCAGAGGTGGAAAGGATTTTAGAACATAGACCAAAGTATATCAGAGCTGGAAATGGAAGCCCCTGTAGCACTGAGGGAAGTATTTTTAAGCTATTTCATTTTGAACTTTTTAACAGTAAAGCCTTTATTCTCCAGCAAAGGCCAGATTAGTTCACATTGATAATAATCAGCATTTCCCCCAATTCTTGAAAACATTTTCTGAGGTCAATCCAGTGGTAACTGAGTTTTTATGTAAATGTACCTTTGCCTGCCTAACCAGCATCATTATAAAGCTATAACAATGTTTTGGAATGCTATATCTGAATTTTTACCATTGTTTATTATCCTATGCAAACTGCTTCCTTAACTGTGAAGCTGTGGTCATGTAGAAGCTAGATATACTTAACTGATTCATCCCACCATGATAATGGTGTTGTATCTGGATTTCATGAAATTTTCAAATGGTAATCCAATACAGATGTCAATCCTTTGAAGATTTTTGCAAGAGTTCTTTACTTTTTTGTTTGTCTGTTTTTTTTTTTATTTTTTTGTTTTATTTTGTATCACAGACCCCTTTCTAAGTCTTGGGAAGTCTCTGGACCCTTTCTCAGAAAAAAATAATGAAAAAATAAATACATAGAAGTATAAGGGAATCCAATTATATTCAAAGTAAAGATTTATTTATTTTCCCATTCACGTCCACAGCTCTCCTGAAATCTATCCATTGATGTGTTTAGAAGTCTGTGGACCATAGGTCCAAAGACCTCTGCTTTGGAGCATGGCCTCATGACATGCTGTGACCAAAGTATCACCTGGAACTACCCGTGTGTTGATGAACCTCTTAAAATGTAGCAAGTGTGCTGGGTTGTTCCAGGCCCATAATTGTCTTTCCAACCCCAAAAGGATTTTACAGATCTTGTATTCTGCTAGCATAGTCACCTTTGAAAGCCCAAACCCACTTCTGTACCACAATGAAGCATCAAAGTAGACTTCAGGGAAGGAGAAAAAAAATATACTAAAGTTCAAATCCAAGGCATAAGACACTGACAGCTGTGGGCCTATTTGATTACAGGTAGCCAGCATGGAGCTGTAAAAGAAAAAACCTTGTTTGATTGTTCTAATAGAATTTTTCTAGGAAATAGCACAGAGTCAACAAGGAGAAAGCTCTTGGTAAAATTTACTTGAGTTTCAAGAAAGCTTTTCATATAGTGGCACACAAAAGACATATACTAGGTCAGCAACTATGAAATGTTGGGGGAAATGTTTAAATGGATAAAAAACCTTGTCAAGATATTAAAAATAGAGAGCTAATTATAAGAACAGTTCAGGAGGGAGGAGTGTGGCACAGGATATTGTAGGTACTACCATGTAGATGGACTGTTCTCATCTGGTGATTTTTCTGCTATTGATGTGGTAGTAAAGAGAAATATGGAGCTTTTATTTCAAGAGTTCTCACAGCCCAGTTCAAATCAATCAATTCAAATAGCAATCAACAAATATTTATTAAGTGCCTATTATGTATCATTCACAGTACTAAACACTAAGAATACCAAGAAAGGCAAAAGACAATCTCTGTTCTGAAGGACTTCCCAATCTAATAGGATAATTCCATAATCTTTGTGGATCAAGAAGTGGTATTCATCAAGCCTGCGCTAAAACAGAGATTTTTGGGAAAAAAACTGCTTCATAGAGTTGAAGCAACTTCAGGATCACAACAAAACTTTAGGTTTGTAATCTCTGACATCTCTACAAGATAAAAAGCTTCTCTACTCATGTGATTATTTGGGGGTTTGTTTTATTGTTTGATTTTTGGTCCATACCTGTGATTTCATCTGTGTGAGGGAATCTTGGTATGGAAACCCCTTGCAATGATTCAAGACAGTGTATTAATGTGTCTTTTCCCACAATCCCTCCAACATCTATCAATTTCCCTTTCTGCCATCTTTGAAAATTTCATCAGTATAAGTTGGATCCTCAGAGTTGCTTAATTTGCATTTCTCTAATTATTAACTATCAGGAGCATGATTATATGACTGTTGGTGACTTGGGTTCTTTACTCCCAAAATAGCCTGTTCACCTCTTTTGATCATTCATCAATTGGAGAATGGCTCCTTTTCTTGAACATTTGAATCAGTTCCTTATGTAGCTAAAAAATAAACCCATTATCAGAGAAACTTGCTGCAAAGATTTTTTTCTCCCACCTATTTGGGAAAAAAACCTTCTTGATTCCATATAATCAAAATTTCCCATTTTATCGACTATGATCCTGTCTTACTTTGAATAGGCCTTCATTATGTATTATGTGCCGAGAACTGTCCTGAATGCTAAAAGTATAAAGAAAATAAAAATGAACAGACCAGGAGCTTGCATAGTCAGAGAAATGCCTGGAGGCAATGAGAAGTTAAATGATTTGCCCATTGTCACATAGTTAATATGATTCAGATGCCAGACTATCAATGTTACACAGCCTTTCATTTTTTTTTAAAGACTATACCTGTGACTTCATTGATGCAGGTAGCTCAAGGTGATGAAACACCCCCCTACTTATGCAGATTAGCACCCACCTGCCACTGAAGCGCTTTAATATCACTTTGTAAAAGTTCTGTTATAATGTCTTATCTTGGCACGGATTAGGAGTATTAGAAATGGAGTTAGGGGGAAATAAGAAGGACATGGGAGGGAGGAAGAGGAAAGCTGCAGGAAAGAGTTGGATGACAATTCTGTGAGGATTATTTAGGAGTATCAGTAAGGATTCTCTGGGCTAGAGTGTATGGAATGGCAATTGGCCATTGGTAGCACCTAAGCCAGTGGAGAAAAGGGGCAAATGGGAGAGATGTCAGGTAGAAATTACAAGATTTGGAACCTGTTTGACTCTGTGGGGTAAGAGAGAGGGAGGAGTTAATGATGAGACTTAAGATATAAATGTAGGTGACTAAAAGAATGGTGGTAACTACAACACAAATAAGAAAATTCAGAATCAAAGTTACGGGTTTGGAGATGAATTGGAGGTAGACTAAACTGCCTCAAAAACTAATGGGTACCCATACACTGGAAGCCTTTAAGCAGATTCTAGATGACCCCTTGTCTAGCATGTTCTCTTTTTCTATTTTATCTTAACATTCTTTTCTTTTTAAATTTTGAGTTCAAAATTCTCTCCCTCCCTCCTAAATCCACTGAAAAGGCAAGAAAATACTATCGATTAAAAATGTGAAATCATTCAGGTCATGTTTCATATAAGTCACATTTTTTAAAAGCAAAATAAATGACAAAATTATAATTCAATTTGCACTTAGAGTTCATCAGTTCTTTCTCTGGAGGTAGATAACATTTTTAACATCATCAGTCCTTTGGAATTGTCTTGGATCATTGTATTGATCAGAGTAAACAAGCCTTTATATTGCTATTATTGTGCACAATTATTTCCTGATTCTTTTAATTTCACTTTGCATCAGTTGATATAGGTTTTGTCATGTTTCTTTTTTCTTTTCCCTCCTGAAACTACCTCCCTTGTCATGTCTTAAAGCATAATAGTACTCCATCACAATCTTGTGCCACAGCTTGTTCAGCCAGTCCTCAAATGACTGACTATCCCCTAACTTTTTAATTCTTTGCCACCACAAAAAGAGCTGCTATTTTTATACATCCAGGTCTTTTCTCTTTTTATTTGATCTCTTTGGGATACAGACCTAGGAGTGGTATTACTGGATCAAAGAGTATGCATAGTTAGATAGCCTTTTGGGCATATTTCCTGATTATCCTACAGAATAGTTAGACTAGTTCACTACCCTAACAGTTTGTTAATGTATCTATTTTTCCTCATCCCTTCCAACAGTTGTCATTTTTGATTGGTGTGAGGGTTTTAAAAATTTATTTATTTGTTGTGGTGGTGGTTTGTCCTTCATTCTCAAAGAGGATCATGAAATCAGGAGGGTGATGTCATGACTTGCAAGTGAACTAGATTTAAGTTAAGGAGGGCTGGGCAAAGTCACCAGCCTCACTTTCTCCTCCAGGAACCATCTGGGTCTAGTGGCCAGATATAGATCAAAATAACTGGAGATGACCCAGCACTGACTGATACCAATTTGATAATGTTTGTTTAAATCATAGGTGATGTAGATATAAGCCACACCATTGTTCTTAACCTGCAAAAGATATCTAGCAAGAAAACCAAAACCTAAGACAGCAATACTTCGAATACTGAGAAAAGAACCAGATGCAAAAAGTAGATTCAGGTCCTTTCAAAGTGAAACATCAACAAATCCCAAGGGGAACCTCTCAGCTTTTTATTATAGATTTAAATATTAAAACTTTAGTATATAGTAGAGAAAAGTAGAGAAAAGAAAAAGAAACATTAAAAACTTAAATATTGAAACAAGCACAAAATAAGAGAAGAAAAAAAAGCATGCCATGTGCATAGCAGAACATGAGAGGATTCAAAATATAGAGGAATAAATTTCCATTTCAAGAAATCCTATATAATAAATAATACATATTATATTGAGAGATGCCCATCTTTTCTTTGCTTCCCATAAGTTTTCTTTTGTTCTCTGCTGAGCATTTTTTCACTTTCTTCTTTCTCCCTTTCTCAACCCCACCAGAAGGCTACAATTAAGCACAGATATATTTATGTACAGATACAGATATATACATGCATATATACACATATATACATAGACATGTACTTTCCCTAACAAATTCTACTCCTGATCTTTGTTTTTATGTTTGTGCATATTTCTTACTTCTTATCCCTCCTTACTCTTCTACTTTACTTCTACCTGTTATATTGCCCCACTATTATTTAACCTAACCCCCCTCCAAGGATCCCTAGCTTATCCTCCCATTCCCACAAAGATAAACACTATTCTATCCTGCTCTTTAACCTATTCCCTCATCCTGCCCTCTAGAGATCCCTCCTTTATCCTTTCCCCCCTCCCCATCACATTAGCATTTTATTTCTTTCTGGATTTAGAAGATTTTTATACTATTATATATAAATATATACATACATACATATATACACACATATGTATTGTTTCCTCTTGAACCCATTCCTGATGAAAGCAGGTTTCCAGAACTAACAGCCCTCCTCAACTATCTAATCCCTCTGTGTCACTTTCTAACCTTTTATTGGCTCTGCCAGTCCAAACTTTTATTTGAGACATTATTTTAAAGTTGTTTGGATGGGAATGTTAGAAGAGTTCAGATGGATTCTAGCCTGTGCTCCCCCATCTTGTCTCCACCCTTGTCTGGTATATTTTGATGAGGAGTATGTGTGGGGTGGGGGAGTAGATGATCTTTGAGGTCAGTTCCAACTCTGAAATTCTATAAATATTGTCTTTAAAAAAAGTTCTGGTAAAATCTTCTAGTCAGAAAGAATTTTGAAGATAATAAAAGAAAGACATGATGGGAATATATTCTCATAAGTCATTCTGGAGACCTTTGATAGATAGGGATTCCTACTCATAAGGTAGGAACAAACATTTCAACATAGAAACCAAGGTGGATAAAATGGTAGAAATGTTGTCATCATTAAGCTATGAATTTGCCCATGACCCAGCTAATTCCTCCTGAAGCTAGAAATTTTTCATCATCAAAATTCATCAAAATCCTTAAGAAAAAATGTGAACCTTTGTTTTCTCTGTTAACTTTTTAATATTGTAGAATAAAACTACAATCATGAGGACTCAGTTTGCTTCAAAATGAAGAAGAGTTGAGCCTATTCTGAAAATGCTGAGCTATGAAAGGAACAAAAGCATATTACCTATTGTCTTTTCTAGAGCAAAACAGCCCTCAAAGAGTATTTTTCCACTAGGATTTCTGTGAGAAAATTATGACCATTTATTTCAGAAGTGCCCAAATCTTTCCTGCCAACCTGCTGGTGCTACAGGTCTTCTTCAGTTCCCCAAGTGGCTGCATGTTTCAGAACAGCAGGCTAGAAAGGTAGGAGAAATAGAGACTTGTAGAAATACTGACTTGTAATGTTTTCAGTAATTATCTTCTAGAAGAAATGACCAGCAGCTGGGAATCTGCACTACTGAAACCATGGAAATGATTCAGATTTTGACATGTTAATTAGGAGCAATCATTCTTTTGCTGATCAACCCAACTTATATGATTACAAATAAATCTGTGCCCCTGTCAGTATCAAATGTCCATTACCATTAAAGCACAGAGTTACTGCAAGATCCTCTTTTAGGGAAACAGAATTATATACACATGGGAAAGAACATATTCTCTTCTGCCGCCTCAAATGATAAATGGAAAGAAATAATTGCCACAGAAACATTTGGGATGGTAATGGTAAAGGAGGGGCTATTCTTTGATTCTTAGGCATGTGCACAAGTATCTATTATAGAAATCTTTTTTTTTTCCCTACAGTCTGTAGAAAAGAAAGTGTAATCAAGTCCTTTCTTGGTTATCATCTACTGTATAGTCTTTGAACACTAGAAATAGGTTGGGGGAACCACCAAAAAAATCAACAAATTATTGTGGGTAGGGGAAAAAATAAATGTGAGGATGGTGAACAAAAAGGTGAGTAGTTAATCTAAAATATGGTTATGGATTTGCCGGTAATTAAAAATGTTATGTAGAGAACACTATATTGTACAAAATGAATGCTAGAGTTTTCTGAGAGAATAAGTAAGTGTAATATCACTCAATTCATTTTATATATATATATATATATATATATATATATATATATATATATATATATATAATTACAGACCATGCTCCAGCCATCCCTCAAGTACAACGTGGTATCTTGCTATGTACCCTGCTCACAAAGACAAAGACCTCAGCCCTTTCTCTTGCTCTAAAAAGGGTAATCAAATCAATCCTAACACTATACCAAAAAGAATGTGGCCCTACTCACAATCTCTGACAGTCTACTAGACTAAAATGACCTTCATCACCTCCAGTCTTTCAGATGTGTTGTGTCCTTTTATTAGATTGTGAGCTCTGAAAGGGAAGAGACTCCTTAAAATTCCTTCATTTTATCTGACCACACACGACCTATTGTGCTATATCTCTCTTTCACTTCTACACTAGATACCTTAACTTCCTCTCCTCTCATTCATTTCTAAACCCTCTGCACACTGACTACTGACCTCATTATTTGCCTGCAGCTGCTCACTCAAAAGTTACCAAAGATCTCTTAATACCCAAATCTAACTGCCTTTTGTCAACCCTCATCTTCATTGACCTCTCTGTAAATCTGTTGATCGCCCTCCCATCTTGAATAATCTCTCATCTGTATGCTTAAATGGTGCTGATCTCTCCTACTTCTCCTACTTTGTGATTACTCCACAATTTTCTTTCCTGTGTCTTCATCCAAGTTCTGCCTACTAGTCATGGCTTTCTCCCAAGGCTCTGTCTTGTGCTCTCTTCTCTTCTCCCTTTATACTTTCTCATTGGTGATCTCATTAACACCAAAGTTTCAATTATTATTCCTATTAAAATGATTCCCAGATCCATATTTAGTCCCAATCTCTCTCAATCTCACATTGCTGTCATTTTTATATCAGGAATTAAATACCCCATAGAATACAAAATGTCCAAATCAGAATGCTTTATCTTTGCCCAAAATTTCTCTTTTCCTCTTTTGCATTTTCGTTGAGGGCACATCTAATTTCCCAGTCATCCAGTCTTACAACTGTTATGGGAATGGGAATTTAAGATCCTTCCTGCCCCTAGGCCCTTTGATAGGCCTAAGTGCACCTGGAGCCTGTGGTGGGAGGCTTGGTTTTCAGGAATGCCTTTTGATTGGGCAGTGGGTCAAGAAGGTTGTGACATTCTCTGAGCCAGGAGAAGGCTATATAAACCCTGATGTGAGGCTTTGTTTTTGGAGCTCACTTTGAGAAGTGTTGTGTGATTTGACCAGATGAGACACTGGGCAGCCATTGAGAGCCCCCAGCTTTGAAAACCCAGATGTTGATACTTCCCTCTCTGGTAACTAAGTATGGATGTAATCCATACTTACATCCAAGTAAGTATCAGACTGTTGGAGGTCTGTCTGCTTGATCTGTTTCTCTGTCTTCTTGTAACTTCTATATACTCTGAAGTTCAGGGTGCTTACTTTTTCCCCTGAACTAGGTAAATGGTATGTTTGATTGATTAAAGCAAGATTGTTAACCCATTTTGAGTTGCTTTCCTTTAGAAAAGCAGATCTAAGAACCTGTGTTGGCAGCCACCCTGGGTATATCAGGGTACTTGCTGTGACAACAGTCCAAGTATCCTTTACTGTTTACTCACCTTTATGCCACAAGTAAGATCTATTATCAAATCTTATCACTTTTCCCTTCACATTTGTTATATATGCCTTCTCTCTGCTAATACCACCACCACTCTAGTGCAGGCCCTCATCACCTCATATCTGGACTACTGTAATAGTTTTCTGGTTAGTCTCCATGCCTCAATTCTCTTTCCATACCAATTTTAGAATTCCAATTTGATCATGTGAACCCCCAACTCATTAAAGTCCAATGGTTTTATATTACCTCCAGACTCAAGTATAAAATCCTCTGCTTGGCATTAAAGCCCTTCACAGTATGATTCCTTCATACTTTGTATTCCAGTGCCCTTGACCTGCTTGCTTATTTGTCAAACATGACTACTCTCCTGACTCAGTGGCTTTTTAATAGCTGTTCACCACACTTGAAATGTTCTCCCTTTTCTTCTCTTCCTTTTGGAGTCTTTTTAAAATTCAGCTTAAATCCCACCTTTTTGCAAGGGGTCTTCTCCCTCTACCCTCATTCCAACCTCATTGTTAATATCTTCCATTCCAGATTACCTTCCTTTTACACTGTATATACTGTATCTTCTATGTGCGTAGGTATTTGCATGTTGTCTCCTCCATTAGAATGTGAATTTTCAAGGGAGGAGATAATATTTTTGTCTCTCTTTGTACTCTGATTTTCTGCATTATCTCAATTGTTAACATGTGCATCCCTAATACCTACCACAATGCCTGGCATAGAGTGTTCACTTAATAAATACATGTTCTCTCATTCATTCACTCATTATAGCACCAATCAATTTCCCCTTAACAATTATTTAATTTTTGTGTGGATTAAACACCTAAAATAATCAAGAAATGAATATTTGTTTGACACTGCTGCCCATTCACTTCCTTTTCATTAAAAGATATCATTTCATTTCCTGAAGCTTTTTTTTTCCCTTGAGAAATGGAAGCAGATTTCTAGTGATGCCGTCAAGTACAGTGAGGTGGTCAAATAGTAAGTGATGACACGTCTAGTTAAGAAGGTAATTTTGCTTAATTTGGAAAAAAATGAAGAAAAATATTATAAAAGTTAAGGCTCTTTGAACATGGGCTTCAAACCACAGAAGCAGAATCTGAGTTGGAAGAAATCTCAGAGTAAACTTTGTCTAACCCTGATGTGAACAGAAGCCCCCAACCCTACAACATCCCTGCCAAGGAATCAATCAGCCCTCTGCATGAAGTCCTCTATTGATGTGAAACTTGCTGCCTCTGGAAGCAGCCCAATCCACTTTTGTTTAGTTTTAAGTCTTAAGAAGTATTTTTTGCTTGTTTCTTTGGTTTCACTTACATCAAGTTAAACCAACCTCTCTGCAACTTCCACCCATTTATACTAGAATAGTTGTACTCTAAGGGGCAAAGCAAAATAAATCTGATACATCTTCTACATGAAATCCCTTAAAATACCTTGAAAATGGTAATTATGTGCCTTAAAAGTATTCTTCAGGTTTAATATTTTCAACACCCTAAGTTTTTTGGTGTGGTCTCAAATGTCCTCAACATGCCAATTGTATAATATATTTTTTAATTTTTTCCATATTAGCCATGTTGCAAAAGGAAACACACACACATGCACACACTTACACAAAATTAAAACAATATCCAATCTGTACCCCAGAGTTCATCAGTTCATCATTTCTCTATCTGGAGGTGGATAGCATTTTTTTTATCATGGATCCTTTGGAATTATCTACATAATATTTTTATGTATACACACATATTGTTTCATATTGTATTATATCATATTGTTATGTTATATTATATTGTATTACTGTATATATATTTTTGTGGGAGTATATACTGCCTCTATAGCTCTGAATTCCTCGTGAGAAGAAATTCCTTCATTTTTGTCTATGTACTTCAAGTCTTTAGTACATTTAATTATGCAGTGTAGGTGCTTAATAAATGCTGGTTTTAGGTGGAATCAACATAGTAGAATAAAGGGAGACTCTCAACTGAACTCTCTCAAATTCCCCATCAAACAAATTTAAAATAATGCCTCAAAGTGAATCATGGAGTGGCAGAAACAACAAAAGGATGGGGTGGAACAATTTTCCAGCCCAAGACAAATTAAAAGGTTGGCAAGAAATGTCTGTCTCACTGGTGTAAGAGTGAGCCATGTACCAGCCACCCAGCACCAGACCTTGGAAGTAACTGAATCAGCAGTGGGAGTAGTTTTTTTTTTTCTGGAGCCTACATGTTGGTAAGGGGGTCAGACAACTGGTCAGAATAAGATTTCAGGGGACACATTGCTAGTACTAGGTTAAGGGCTCTGTTGCATTGCTCATATGTGGTTCCAGGTTGCAATCCAAAATCAAGAATGAGAACTAGTAGGAGCAGGAGCTCTTATCATGGATCCAGTGCTTGTGGTCACTCATAGACTAAAGCAGAGGCCAGGAGAGCAGTGACTACATCCCTCCTTAGACCACACAACCTTGAAGGAAATGAAGGCAAGCAGAGTTCAAGAACTAGCTCTGAAACAAAGAAGTATGAAAAAAAATGAAGCTTGGGACCTTCTACCATAGGAAGGGATGCCCAGCTTTAAGATAATGTTATAAGTTGAGAAATAGCCTGAAAAATGAGCAAAAAGAAAAAGGGACCTGACCATAGAAAGTTGCTACGATTACAAGGAAGATCAAAATACAAACTCGAAGAAGACAACAATGTCAAAAGAGCTACATGCAAAACCTCAAAGAACAATGTGACGTGATCTTAGGCAAAAAAAAAATCCTAAAAGAGATCTAAAAAGATTTTTAAAATGAAATAGGAGAGACAGAGGAAAAATGAGGAAAGAAATGAGAAGGATGTAAGAAAAGCATGAAAAGAGTCAACAGCTTGGTAATGGACACACAAAACACTGAAAGTAACACCCTAGTACAAGAGAATAGGTCAAATACTTAAAGAGTCATAAAACATCACTGAAGAGAACTCCTTAAAAATCAGAATTCGCCACATGGGAAAAGGTGTGCAAAAATTCACCAAAGAATTCCTTAAAGGGGGGAGGATCCAAGATGGCGGAGTAGAAGCACGACCCTCCCGCGGCTCCGGCTTCCACCTTCCCCAATCCATGTAAAAAGGGGACTCTAAACAAACTTTGGAGCTGCAGAACCCACAAAATGACAGAGAGAAGCTAACCTCCCGCTGAGGACAGCCTGGCAGGCCGGCAGGAATGCAGCACAGCGCTCTGGGAGCCGAGCCCAGCCCCACACGAAGGCTTTAGCCTCAGGGCAGGTCTGACCAGCCGCCAGCCAGAGGGACTCCAGATCAGCAGCAGCTGTGGCCGTTTCCAGAATTATCAACACATAGACACAAAGGACAAAGTGAGAGGTCAGTACAATCTGGACTTTGGGACCAGTAAGTGGGAGTGCATGGCTTTTACCCCCAGGGCAAAAAGCCACTGATACACTGGCACAGCCAGCCAGTGCCACGTGGCGGCTTCAGCTCTTAGCCTGCAGAGTGTAGGGGGACCAAGCACCAGTCTGAGGGGTAAGCGCTCTTGCTTTAACCTGCTTGGATCTGGATTGCAGTCTAGGGTGGAGGTTCTGGGGTGTGTGTCCAGCTTACCAGAGCACGTGGAGACCTCAGAGAGGGCACCCATCTAATACCTCCGGCAGCTGAGAAAACCCCAGCGTTTATGAAGAAATCTCCCCTTTCTGGTGGCAGAGTCTTACTGTGGCAAAAGGCTGAAAAGTCAAGTAATTGAGTGGCAAAATGAGCAGGCAAAGGAAACAAAGAAGACAGAAGATTCCAACAATATACTCCTATTTTGGGGACAAGAAGGAGCAAGGCATGGAACAGGAGGAAAACAGTGAAGTCAGAACTCCTGCACCAAAAGCTTCAAAGGAAAATACAAGCTGGTTAGAGGCCATAGAGGACCTTAAGAAAGATTTTGAAAACCAAATAAGAGAAGTGGAGGAAAAATTGGGAAGAGAAATGAGAACAATGCAAGAAAATTATGAAATGAGAGTCAACAGCCTGACTGAGGAAATTAATACTTTAAAAAAGGCAATGAGGAGAAGAATGCCTTAAAAAGCCGAATTTGCCTGATGGAAAAAGACTCTCAAAAACTCAATGAAGAGAATCATTGCTTCAGAATTAGATTGGAGCAAATGTAAGCTAATTACTTTATGAGAAATCAAGATGGTGTTAAACAGATCCAAACAAATGAAAGAATAGAAGGCAATGTGAAATATCTCCTGGGAAAAACCACTGACCTGGAAAATAGATCCAGGAGAGATAATTTAAAAATTATTGGACTGCCTGAAAGCCATGACCAAAGTAAGAACCTAGAAATCATCCTCCAGGAAGTTCTCAAAGAAAACTGCCCTGATGTTTTAGTACCAGAGGGCAAAATAGCGGTTGAAAGAATCCACTGATCACCTCCTGAAAAAGATCCCCAAAAGAAAACTCTAGGAATATTATAGCCAGGTTCCGGAATTCCCAGATTAAGGAGAGAATATTACAAGCAGCCAGGAAGAAACAATTTGAATATTGTGGAAACACAATCAGGATAACCCAGGATCTGGCAGCTTCTACATTGAGGGATCGAAGGGTTTGGAATATGATATTCCAGAGGTCAAAGGAGCTAGGATTAAAACCAAGAGTCACTTACCCACCAAAACTGGGTATCATGTTTCAGGGGAAAATATGGTCATTCAGTGGAATAGAGGACTTTCAAGCATTCTTGCTGAAAAAACCAGAGTTGAATATAGAAAATTTGACATTCAGATACAAGAAGCAAGAGAAGCATGAGAAGGTAAAGAAGGAAAGGAAATCATAAGGAACTTATCAAAGTTGAACTATTAACATTCCTACATGGAAAAACAATAATCATAACTTATGAAACTTTTCTCAGTAATTGAAGGGATTAGAAATATATACATATACATACATTTTTTAATATATGAGGGTATATGGGCATATGAATGCATATGTGAATGTGTGTATATATGTTTACAGGTATACATAGATAAAGGGCACAGGTCCAATTTAACAGGAAGGAATGATACTTAAAAGGTGAAATTAAGAGGTGAGAGGAATATAATGAGAGGAGATGGGGAGAGACAGATTAGGGTAAACTATCTCATACGGAAGAGGCAAGGGAAAATGGTTGCAACAGAGGGGAAGAATAGGAAGGCAAAAGAGAATGGGTTAACCTTATTCCCATTGAATCTGGCTTGAGGAGGGAGTGAAATACACACTAAATAGGGTATCTCACCCTATAGTGGCGGGGGAGGGTATAAGAAGGGGAATGATAGAAGGGAGGGTAGCCTGGGGGGGAGGGAGGTTGGAAGCACTCACTTTTGAAAATAGATGGGATCATAGTGGAGTGTAGAGAGGGCAGGAGGTGGGATAGGAGGGAAGGAAGTATAATCAGTCTTTTACAATGTATCTACTATGTTATTGTTTTGCATTAGCCACACATGTGCAACCTATACTGAACTGCGTATCTTCCCAGTAGGGGTGGGTGATGGGGAAGGAGGGGAATGAATCTGGAATTGAAAGTTTTGAAATCAAATATTCAAATATGTATATACATACATATATGTATATATATGTGTGTGTGTATATATATATATATATATATATATATATATATACTATTATTAATACCATCTTACATGAAATTGGGAAATGGGATGTGCAGGCACTGAGGCATAGAGATCCACTGGAAAAGTGGAAAGGGGTATGGGGGAAAATGTGGGAGAGAGAAGATTGGAGGAGGGGATATCCTGTGGGACTGCTATTTTGGGGCAGTGGGTGGAGGAGAAATGGGGAGAAAATTTGTAACTCAAAATCTGGCGGAAACAGATGATGTAAATCAAAACTTAATAAAGCATTAAAAAAAACAACCTAAAAAAAAGAATTCCTTAAAAATATATTTTGGCAAGGAAAAGCTGATGACTCTATGAGACATCAAAAAACAATCAAACAAAATCAAAAGAATGAAAAAATAGGAGAAAATGTGAATATCTCTTTGGAAAAACAACTGACCTAGAAAATAAGTCAAGGAGAGATAATTTAATAATTATTGGACTACGTGAAAGATGTGATTGAAAACAAAAGCCTAGACATCATTTTTTTTAAAGAAATTATGAAGAAAACCTGCCCTGATGTCCTAGAAAATGAGGGCAAAATAGAAATTGAAAGAATCCACCAATGACTTCCTGAAAGAGATCCCAAAATGAAAACTCCCATAGATGTTAAAATCAAATTCCAGACCTCCATGGTCAAGGAGAAAATATTGCAAGCAACTGGAAAGAAACAATTAAAATATTGTGAAGAGACAGTTAGGAAAACACAGGATTTAGCAGCTTCAAAGTTAAAGCATTGAGGGGCATGGAATATGACATTCCAGAAGGTAAAGGAGCTAGTATTACAACCAAGAATTACCTACCCAGCAAAACTGAGTATAATCCTTCAGGGGAAAAAGTGAACATTTAATTAGATTACTTTAATTATTCTTGATGCAAAGATCAAATCTGAATAGAAAATTTAACTTTCAAATACAAGAATCAAGAGAAGCATGAAAAGGTAAACAGGGAAAGAGAAACTGTAAGGGATTCAATAAGATTAAATTGTTTACATTTCTACATAAAAAGATGATACATGTTACTCCTAAGAACTTTCTTGTTATTAGGGCAGTTAGAAGGAGTATACATAGACAGAGGGCAAGGGGCAAAAGTGTGAATTTAATATGATGGGATGATATTTAAAAAAAAGTGGTAAGAAGGGAGGATGCACTTAGAGAAGTGAAAAGGGGGTTTAAATTCTTTCACATCAAAGATGTGCAAAAGAACTTTTATAGTAGAGGGAAAGACAGGAGGGTGGTAGATAAAACTTCAATCTTACTCTCATCATAATTGACTCAAAGAGGTAATAATATGTATATTCAGTTGGACACAGAAATTCCTCTTATGCTAGGGGAAAGTAGGAAGGAAAGTGAATAAAAGAAAGGGGGTTCATAGAAGGGATGGTGGATTGGGAAGGTGGTAGTCAGAAGCAAAACACTTCTCAGGAGGGACAGGGTGGAAGAATACAGAGAAATAGAGAGAGAGAGAGAGAGAGAGAGAGAGAGCAATATAAGGTCAAAATGAATACATGATTTATACAGAAATTGTCATACCATAAGCAAATTGGAGAATCATGTAATAGTTTATCTGTCACATCTATGAATACAGGAATGATTTATGACCAAAATTATCACAGAGAGCATTATGGCATGTAAAAAAATTCATTTTGATTAAATTAAATTAAAAAGGTTTTTTTTCCACAAAGAAAAATAATGCAGCCAAGAGTAAAAGAAAAGCAGAAAAAGCAGAAAACTGGGAATACTTTTTATAGCAAGTTCCTTGGATAAAGACATCATTTCTCAAATATACAGAAAACTGAATTAAATTTATAAGTATATGTGTCATTTCTCAATTGAAAAATGGTAAAAGGTTATGAACAGGCAGTTTCTAGAAGAAGAAATCAAAGCTATCTATAGTCACATGAAGAAGTCTTCTCAATGACCATTAATTAGAAAAATGAAATTAAATCAACTCTGAAGTACTGGCTTACACATTTTGGCTAATATGACAGAAAAGGGAAATGACAAATGTTGGAAGGAATATGGAAAAGCTGGGAAACTAATGCATTGTTGGTAGAGTTGTGAACTGATCCAACCATTTTGTAGAATAGTTTGCAACTATGCACAAAGTTCTATCAAATGTGCACACCTTTTGATTTAACAATAGCACTACTAGGTCTGTATATCAAAGAGATAAAGAAGAATAGAGACCCATATGTACAAAAATATTTATCGCAACTCTTTTTGTGCTTGCCTTCTCAAAGAGGGGGAAAAAGGAAAAAGGGAGAGAGAATTTGGAACATAAAATTTAAAAAAATTGTTTTTACATATAACTGGAAAAAATAACATATTTTTATAAAGAAACACTGGTTAATTGGGTGATTCATTGATTTACTAAAATGTGGCTTCCAAAAGTGAACAAATTAATATAGTACTAAAATATTAATTATCACTCTATCCTGCTATAGTTTTGATATTCAAGGAACAGAACAAACATATATGCAACATTATGATGGATATAGATGGATAATTTATAATCAAATTTATCATATACCTAAGTAGAAAAAAGGCACATTGTGTCCGAATATTAAGAACAGATCCAAAGTTGATTGCAGATATTTTTTGGAAGCACGTGATTTTTGTATTTCAATCATTATACATCACTGCCCTTTGAAAGAATATCCTCTACTAGAGATTAGATGCCCACATGTTATAGAAGATGTTAAGGATGTTCATTAGTTGGAAGAATGGACTAGATTAGGATAAGGATTTTTTTTCACAATTTATATGTTATGATTCTCATCTACATCTAAAGTAAGCAGAAATTCAATTCATTAAATATATATTAAACACTTGCTGTATGCAGGACACAGGTCCAAGAACTGAAGTAGATATACAATTTATAAGCATTTATAGACCAGTAGGATAATAAGATACAAATGTGCTTAATAATAATTGGTAATAGCTCACAATAAATGTATTTGAGAGTGAAAATAAAGTATTACTTCCACAAGACCAAGATTCACCCAATGGCTAAATGGTCAAAAGGATATGAACGGGGGCGGCCAGGTAGCACAGCGAGTAAGAGCAACGGCTCCAATGTTGAGAAGACTTGGAGATCGAATCCTGGGCTCAGACACTTAGCACCCACCCAGACACACCTGGCCGTGTAACCTTGAGCAAGTTACTTAACCCCAATTGCTTAAAAAAAAAAGAAAAAAAGGATATGAACAATTATTTGTCAAAAGAATAATTACAATCTATTTAAAGCGATATGAAAAATTGCTCCAAATACCTAATAATAAGAAAAATGCAAATAAAAATAACCATAAGTTTCAACCCACATGCCACAAACCCCAAACATAGGAATAGTCAGTGTTGGAGGGATTATAAAAAGACAGGCACTATAGTGCATTATATAGCTGCAGGTGGAGTCAAGAATTAGCACTTCTATTAGAGAAAGTAATTGGGGATTTTTCTAGAAAAGTAACTATAACATCCATACCCTTTTACCTATAGTCCACTTGTAAGAAAGGAGGTAAAAAATAGACATAAACACAAATATTCATGCCATCATTTGTATATGTGTAAGTATGTATGTTTGTGTGTGGTGAGAAAGACCTAGAAACAAAATAGATACTATATGCCAAAGGCTGGCTAAATAAATTATTAGGTATGAATTAACGATATGTTATTGCATAGTAAGAAATTACAAATATGAGCAAAACATATAATAGCAAGACATATTAACTGAGGCAGAGTAAAGTAAGCTGAAAGAAGAAAATAATATAAAGACAACAACAAGGGAAATGGAAAAGAATAAACAAATCCAAATGAATGTTATTTAATTATAATGACCAAGCTTGGCTCCACAGAAAAGATGAGAATATGCACTTTCTTTCCTTCTTTGACAAGATGAAGGATGATTTAGAATACTGCATAGATTGACAGATATAGTTGACATTTTGGTTACTTTTCCCTAAATGTTTTTTTTTAATTCTTTGTTACTAAGGTTGGCTCTCAGGTAGGAAAAGGTGGAACTCTATAATTAGAAATGTAAGTGAGGCAGAAACAAAAGATATTAACATTATTTTTTTAAAGAAGAAGAAAATGACATGGTACATAAGAACCACCAAAAAGGTCATTTTCAAAGGGAAATTAGGGAGTTCACAGCCAAGTGTCTTATATTTCTCAGAAAAATGAAATGTAAAGCCATAATTCTTTTAGCACAACTGTCTGATGTTGTTATAATTCCTTCTAAACCCACTGAGCATTACCGATAACCCAAATCCAAGGGAAAGCAACTCTTAAGAGTTAAAATCCAGCTGCTTTCATTTCTGTCTCCTCTATGCCTCAGCCCAATAAGAATTGTTTTTTGTTGTCATTATTATTGTTGTTTTTTCTAAGAGTAGTTTATGCAAAGATAATGGTAGCCAATTTTAATTGGTGACTTCTTAAATGTCTGAACCACATTCTGAGGGGCGACCCTAGTTAGATTCAAAAATGAAGTTACTTTTATTATCTAATAAAGTAGAGACTCAAAGTATAAAGTATATTCAAACTGCACAGTGTAGATAACTGCAGTTGGATCCAAATTCTAATTTGAAAATCCAACATTACACAACCTCCCAAGAATACATAATTATGCTGCCTATAATAAACATTGTCTGAGTGCTTAAAGTATTGAATGGTTAATCTTGGATAGATTTAAAGCACCACCTGTTCACTTCTATTTAAAAAAAGTTATAATTGTAATTTCTGTTTCATTGAAGTACTTAATCCGTATGTATTTGGTTTCATCTTTGAATATGTCGTTGGTATAAGAATGTACTCCATCACTGAGAGTCAGCGGGTGGCCCCTTTATTAAAAAGGTAAGTGAACAATGTATTTCTTTCACCATGCCCATGACTGCAAATGGAAGGAACAGGGCTGTTCTGCTAGTATCTTCCTGCTAGTTCAGAGAAACTCACCCGCTCTTGGGACTAGGCAGATCTGCTTAGGAACTGCAAGGTAATGGGTTAGAGCCACAGTAGGGAAGAACCCTTTAGGTTACCTCAAGAATGCCCATTTTTGAGCCCTTAGAGAAGTTTTGTGGAAACCAGAAACCAGGCTTCCTGTTGACTAATTCCTGTTTGAAGGAACAAATGAAGAAAAGATTTGAGCTCATGCAGAATAAAAATTAGGATTGTTGGACCATGTCAGGCCATTATTATTGACAAGCTAGATGTTGTCAAAGCAGTATAGATAGGGAATGGAGGCTCCCAGTACACAAGAAGAAAATATTATATCTAGTGTCAGAGGTTCTTTATCTGAGCCTGCCTCCAATATTCTCTACCTGCATAACTGCGGGCAAACTTTTAAAAATCCCTGTGCTTCACATTCCTCAACTCTAAATGAGGGAGTTTAAAGAAAAGCCTTCTACTTGCTCTTCTAGCATTGCATATATAATCCTTAACATGGGCTGAAGGAATATTTAGAAGGTAATGGCTGTGAAAGGAGAAGAAAGTGGAGCATACGTCTGCTGTGCTTGGCATTTGAAGGGCTATCCTGTACAAAAGAGATTTGTTATCCTTGGGCTACAGAGGCCAATAGGACAAAAATGGACAGAAGTTAGAAAGAGAGAAATTTCAACCTGATATAAAGCAAAAATGTTCATGACAACCGCAGTTTTCTAAAAACTGGAATGAATCGTCTCTTAACTTCTCTTCACTCAAAGTCTTTACGTGGAAGATGGTTAGGGTTTTGTTATGGATGTTTGATCAGGGATACCTATTCATGTACAAAATGGAGGTCAAACTCTAAAGTTCTACATGATTGAAACAAACACACAAAAAGATTTGAATGTTGGTTTCCTTCTACATTCTCCAATATGCCCACTTTTTTCCTCTGACACTGCCACCACTCTAGTACAGCAACTCATTTCCTCACACCTTGATCACTGCAATAGCCTTCTGATAGGTCTTCCTGCCTTGAGTATCTCCCCACTCCAATCCACTTCCATTCAGTCACTAAAGTGATTTTCCCAAAATGCATGTCTGGTCAAGAGCAAGAATGAGAGAGAGCAAGCAAGAGAGAGAGAGAGACAGACAGAGAGAGAGAGAGAGAGAGAGAGAGA